>NW_017729007.1:4098438-4100109 GCF_001723915.1 Gavialis gangeticus | reverse complement strand
CCTTGGCCAGCCCTGTGGGGAGAGGCTGAGGGACCTGAATCTCTTCAGTCTCCGCAAGAGGAGACTGAGGGGGGATCTTGTAGCTGCCTACAACCTTATCAGGGGCCAGCAGCAGGGACTCGGGGAAAGTCTGTTCACCAGGGCCCCCCTTGGAGTCACCAGGAACAATGGCCACAAGCTGAGGGAGGAGAGGTTTAGGTTGGATATTAGGAAGAACTACTTCACTGTGAGGGTGGCCAGAGCCTGGAATGGGCTTCCCAGAGAGGTGGTGCTCTCACCTTCCCTGGAAATCTTCAAGAGGAGACTGGATAGGCACCTGGCTGGGGTCTTCTGACCCCTGCCACCCCCAGTGCTCCTTCCTGCCCGTGGCAGGGGGTCGGACTAGATGATCTGTCTGGTTCCCTTCTGACTCATTGAGTCTATGATTCTATGAACCTGTTTTATAGACACTATTTAATTCCCAGGGATTCCCTCGACACTGTTAAGTGTTGCTCCATATCTTTCAGAAGTTCCTGATTCTGTCAACCTTCCTGTCTTATTTAGTTACCAGGGTTTAAGAGGTCTTTTTCCTACTCCATTAAGGCAAGTTCTGTGAAGCCAGAATAATTGCAACAGGAGAAACTGGTTAGAGTCCCCTGAGAATATGCAGTCTCCAAGGCTGAAGTCCCTGGTTTAAATCCAGCAGAGTGAAGAATTGAAAACAGGTCTCCTACATTTCAGATGTCTATGCCCTGGGATATAGCCAGTGCACACAGCCAGCTCCTATGCCTCATCCTCAGCCTTTTTTTGTGGTCGCTACAAAAGGTTTGTTCTGGGAACACTAACTGGAGCAGGCTCCATGAGAGAGGTAGGGAAGGGAGCAATTGAGACTAAGAAATAGGAATCCCATTGGAGCTTATAAAAGGAATGCTTGATGCAATCAGAATATGATGATTGGGTGTGCCCAGTGACACAAATCTAGACATGTAAGGAATTTTGTTGGTAGACGTTTATACTGCCTATACACGTACTTGGAGGTGAGGGGGGAGGGGGCTAATTAGACTGGCTCCCAAGCAGTTGGTCTAATTAAAAAGCCTCACTGTCACATGTATTAAGCCCCCATGCATTTAAAAATGGCCAGGGAACACTTTATCTAAACCTTATTCAATGAGGTTTAGTTAAAATGTCCCAGAAGCCATTCTAAAATGTGTGAGGGCTTAATACACATGATGCTGCAGTGGTGGTGGAGCATGTTAATTAGAACGTGGAGCAGACTTGATTAATCGAATCTGTTTTGATGCATTATTAGAACACCAATGAGCACATGTATAGGCACCCTTAGGCCTTTGACGTACATTATTTTTGTAGTGCTATGAAGTTTGTAGCAGTACAAAAAATAGAGACCTACGAGTGGGCATTCACCTCCCTGGCTGGAGCACAACTAAGTTGCCACAGAGGCAGCCTCCCCATCCAGGGGCCCAGAGGCTGCTCCTTAGCTACCCCCCACACCCCTACTTCAGGTCCCCAGGGGAGATTGTTAGTGAGCTGGATGGGCTCCCTGAATCAGCTTGCCTGAGCAACTGTTGCCACCATGGCAGAAACAGGTGGCCTCCAGTCTTGAGCTGTCTCTGAGCAGGGAACTTTAAAGGGATCTCAGGCAGCCCAAGACTGGGGACTGCTGCAGCAGTGCAA
>NW_017729007.1:4091954-4093438 GCF_001723915.1 Gavialis gangeticus | reverse complement strand
TGGGCATTCACCTCCCTGGCTGGAGCACAACTAAGTTGCCACAGAGGCAGCCTCCCCAGCCAGGGGCCCAGAGGCTGCTCCTTAGCTACCCCCCACACCCCTACTTCAGGTCCCCAGGGGAGATTGTTAGTGAGCTGGATGGGCTCCCTGAATCAGCTTGCCTGAGCAACTGTTGCCACCATGGCAGAAACAGGTGGCCTCCAGTCTTGAGCTGTCTCTGAGCAGGGAACTTTAAAGGGATCTCAGGCAGCCCAAGACTGGGGACTGCTGCAGCAGTGCAAGACCAGTTTTGGGTGCTGCCTCCAAGCCCCTGCCACTACTGAAGAGCTGTGCTCACTGTGGCTGGGTAGCAACCAGAAGAGAGATGCTTGGAAGCTGGCCCTTGCAGGGCTCCCTGACAGCTCTGCTGCATGGGCTGTCAAGGACCCAGATGCTCTTCTTGCCTTCCTTTCTCCCTCTTACTGTGGAATAGTAGATGGTCTCTCAGTTGTCAACACATATCCACACCTTAAATTTATTTGACATTTTAGGCGTGGATCAGCCGTTTTTTAGTGTAGCCAACAGCATGGACATGTGGCCAGTTGCTTTCTGTCATGCTAAAAGAGCTGAGGCAAGCGGGGTAAATATAATGGCTGCCTAAGGGCTTATGGTGGAGTTCTGTTGCCCTTTGTGCATCTAAATGGCAGCTTTCTAGCTGCATAGGGGGTATTTTAGCATGTATGCACACACAGCAATTTTATTTCCCCTTCAGAATGAACATGTAAGTGTGCACGTGTAGCCTAAGCATTCTGCCCTTAGTTGCCCAGGGACTTTAGACACTTCCAGGGTCAGGCAGCATCTGGAGATCTAAACAGACGGGTGGATACTTAGGAGCCGTACATCACCTGGGTCCTTGATGGCCCATGCAGCAGAGCTGTCAGGGAGCCCTGCAAGGGCCAGCTGCCAAGCACCTTTTTTCTGGTTGCTTCCCAGCCACTGTGGGCACAGCTGTTCAGTAGTGGCAGGGGCTGCTCTCCAAGCTGCCTGACTCTATTCCTGGCTGTGAGCATGCATGCGGCATTGGTGATATTATTGGCTACACTGGCCAAAAAAAGCCGATAGCTGATAATGTTAATTTTCCTTTTATTGGTGCTGATGATATGCGACTGATATAACAGTGAACTCCTATCATATACTATGCCTTTTTTGAATGACAGTGGCTATAGGTATCATGCTCTATACTGGTGTGATTTAGGAGTGCTCCAGGTACTCCAGGCGCATATGAGGGACTGGGAGAATGTCTGTTGACCAGGGCTCCCCAGGGGAAGACTAGGACTAATGGTCATAAATTGCTAGAAGACCGTTTTAGATTAGACATAACGAAAATCTTTTTTACAACTCAAGTGTCCAGTCTTTCCTGCCCAAGTACAGGGGGACTGGACTTGATGATCTCGTGATGTCCCTTCCAGCCCCTAACATTTATGAATCTATGAATTAGGCATACA
>NW_017729007.1:4083849-4086954 GCF_001723915.1 Gavialis gangeticus | reverse complement strand
CGTTTTAGATTAGACATAACGAAAATCTTTTTTACAACTCAAGTGTCCAGTCTTTCCTGCCCAAGTACAGGGGGACTGGACTTGATGATCTCGTGATGTCCCTTCCAGCCCCTAACATTTATGAATCTATGAATTAGGCATACACAGTTTGGCCTCTTGGTCTCCTTTAGCTACCAAATTAAATGAACTAAGACTTATCCCCACACAAATGTATTTTACAAGACATTGACAAGATGTATTACACGAAGGACTTGAAAATAGGATTTTAAAAACATGAATAGAAAAAGTTTGGTAACGGGAAAATTTCATGGAACTAAAAAATGTTTAGCCTTGATATGAAAAAAAAACGTTCCATCAATAGAAATCACATTCCATGTTGGAAGATCCCACATTGCTACCAAAAATGTGTATCTTTTATTTTATTTAGAGGAAACTCATAGTGGGCTCAGTCCTACTAGATGCCAAGTGGCTCTTCTGCTGAAGGTACTCAGCAATTTGTCAGATTATGTCTTCTAATTTTTTTAATGTTTGCCATGTTATAAATTGCTTTAATAAGTGGAATTAATTTGACTGTATTAGATGCATTTAAATTTTTATACTTAAAGTTGGTCACTTAAGATAAACTGTAAATATCCAGAACCCTTAGATCTCACAAAACATAGAATGGTAAAAGCAAAAAATAGCTCTGATGTAGTGACTGTAAGATAATTTAACTACCGTCTGAGGAGGGTGCATAGTGATTATCAGCCTGAGCAGAAATATTGCTATAAGCTCCTTAAGCTCAATGAATCATAAAGGAAATATGGAAGTTGATAATGACAAGTAGAAATGAAAGGATAAAAGGCACTCTCAGAACATGGTAAGTGAGAAGCTGTGCCAAATGCAGAGTTGCTCTTCAAGCCCTGGCAATATCCCACAGTATTCACTGACTTTAAAGGGCTTCTGACAATTTTCATTACATTCACTCGATCAGCAGTGAGCTCTTTGCAATTGCTCCAGTTTTCCCAAGATGCCTTAAAAGTATTTGAACTCCTTGCCCAATGTTTTTAACAGCACAGTCATACTTACAATAGCATTTTGAGGGATAGGTTCCCACCATTGCTAACATCAAGGAGGCAGCGCTAGGGTAGATAAAGATTGCACTCTGGCTTTTTTAATGCTGTATTCTTTAAACCTGCTAGATAGGTCTAAATAACACTGCTAAAAATGCCAAAAGCCAAAGGAGACTTCTCTGTACTGTGGTTTAGCATAAGGGATATTTCTATGTGGACACAGACTATATCACTCTTCATTGCATGAACGTGCACAGAAAGATGTATGCCAGTATTACAATAACAAAAAATTGTTTCCCCTAAGATCTGACAATCTGGCCTGGAAATGCTTCTTCACAGACAATAACTTGGAACAAAGACAACTAATTCCTGCTTTCAGTTACATCACTATAGATCTTAAGCAAATCAATGCAATGCTCAGCTCAGTGTAAGCTGATGATGACACCATGTCCAAGAGGTCTAATTCTGGGACTGTGCTTGGACACCTGCTTACAGTTATGTGTTGGAGCATGTTTGATCAACCAGATTGCAATGCAGGTAAACTAATCTACTTAGCATGGCAGTGAACCATCAGACTGTGTTTTAGGGCTTCCAGATTTCTTTTGCTCTGGTTGCTAATACAGGCTGGGGCCTATGCCACTGCACATTCACTTCTATTGCAACTCATTCTATTTAGTCTAAAACTAGCATGTGTGTTCTCTCTGCACTACAACTATGCTTTCATTTTTATAGCATGGTGCTTTTAGCTTCACTGAATATGGGACAAAACTGAACCGAGAATCAGAATGAGGGTTTTCATGTTGTGAAACTGTTTGTATTATGCATCAAATTCACTGGCATTATCCCAGATTTACACAGGGGAAACTGGCAGCAGCATTCGGCTCCAAGAGCTTAAATAAACTAGGTTGCTTGCTGCTTTAAATTCACCCAAACAACTCTGTGTTCTAGATCAATGGTTTTCAACCTTTTGAATTGTAAATGTGGGTATTCATGTACTTTTGATTCATCATAGTCATCTTTCATGGACCCCTAAGACATAGTCTGCGGGCCCCCGGGGGTCTGTGGATCACAAGTTGAAAGCCACTGTTCTAGATAAAGAGCCTGCTCCTGTGAAACTCAGTTTGCTTTTTGCTATTGGCATTACTAGAAATGGCAAGGTGGCAAGGCTGTTATTTTGAAGACTGAAATGACCCAATATTTACAACTCATATTCCCAACTCTTGTTTTCCAAGCAAACAGGAGCTTCTCATGGCACCACTTGAGTGGAAGTCAACTACAGGCTATAGGATGTGGTGGGCCAGCAGCAGGTATATATAACATAACAGGGAGGCCAAATGAGCCAGATGGAAGCCTAATGGGCAAACAAAAAGGTAAGACTGTATTTTTTTATTTGAATCTACAGGGGCTTGTTTAACAGTTGATTCTCTGCCAGACAACTCACTGTACCTCTAAAAAAATTGCCCTACTCTACAAAGTCATCTGAAATATCCCTGGATTACAGTCAACTTAATATCATACATACCTGCTTCTTCAGAGCATTCTCTGTGGCTCAGCATAGTAGCAGGAACATAACTTTTAACAGTTAGTTCAACCTTAGGGTAATTGCTGGTCCCACGAGGCCTCCCAGAGAGTAAAAGATTTTGTTGTAATTTGAATACGACAGAAAACAATATGACAGAGGAAAATAAAACACTGTAACAGGCTTATATTTATCAGGGTGAAAAAGATTATCTCAAAAGCTGGCAGTTAAAAAAATTAATACATGGTATAAAAATAGTATCAACTCTCCATTCCAGCTCTGTATAAATCCATATATATACAGCATCTCTGATGCAGAAGTTGACTCTTCAAAACAATGCCAATGGGCACAAATAGTAAAATAGCTTCCTATTGTAGCACATAATTCTAAAGATGCTCATTTTAGCTAAAACCAGAATAATGTAACTGAACAGGCTACTTGGTGGGGTTATATGCAAGACAGCCATCCAACCGGCACATCATGGCACATCACGATGAGACACATGCTGGGATGGGATGGGCTCCACCTTTCCCC
>NW_017729007.1:4080131-4083838 GCF_001723915.1 Gavialis gangeticus | reverse complement strand
CCCTTCCGACCCTAGAAACTATGAAACTATGAAACCCTTCTGACTGTGAGACACCAATGCAGTAGTCTACAGCTGCAGCAATAGTTAAAACAAAAGTGGCTATGAACACAGTTTGTAGTGCCTCCTGGGTTTTTTTTGTTGGCTAGTCTATCTCGCTATGGACCTACTGCCCATGCCTTAAACCCATGGTATATTTCTACCGAAAATGCTACGGATTCACATGCTATTTTATAGAGATGGGACAGGAAGACAATCTCCATACCATTCAGACTTGTTAAGCAGTTTTCCACAGCCTAGTTACCCTTTCCCCTGTTACATCTCTACTGTTTTAGGATTTTCCACAGCTATAGCTGGGAACAGAATTTCACCTTAAATGAATATCCCAGGATTGGGTCCATTATTTGTTAATAATTGTGGTGTGATGGCAAAATAACAGAATTAGGAATCTCTTATAGTGTCAATTACAGTAGGAGAAATAATTCTGGCAAAAATAATGCCAAAAATGCACTTTCACTGGCACTGCAGCATACAATTGTATTTTATTACTTCAATATGCAAATGTTTAAGGTAAATAAATGGCAGTGCTTCTGTATGATTCATCACTAGCTCTTTTTTTTCATGTGCCACTCTGTGCTAGATACATTTTTTAAGTTAAACAAGGAAAGACTTAACTCCATACCTAGTATTTTATTGTGCATTGTCTTTGTATAACTTAGATACAGATCATATGTTGCTAATGAAAATACTTGATCTGAAGTAACTTTTTAAACAAAGATCAACGTGCAAATTGTACCAACAATGTCATACTCTGTGTGTGTGTGTGTGTGTATTTAAAGCACATTTTCAAATTGCTACATGTAAAAAATATTAAGACATTTGGGTCTATGATACATAAAAATAATCTAGTGGTGAAACTGGAGTGATGAATTGCACATTTGCCAGCATCAGCTACAGCAAAACTTTAATTAGCCACATGGTTTTTCATCACTTTTTAGCATATGCTTTAACTTTTTAGTCTTTGATTTTAAAAAAACAACAAACACACATGCACCCAAATCCAATTTACAACTTAACTGTATACAGCAAAAACAACAAAAACAGCATATGGACTTAAATGATACATGCTGAAGATCCTGGACATGTGAAGCAGAAATTATGATACACCCCATATACAGTCATCTTACTACAGAAGACATTTGACCTGAACCTGCTTTTATTAAAGTCTCTGGCAAAACTTCAACTGATGCCCATGGAGCGGGATCAGTTTCATGAATTTATTAATTTTAAGGCTGTGTTTCAATACAGACCTATCATGGACACTGTAAGATCCACATGTATGGTCTCTATATACAACAGGATCTGTCAGGATTAATTTAGTAGATAACCAAATACTGATATTTTCAGTATATTGTTTTTGGATTACAGTATAATCACTTCTGCCAATTTACTGAGAAATCTACTAGAGACAGAAACCGGCCTATAATTTCCCCCTTTAATATAAAGGACCTTGGCGGGAAAAAACCTTAAAAGGAAATTCAGAGATACAGACAATGTAAAACACTACCTTCTGGTGAGAGGACTATTCACATCTCAGTTGGGGATATAGGCTGCCAACTGGATGGAATTCAAGGATCCATGAGCAATCCTAATCCACTGGCCCCTCCTGTTCCTCCAAGGAGATGTTTTCCCTATGTACTATGGGGGGCCAGGAGGACTACAAACATTTGTTAAGTTGGGTAGAGAGGAGCATACCACTGAGCTCCCTTCTGACTCAATGTGTCCCCATTTTAATGTCTCCTGCCCCTTGGTTCCCTTCCACAACAACACTGTGTGAGGAAGCAGCCCTGAATGCTGACTCCCTGAAAGTGGAATCTAATTTTTAAAAAGTTTCCCTACATTTCCTGGCACTTTTTCTCCACATGAAACCACATCATGTCCTATTAAATCATACATGGTTGTATCAAAACACATCAGGAACTAGTTTTGTGGTTTCCTTTTCTCTCTTTCTTTTTTTAAGTATTTGTTTAAAGTCACATATTTATAGTCATTTTAAAGCCTGGTCTTGCAGTCCTTGTATGCCTGGAGTGGGTGTTTTTCCTGAATAAGCACTGTAATACCAGACCCTCAGATAGCAAGCATTTCACATAAATTCACAGCAAGTGGGATTTACGAAAAGGGAAAAAACCTTCCTGACTTAAAGTTCAGATTCAGGAAAGCACACAAACACATGCTTAAGCAACCTTCCTGACCTGGGACCACAAACTAGGCTATGTTAAGATATTCACCATCTATCCATGTTCCACTGGGATAGTATATTCCATCTTGTTTCAAGATAACCTAATATCTGTATTAGTTTTGAAATGTTTATTTTTTCTTTTCCTTTCAAGAGAAAACATGGAAAAAATATGTGAATTAGCTGTAAAAACTACAGTTCAAAAGCTGGTACTGTACATAAAATAGTAATGTGTCTTAAAAACACACAATATAAATACTGAAATAGAAACAGAAATATTATTATATTGCTGATGAAGTAAGCTCTTCAGTATGCAATAAAAACTATTTAAAATGGAATGTAACCCATTGCTATATACAGTATAATGTAATACATATATAGACAGGTAAGACAAAGAGTTCAGGCAGTCCTTTTCAAATACTTCAAGTATTTGTCTCTTGTCACCAGCATAATCCACAATTGCTTGGTGTACAGCTGTTCTAGTATTGGATAATACTTCAAGTGACTTCCCTCACTCTTTACATCTGTCCATCTTCCATTTGAAAACCACAAGTCTACAGACGCACATCTTGATTGCATAACATTTAGGACAAGTGCCAAATGTCTCCAGTTCTGCTGGTACGTATGCAGTCAATCTAAGAAGCATGTAATAAATTCAGCATGGTCCTTGGACTGTCACTTGGAGAAGTGCGAATTACCAAGCCCTAAACCTTCTGAAAGGTGCTATGTTCCCATAGCCTTCCTTTTATGTGCACATATCCTGCTGAAAAGGATTTCAGAATAAACTTGATTTATTGGACCTCTGACATGATACGGTGACTGAGAATTCATTGCATAGTCTTGCAGTTGTGACAGCTTGCTTTGACTGTTGAAATATTGCCCTAGGGCATAGTGCATTGACAATTTCATTGTTACACGAGGACTTTCTTTAGAAGTTTTAGATTTTACCACCTGCAAAAGAAGAGTGACATTTGTGAATGTTTCTATGTGCCCTGACCCAATATTTCATCAGATCCATGTTTGCCACTGATAAGATAAGCATACTTTGGTTTTTCCGGGCTAGATTTTCATACACTTACCTTGATAAGCAATATACTCCACAATTAGTTCCATTTAATATAGTGCAAAGCTTATGGTGTTAAGTACTAACTAATGAGTAAGATGCTTTTCACTCTAGCCCTTAATAGTCAATGAAACAGAATCCAGCTCTCTGGGTACAAAAGTCTGTGACAGCCTCAGAAGTGCCATGTTTTAAAACATTTAAGGCCAAATCCTATTTCACCTTTACATGCTGAGGGAGTACTCAGGTAGCTGCACAAGTGCAATTATTGACACTCATGTGGATTTTACATTCTCTCTCTCTCTCTCTCCCCCTCCCTGCAACAGAACAGGATCACCTAGGTATGCACGTGTGCATCTGAAGTTTTAAAAAAAGCAACCCCCCCCCCCCCCAAAAAAAAAAAAAAAAAAAAAA
>NW_017729007.1:4077865-4080073 GCF_001723915.1 Gavialis gangeticus | reverse complement strand
AAAAAAAAAAAAAACCAAACCAAAAACCAGATAGGCCCAATAACATACTGGTGAAGGTACTTGCCCAACAAGTGAGAGTCCCATATTCTAACCCACATCTCACTCTCATCATCAAGAGACAATCTGAACCTCCATGTCACAATTCCTAGCAAAATGCTTTAACTGCCATGCCAAGGACTAGGCCAGTGAGGCCAAGTTTTCTGGCCTACATGCTATAGATTAATCCTGCCCTCTCCGCAAATGCAGTTCTGATCCCCTTCTTCTGCTTTCTGCTTCCTGACCAATCTGTTGCATACCACACACAAAGTCTGCATGTGCCACTTGTATTGCAGTTCGCCACTCCTGGACTAGGTATCTCCCAAGCATCCTCCAGCTCTGCTCTTGAAGTGGGCCTATAGAACAGACCAGAGGGGAAGTATTGTGGGGCCAAGACTGTGGTTCATTGAGATGGGCACTGCCCTACTGGTTTATTTTTATTTTTTTGGATCTTGCATTTAATTAATTGGGTAAAGAGCAGTGAGG
The DNA here is from genome assembly GCF_001723915.1 of Gavialis gangeticus. Lineage (NCBI taxonomy): Eukaryota > Metazoa > Chordata > Crocodylia > Gavialidae > Gavialis > Gavialis gangeticus. The sequence goes on along the minus strand of NW_017729007.1, from coordinate 4,079,551 downwards.
TAGTTTCTGCTCCCTCCAAAGCCCTGTTCCTTTCACTAAACCACATGCCCTCTGGTCTTGTTTTTTTCCTGACTTCATATATCTTCCCCTCTTGTCTGCCTAAGTGGAAATAAACACCACCATGGTCACCCTAAAGCAGGATTCTTGTAGTAGGAAAAAAACAGAAAATCAGCTTGATTCCAGGAAAATCATCTAACCCAAAATGAAACAGTTAACCTACTGAGTCTCTGGACCCACTCAAACTTACTTATAAAATAGCAAGTAAATCAAAAGCAAAATAAACAAACAAACAAAAATAAAAGTTCTTAGGGAAAATAGGGTTCATGTTGCATCCTAGCTCATCTAGTTCATTCTATTCAGCTTGTTTCTACATATAAAACATCCTTTATTTGATTGCCTGACTTGACAGCAGGGAATCTTAGGCTGCTTATCTGTTTTAAGAATAATGCTGAACTTGTGATCTAGTGTTCCTCAACTTGGCTGTAGGTTTTTTGTAAGATGAAGCATTCAAAATAAAGTAGCAGATATCTAAAACAATGTATCATTTAAATAAGATCATAACACATATAGAGGCACTCATACAAAGTGAAATGTAAGTGGGAAAACACAGGTGAAATGTTTAAAGACTGACCAGAGTGAGTGAGGGGGATTGGCTATGTTTGCGAAGGAGCAAGAAGTATCTGTTTAGAAAATTAATACATTCTAAGACTAATTTGATAGAGCAGATCCAAGAGAAGTATTTGTTTTTATGCAATTAGGACAAGCTCATTTGTCTAAATTAGTGCCTGAGATCCAGTAACTATTTTAAAGTTTTGCTACCTCAAGCCAGTCACTGAAACTGCATTCCTGTAGACAGCGATTTTCACGGAATGCAACTGAGTACAATTGAGTACTCAACCTGCAGCTAGCCACTGATTAAAATACCAAATCCAAAGGCTGTCAGTTTCTCTTCTGTGTACATTAGGGCATTACTATTATGTTATGGAAGAACTCAAACCTGGATGCAGTAAATGCCTTTTTTTGTTCTTGGCCCATCTGCTCTATTCCAAAGCACGCTGAGAAAAAGAAATTAGTTAAAAACTGAATTTATATAGGTTTGCTTGGGTCTAACAAAACTAGGAGTAGCTGTGGGTTGGTGAGGAAAGGAGGTGTCAGGGTACAGCAAGATTTTGTACTCATCTCTACCCCTGCATGACCTGCCCGCATGCACTTGTAGCCAACACTCGAAACTTGGAGACATGCTGGTCTATGGTGGGCCTGAGAGCAAGTACTGGGAATAAGTCTGAAGTAACTTCACTGGCAAACTTCCAAGTTTGGAGCAAGTCAGCAAATGTGAGTTTCACTAGCAAACTGGTTTGCCAGTGGTTTAAAGCAGATACAGGTGGGCAGTGCATGTGCACTGCATGCTCAGGCCCCTTGGTGCCAGGACCATTGTTGCAGTGTTAAGGACAAGCTCTTGGAAGCATGAGTATCCATGCTGCATTGCAGCCAGGACCAGAAAGACTATTTGGAAAGAGTTTTCAAGAGGTCAGTACTGGAGAGTCCAACAAGCAATAAGGAGAAGTGGCAGCATGTGACTACTCAAAGAAGGAGGGCCCCCAGAATTGAAGAACAGTGGACTGAAGTCAGCAACCACTTTCAAGCACTCTGCAGTGGAATTGCTGAGGAAAAGGCGGAGGAGAGGAT
>NW_017729007.1:4069956-4072865 GCF_001723915.1 Gavialis gangeticus | reverse complement strand
GAACAGTGGACTGAAGTCAGCAACCACTTTCAAGCACTCTGCAGTGGAATTGCTGAGGAAAAGGCGGAGGAGAGGATATCTGTAGGCATAAGGCAAAATAGGCAGACTACAGAGCAGGAAGTGCAAAGCCGCAAGGACAAGGGCTCCACAACCATTGCACCAAGGAAAAGAAGAGTAGTGGTGGTTGGTGACTCCCTTCTGAAGACAGAGGCACCAGATTGTTGTCCAGATTTGGGGGCTTCGGAGGTGTGCTGCAAGCCTGGAGCCCGGATTCAGAATGTCACAGAGAGACTGTCAAAGCTCATCCATCCTTTGGACTGCTACCCCTTCCTGCTTCTCCATGTAGGCAACAATGCTACTCCCAGGAATGACACTAAGTAGATCAGAGAGGTGACTATGGGACTTGTGGCAGGAGGATTAAGGGGCTTAGAGCACAACTGGTGTTCACCTGGTGTTCTCATTAATTCTTTCTGTGGAAAGCAAAGATCTAGGCAGAGACCACTGTATCCTGGAAGTGAACGTGTGGCTAAGACAGAGCTGTCAACATGAAGGCTTTGGATTCTATGACTGTGGAGGAAGTAGTGGGAGGCAAAAGCAGGTATCAAATTAGGTGCGAAGAACTAAAGCACCTTAACACACTTGTAGACATGCTAAAGTGTATTAATGCTGTGTATGTCAATTGACTTGGGACTAACTTTAGTTCCAAGTTGGTCCGCACACTGTTAATGCGCCTTAGCATGTGCACATGTAGACACATGCCTAAATCACCTTGATGCACACTAAGAAAATGCACATTAAGTTTAGGCATGCGTAAAAGCATGTGTAGACATGCTCTTTGAGGCCTCTAACCTGGGGATGCAACTGGTCACATAAAGGGATTCCTCTTTTCAGCCATTCCAGCTCCCTTTTCAGCCACAGCTAAAACTGCTAAAACTGATGATATAGACCCATTTGGGAATCTCCTTGGACTTTTCTCAGTGACACAGATGATTTCCTTGTGGACAGTGAATCCTATATTAACCTGTTCCTCATATGCAGAGCTATTCCTGTTCCAAACACAGAGGCCTCTTATCTTCAGTAACAGTTTTTAAAATAAAAACACCCAGATTCAAAGACACCAAACTTACACAAGACTTCAGCTGGGGACACTCAATCCTGGCCATATCTGGGCTCCGATGGTCATTTCAATGGAAGCTCAATGTGAGATTCTATCTCCCGATGAAAACAATAGTAAGAGGCATCAAGAAGAAACATGGTAAAAGCCTGGAGGAATAGCCAGTACATGCTGTAGCCCCAGTGAACAACCAACCTGAGTTCTGACTGATTAAGGGCCAGATAATGGCCTGTATCACACAGGTGCACAGGGGAGTAAGGGGTCAGAAGGTCCTCTTGCTCCACAAGGTCAGCTACCCATCCCACATGTGGAAAGTGAGGGAGAAACTCTATGGAATTCCTTGATAGCCCCCCACAGATTAGAGAAACTGGAGAGGATTAGAAGTGAGCAGAAATGATGATGAAGGGGTTAGTCTGGAGAAAAGAAGTTTAAATGGGGGATGTGTTCACATTTTTCAAATATTTGAGTCTGCTGTAAAGAAAAGGGAGAACAATTGTTCTTCTTTATCACAGATGGTAGGAGAAGGCAGTAGTTTAAACTGATTTAGATTAAAAACATGGGAGGAAAAAAAAAACCTTTAAAACTGTATAAACAGTAGGGTAATGGAACAAGCCACTCAGGGAAGTTTGGGAATATCTTCCATTGGGGGGTTTAAAAAGTGGCTTCAAATGCATTTGTTTGAGTTGTCTTACAAACAGTAGATTCTGCACTTGTGCAGGGGGATGTACTAGGTGACCCAGCTGTGATTTTATATCACATGGGCAGGAAGGGTTGGGGAAATGGATGGAGGCTTGGCTTCAGCCCCCAAACTACTTGTCACCACTGCCTTGCATTCAGCCCCCAACATACTTGTCAGCACTGCTGCACTCCACCAGTGGTCTAGGACTGGTGCAAGGTATGTGTCTCTGGAATCAAAAAGCAAACTGTAATTCTGAGTCTCTGTCTGATTCTGAGACTGCTCCTAACCTGCCTGCCCTAGAGCCATGCCACAGCTGGACTCTAGGACAAAGATCCCAAAAATGCCTGGCTGGTGGCCCCTCTGATTTAGATCAGAAGACTACTAGTAACAGGTGACTGCAGTGCTCACTGAATCCTCCAGAATGAGAGCCCTGAAATTATATGACGTTTTGCTACCATGGGCCCCTGAACCTGGAAAGAGAACCGGTGATACCAGGACAGGATCACAGCCCAAACAAATTAATCACCTGCGTCTGTCTCCTTCAGAAGCACAATGGTCATAAAATCTGTTGTGCTTCTGAGAATACATCTGTGTCAGTGGAACTTAAGCAGAAAAATAAAATTTTTATTTTGTTTTTAAATGGCATCATTTGCATGATGCTGCACCTGGGAGGATTAAATGGAACTTTTTGGCTACCAGGAAGTGGTCAGAATCACTAAGTAAAATGTAAGGGGGGACAGTAGGAAGGTGCCATAAGGACACTCTCAAATCTTTGCTTGTTTGTTTTCAACTGTTGTGACACTGAATTGCTGTTTGCTTGCTTAAAGATATTCTTAGGTTTGATTAGCCACAGAACAGGTTGTTTTAGTCTGTGAAGTGGGCGTATGATGAAGGAAAATCTTATTTCTGGATTTACTTTTTACAGAACTTTCTGGAAAAAAAGAAGACACACAGAAAAATCACGACTTTCATTTAGCTCTTAAGGTTGCATCGTGCCTTTGTAACAGCATGTGTTCCAAGCAACTTCAATGAGAGGCTTGCATGCATGTGTTTCTAGAGAGGGGGGCTTCTAGGGAGGGCGGTGTGGCGGGTGCAGAGATCCCACCTCAGGAACAC
>NW_017729007.1:4066917-4069945 GCF_001723915.1 Gavialis gangeticus | reverse complement strand
TTTGGGGAGAAACCAAGGTGGCTTTCTGCCACAGGGGGCTGGCTGGAATGCAGGTGAATCGTATGAAAATAGGTGGTACATTGTTAAACAGGCAGGTGGCATTTATTCCTCTCCAGGCATCCAGAACACATTTGGCAGTCCCCATTATTTGGTGCTTTTTTTTTTGACCGTAAACACATTCCTATGATTTTGTCAGAAAAAACGGCTAACATTTCAGTCAAGTGTTGGCATACTCCCTTTCTTTCTTTTTCCATTTTTTTAACCACAAAATAATAATAGCTCTAATAGGAAAACTTATCTAGGTTGTTATCCAAAGGAAATAGCTTGTGGGTCCCTGCCTCTTAAATCAAGAGCATTTATACCGCTATTCTGGTCAGTAACGAAACCCCTCAGTTTTTCTTCAGCTGTTGGTTTATATCTGATGCAAAGTCCCTAAACACCTCAAGAGTCTGGTTATCATTTGCTTAGACACATGTGAAGCCTCAGATGTTAATGGACTTGTGGTTTGCAAATCACATCTTCTGTTACATTAGCAAGCCAATTTTCCTGCAGCTTTGACTTTTCATCTCTCCATTTCTGCCCATCCTTTATTTCTGTACGTTATTATCAAGGACTTGCATCTGTAACCTTATTTTAAGGCATGCACTATGAAAGTAATTGGTACACACCTGACACTTTTTGACAATTCAAATTTTTAACCTGGAAGGTTAATTTCCCGTGTCAGTAGACTAAAACTTGGTCACCCAAAATGTTTTAGCTAGGCAACAACCCTACCCCATCTATAAGGTTGAGGTGGCATGTATCCTCATAAGAAATTTCACCTTCTGTTGGTCTGAAGATTATTCTGTCTATAAATGTTTCAGAAAGCTTTTTTGAGCTATAAACCTGGCAGTGAATTGAGGCAGTAAAATGTAATCAGAATTTTCACTGTCAACTTTGAGGTAAAAGATGTACCTTTAAGTGATCGTCACAAAAGAAAAACTTGTGATTTAATACCAAGCAATGCTGAAATCAGTGGAGGCTTTCTTTTTGATATATTTATCGTACAAAAGGTGCAAAAGCATAACTGATCTCTCTCTGATTCCTCACTGTGAAAGGACACAGTTACCAACTCAAAAATACACCCTGAGGGAAACCAGAACAATTTTAAATATCTTGTTTTTCAAATTTCCTGCTTTCTCTGGACATTGGTTTGGCAGCTGCCAGGTGATTTTGGGCTTACTTGCAATAGACTGTTTGCTGGTTCTTTCTGGATTTAATTCACTGGCTCTTATGACCATACTGTGAGACGATTCTAGGACTCTGAAAAAAATCTGAAGGAACTGAGTCCTTAACTGCCCCCATCAGAGGTTTTATAATATGCCTATTTCATTTAGTCCAACCGAGTAGATAATGCCTTCCGCTATACATACAGCAGGAAAAAAAACAACCCAAAACCGAGGGCCAGAAACAAAGCTATGTACAGAAATGTGAAAGAATGACTCGCAACACATTGCCAGTACAACCACTTTTCCAATATGCATCTATCACACAAAAGTTATAAACAAAACCTACTTACAGCCCCTGATCAACAAATGAAAACGTGAGCCATAGACCAAGGTACAGGTGGCGGGTTTTCTGAATTTTCAGCTCACGGGGAAGTTAATGCCTAAATATCCTGTAAAATGGAAACTCTGGGGAAAGAAACCTGTTCTAGAAACATCACCACAATGTGGTAAAATCCCTCACTATTCAGTAGCTTTCCAGAAATCAATAAGCATTACATCAGTATCATCAGAACTAAAGACCTGGAAGATCTGACCGAGGCTGAGGCAGTCCAAAGTGGAGGGTGGGCGTTCGGTCACTTGGTAGAGCTGCCTCAGAACCGTGGACTCAGAACTCCCTGGTTCCAAATACGTCCCTATGGCAGGGCTGCTCCGAAGTCACAGGCCCTTAGAGCCCATCCCTAGAAGTACTGAGCGCTCCTTGGTTTTCAGGACCTAGATCTTCTGAGTGCCCTGGTAAGAGGGACCCTGGCTCCCAGCTCTGTGGCAGGGAACCCAGAGATCCTGTGGCAATCTGTGTAGTTGTACTATTATGTCTGACTGAGAACTTCTAGGTTCCCAGATGCATGGCATGTACCCCTCAGAGCTTTTGGGCTCCTGGCTGCATGGCAGGGATCCCAGGACCCTGGTATCCTGTGGTTCCCAGAGCTCTACAGCTAGATCCCTCTGTAGATCTACTGGTCCTAAGATCCCTGGCTCAAGCTGGACTCCTCGGGGGCTCTAGGGTCTCTGTCACACGGAAAGACACCTGGACCCTGACACCCCAGCTAGAGTGGGTCTCCAAGGTCTTACAGGTTTCTGGTTCTATAGAAGGGGGCCGGAAAGCTTTGGGGTCCCTAACCTTGGGACAAACTACATCACTAGGCTTTCCCAAAGCCTAGGGCCGCCAGCAGCTCAGTAGGAAGCCAGGTAGAGTATTTCTATCAGAACTTTGCCTATAATTCAAAGAAATTCCATTGAAACAATCCACTTCAGGATGAAGTCAACAATGCAGCTAGGGATAAAGTTAGATTAAAAAAAAATGTATGTTCATGAGCATGGTCAGAGTACTTACATCAAATTCAATAGTTCCAGAAAAAAATAAAAATATTCAGTGCAAGGAAGAAAAGCATAGGGACCTGGAAACTATGCAATGCATCAAGGAATCCATTTCTAACAGAGGTAAATTTTTAGATGAGGCACTCAGTTTACCTGGTTAGGATCTATAATCCTTTGAGTATTACTCTTTTACCATTACCCAGCTTTTGTTTCCCTCCAAATAGTGAGACATAACATTCAAGTTTGATTCAGTAGTGCATACTATATTGTGCACATTTTATTAAGGATTTTGACAATCAAATCCCTTTTAAATTGAGAATGGCATATAAAATAAAGTTACCTCATGGAAATGACATCCACACTTTCCTTGCAGAAATTCTTTATATCGTCCCATTGTAAGGATGAAAGTGTCAACCACTTCATAGCCATATCTTTTTGCAGTGTCC
>NW_017729007.1:4065724-4066906 GCF_001723915.1 Gavialis gangeticus | reverse complement strand
GTGTCAACCACTTCATAGCCATATCTTTTTGCAGTGTCCAGTATAACCATATTTTCATTCCATAAATTTTGTACTTCAGTCTGTAACCCAAAGGAAAAACACTGAGGAAATTATACCTTTTTTCCTGAGATAAACTGTAGGAATTTCACTACTAAAAATAGCTATTATTCTAACATTTTCGTAGATTCTGAAGCAATTTTTCAGCATGTTTATTGAAGTACACCAACAACTAAAATTGGACTTAGTTTGTGTCTGTACAAAAGAAAATGCACTGGACAAATCAGACTGATATTAACCCCCTCCCCCTGAGATTTAAAATTAATGAAAATATAATAGTAAATAGTACTTGCATCTAAGTACTTCTACCTAAGGAGACTATTACAACTGTTTAAAATAATTAGGTATCACGAAAACCCTGTTAAGTTCATGACTAATACAAGGTAAAATGTATAGTGAATTGTATTATAAAACAGTTTTATAGAAGAGATGGTAAAAATCTTCTGTTAAAAGACAAGCTTAAAATCCTAGGTGATTGAGCCTCTAGGTCCAGATCATTCTGCACCACCTCCTCGAAGTCTAAGCTTATATGATTGCTCATCCAAAAAGAATTCCCTTGGAAAAGCAATTCTATTCTACTCGGGCCTGACCCAGGCCCATTCTCGCCATAGCTAGTCTTATGTTGGAGAGCTTCTGGAGGGGCTGGACGTGTTCAAACCAGCGGGTCCAGATGCTCTCCATCCCTGGGTGTTGAGGGAGCTAGCAGGGGTTATTGCAGGGCCCTTGGCACGGCTTTATGAGCGCTCGTGGTGCTCGGGCCAGGTGCCAGATGATTGGAAGATAGCCAACGTGGTCCCCATCTTGAAAAAAGGAAGGAGGGAGGACCCGGGCAACTATAGGCCCGTCAGTCTTATCTCAATCCTAGGGAAACTCTTTGAGAAGACTATCAAGGCGCACATCTGCAATGGGCTGGCTTCAGGGATGATGCTTAAGGGCAACCAGCATGGTTTCATTAGGGGCAGGTCATGTCAGACCAACCTTATTGCCTTTTATGATCAGATCACAAAAGCATTGGATGCAGGTGTCACCGTGGACATAGTCTTTCTGGACTTCAGCAAGGCCTTTGACACCGTTTCCCACCCCATCCTCATTAAAAAACTAGGCGACTGTGGCATTGATGCCTAC
>NW_017729007.1:4034827-4065076 GCF_001723915.1 Gavialis gangeticus | reverse complement strand
TTTGGGGGAGACACTGTTTCCCCTAGCGCCCCCTGGCATGACAAGGAATAATGGACACAAATTATTGGAGAGTAGGTTTAGATTAGACATCTGCAAGAACTACTTCACAGTTAGGGCGGCTAGGAGCTGGAACCAACTTCCAAGGGAAGTGGTGCTGGCTCCTACCCTGGGGGTCTTTAAGAAGAGGCTTGACGCCTACCTGGCTGGAGTCATTTGAGCTCAGTTTTTCTCCTGCCCAGGCAGGGGGTCAGACTTGAAGATCTACAAGGTCCCTTCTGACCCGACTTCTATGATTCTATGTCTGCTCATTACTGATCAAGCAATTTCTGCAGGCAGCTAACCAGAAATGCTAGTTAGAGAAGTATGTACCTCCTACTCCTGAAGAACCTGACTCTGCATTACCATGCCTTCATCTCAGGATTCAAATCACATGATCAGGGAATATTTACTCAAAGAAAAAGAAGACCCATCTCCTTTTTTCCCAGTAGTTTACTGGTTAGAGACACAGCAACAACTGATAATGTTTCTTTTATAACAACCTTTTACATACTGAAAGACTATCATTAACTCCCTTTTACTTAGCCTACTCTTTCCTAGACTAAACACACCTATTTTTTCAAACTTTTCTCATGGCTCATGCTTTTATTAACGTCTTATTTGTGTTGCTTCCTCTGAGGATTCGCTCCAATATGTCCACATCTTTCTTCACGTGGGGTATCGAAAACTGGACACCACACTCCAACTGAAGTTTCACCAGTGTTGACAACAGGGAATAATTACCATCTTTTACACCTAACACTTCTTTTAATACATTCCAGAATAGCATATGTGGATTTTGCAGTAACCTCATATTGTTGACTCATAATCAGTTTGAAATTCACTATAAACCCCCCAAGATCCTTTTATGCAGTTCTGCTGGCTAGTCAGTTATTTTCACAGGTTTCATAGATTTTCAGGGTCAAAAGGGACCTCAGTAGATCATAGAGTCCGACCCCCTGCCTTGGGCAGGAAAGAGTGCTGGGGCCAGATGACCACAGCTAGGTGCTTGTCTAGTCTCCTCTTAAAGACCTCCAAGGTAGGGGAGAGTACCACCTCCTTTGGAAGCCCATTCTAAATTTTGGCAACCCTCACCGAGGAGAAATTTTTCCTAATGTTTACTCTAAATCTGTTCTCCATCAGTTTATGGCCATTGTTCCTGTTCCTAGTAACCCCAAGGGGTGCCCTGGTAAACAGAGTATCCCCTATTCCTTGCTGCCTGACCCCCACCCCCAAATGAATTTGTAGATGGCCACAAGATCCCCTCTCAGCCTTACTTTGCGGAGGTTGAAGAGATTCAGGTCCCTCAATCTCTCCTTGGAGGATCTTACCTGCAGGTCCTTAACCATACAAGTAGCCCTCCTCTGGACCCTCTCAAGGTTATCCACATCCCTCTTGAAGTGCAATGCCCAGAAATGGACACAGATTTTGCATATCTACACAATTTTTTCCTTTTCCAAGTGCAGTACTTAGAACTTTATTGGATTTCATTTTATTGCTTCCAAATCACTTCTACAATTTATTAAGATTATTCCTAGTTCAGTCCCATCCCCCAAACTACTTGCAGCCCTTCCCAGTTTGGTGTCTTCTTCAAGTGTTATAAGTATACTATATATTCAGTCACTGAAATGAAAACAATGAATCACACTAGCAGGACAGACCTCTGCAGGACAAAACACATTAACATGTGCCCATCTGTTACTCCTGAAGTCTTTGACATGGTGCAGACAGAAGTGCAGTTCCCCATTGTAACTGAGAACACTTTGCAGGAAGCGTTCTGAGTTACAATGGTCTCCTAGAACAAACAGAAGTTCACTGTTTGTTCCACAGGGGAGGGGAATCTAGCTGCTGGGTGGGAGCCTGCAGCTGGCTTCCCCTAGCAATGGCCCCTCCTCTCTCCCTGCCTGCCTGTTTCAGAATAGGAGAGGGGAAAGGGAACAGAGAGGTTCTAAGGGTTCCCCAGTTAACGCTGAAGGGTGGGGTGGGTGTACTGGAGTCCTCCTCACCTTGGGGAGGGGCCTCTAAAACACCTGCCCCACCCTCCAGCAGAGGCTCAGAAACCCACAGGCTGAACTCCTTCCACTCCCTACCCTCCCTCCCATTTTGAAAATAGTTTGAGGCTGGCAGGCAGCAAAGACAGAAGTTACAGAATAGGCTCTGTCTTGAAACATCTTCATCTGATCCCTCATTCAATGAGGGGTCAGATTTTTCACCTGATCAGCCATTTTTTAAGCTGTCTGTCACTGTGCACTTGTGTTTGGCCATGGCTATAAACTGCTTTCTATGGCTAGATCAAGTGGAAATGTTCACTTCTGCCTGCACCCTTAAAATAACTATAATGTGCTATAAACATAAATCATGGTCCAGAATCACCAATACATTCCAGCTGCTTTGCAACGTTCCGGCTTAATTAGCTTGTTAGACTCAATTTATGGACAAAACTGAAAAATGGCTAGAGTGTATTGATGAATCTGACCCAGTCAGCTGCAAAGAGCTTAAGAAAGGTTCAGCTATCCAAATGAAAGGAGTGATCTGTCTATCGCTCATCCAACCTCACAACTTGGTACTTGGCATAAGGGTGTATGTGCTTCTAGCTGAAACAGTAAATTTAGCAGAGAGCCTGGAGCAGTACATTGCAATCTGTGAAATAAGGGATAATTGCTTTAAAGCCATTATCAGCAAACTATATTAAAAAGTATGCATATTTATCTTTGACTTATTAAATCTTGCTTAGCAAAGGGGAATGTTTTGTAAACAGGCAGCAAAATCATTGTTTAAATAAGTGATTCTTAACCAGGATGCCTCAGTACCCTGGGATGCCTTGAAATCCTTTTAAGGGTGTAGCATGATGCCATGCAATAAGCATTGGTTGGTCTACAAATATACACACATGCTTCAGAAGATAAACCCTGAAATTTCAAATAGGAATCTATAATGTCAGAAAACATTTTTGACCTTTTGTGGTGTTTCTGAGTTCTTTGCAATGGAAGAAACGTTCTACTATTCTTTAGTCAAAAAATGAGTGCAAGCTAAAAGCTGGCATTATCCAATCAGGTGTGCCTTTAATCTAGTGACTGCAGTCAAAACTATCTGTGCCTTACCTGTGATAATGAATGTATTCCATCCACTGGTAGATGAAAGCCCATTCCTACAGATTTGATAACTACCAGGATATTTGATAGATTTTCCCTGTTTAGCAAGTAGAGTAAGGCATGGACATGTCATTTACAGATCTAGAGGGACATTACAAAAATATTTCTTTTATAAGTCACACTAATGTAAAAACAAATTAAATAACTGCATTTGACACACTTTTATCGTATCAAGATTTTACATGGAATAATATCAACACACAGAGCACTAAACTTTACCTCTTCAACACCTTTTGGATAATTTGCAGATGATTGGAATTAAGCCACTGAACACCACCTACGACTAACACAGTCTGGTCTGTGTTCTCAAGGGGATGTGATCTGAAACCCAGGAAGAAAAAACAACACATGTTGCCTTAAAACAGATGGCAAACATTTTAACAGCATTGCATTACATTTCAGTGAACCGTATCTGGCATCCTGATCAGGGGCCTGATGTCAGTTTCTACTCCTTTTCAACCACACAATGTGGCCTACATATCTTATGTTTAATTACTTACTGATTTTAATTGTGAAAATCTGTTAAACACATTTGTGGATTAAATGAGAATACAAACAACCAACAACAGACACTGTACCTTTGGAGCAGTTGTTCAAGTGCTTTTTCAAACGTTGGTCTCTGTTTCACACTGAGCCAAAACTGGGGATAGTAGGAGTAGCTAATAAATGTTTTCCCTTCATTTATATTATGATAAATTTTAACATCATGCATCTTTTGCCATTCCTGAAGTGTCTCATTCACTCTTTCTATCAGATAATACATAATTCCTCTATTAGTTGAATCACCAATGAAAAGGATCTGCAAAGAAAAAGAACACAAAAACCCACTCATGCTGGATATCAGGCACTGTAAAAATATAATGTTATTAAACAACTACAGGTAAATAAATGGTTTATATCCTTTTTTTTGAGCCTGTAGACCACTGCTTCAGAAATCCTTTTATGGACCACCATTCCTCCCACCTCCTAATCCTACCATAACAAATTTCTCTCAAAATGTATGTCATTTGGCCAAAGGGAAAAAGGAATATTAGAAAAGCATTACAGACATAATAACTGTGGGTAAATAGAATGGTTATAGCCACATACAATATTTTATCCTTACTTTTTCTCCATGTGTTTACATTACTTAAGTGTATTGCTACTAAACCTCCTACCATTTCTTGCACTGTGTTGCTAGAATTACTCATTTCACAGTTGGCTTTTACACTCTATATTTTTGCTACCCTACAGACTTTTGTTTTGCCCTCAGCTTTGATCGTAGTAGAATTTTCAAAGAAACAAGCAGTAGAGAAATTAAGTAGCTCTATTAGCTGTAAAGAGCTACTTTGTTAAGTTTACTTAATCAGAAAAGCTACTGGAAATTCCTGGAATCCCACAGTGACACAGCTAGTATGAAGCAGATCAGCTGCATCAATACAATGTAGTAGCTTCAAAGATTACTCACATTTGGTAAGATACCCTAGCTTTGCACTAATTTCAGAAAGCAAAAGTTTAGCTCAAGACTAGGGGGTTTTGTGACAGGGGTTTTTTATGGGGTTTTCAATGCATGTAACTGCAATGAACAGACAACATGAGGTAGCTCTAACCTGAGACATTCTTTGTTACAGTAATTACATAATTTGTCACAGCTTTCATATGATGGAAGTGTCCTGCACTGATCTCACTTGCACACCTCCACCCTATTTTCTAGCTGGCTATCAGAGTACTATTCTTTAAGTCAGATTCTAGTTCCAGCCATTGCTCTGTAACCCATGGAAAATTCCTCTGGTATAGAAGCAACTTAGGGCAATGGTTGTGACTCTGAGCTCCTCTCTCTCAGCGCCAGGTACTGACATGGGATCAGAAATAGGCATGTTCAAGACTGGAGCACTGTGTACTCCAACAATTCTGGGTTACAGAGAAGCCTACATTAAACCAGCTTTTGCTTCCCTACAGCCCCCTTTTGCTTCCCATTCTCCAGGGCTTCTAAGGATTTCACTACACAATATGGTCCTTGTCTAGCTGCTATTTTTCAAGTGTTCTGTTTGTCATGGCATTAAACTACAAAAGGCATCTGCTTTGTCTGCAAGCGTCTCCCCATTTTTATAGTATATTGTGATATCTTGTATCTTGATAGTATCTCTTTATTCCACAGTCCAGAATTCACACATGCAGAGATCCTTGGCTAAGACAAATTGTGGACTGAAACACACATCTGCAGATATTTACAATCAGGCAGATGTTCCATTCGTATTTTAAATTATTTTAAGAAAGCCAAATATAGTACTTAAAATATAAACTCTATAATTCTTTTATTTTTTGAAACATTGTAATCTCTCTTTCCAATCTGTCTTTATTCACTTTTTCTTAGTTTCCATCTCTCACGAGTCCATCTCAATAGTAAATAGTACTTGTACATCTAATTTAAAAGAAATTTTCAGAGTCATATTAACAAGAAGGAAAAATCACTACACCATAGCATTTCCAGAGAAATGCACCAGGTTTCTTATCACAGGTGGTAGTCTACCAGTGAAAAGACTTCTTTGCTCATTAGGCTGTACAGCACCTATAGGCACTGATAATTTTTTGTTATTCTTGACAGAAGCAAGCCCCTGAACCCTAAACTAGTACTTGTACTTGGCAGGAGTAGTATTTCATTTTTAATTCTGTTGAGACTAAGGTTCTGATAGTTTATTTTCTCCACATAACTATGTTTTGCCATTTTCTACCTACCACGGATTTGAAATCACAGAAGATGCCTCACTGAAAGATCAGAGTGAAAGAATGGCTAAACCAAATAAGCATGGTATGAAGATGCATAATTTTTCATTATGGCTAAAATTATGGCTTGCATCATTTAGATAAGATTTGTCTAAATGCGGTATCTCAACCACTACAAGGCACCAGGGACTGAAACACATCTGGTTCTTTTTTAAAGTGTGATTTTTTTCCCTTTTGTGAAAAAGAAATAGGTTACTCTGTTAAATCCTGTAGAGTTCTACAGCTTTAAAAATGATATCTCCTCTCCACATCCCTTCATAGTATATCTGAATTTGAATTCTGAAATCCTCACTTTGCAGCATGGGCTGCAGAATTAGAGAATGGTAACATACATAACGCCAAGTTTGGACATAGTTGCTGGGCTGTCATGGTAATGTTCATAATGCCAAGGTTGAACATAGTCGTAACATCATAACAACAGGGTTGGACACAGTCGCTGGGCTTTCATTCTGTAGCCCATACTTGCTCTGGAACTCTGTAGAACCTATTGCATATGATTAGTGTGGCCATGCCTTCCATGAGCATGAAGCCGGGTCAGGTTGCCCCATGCCTCATCTGCATATAACGTTTTGGAGGATCCCAGGACTCATGAAAACAGTAACCTGGTACCTGTCATGAGTGGGGGCTAATTAGCACTTGAATCCTTTGTGAGGGATATTGGAATAGACCCACATACTAAGCAGTGCTGAGCTGTGGGGTCACCATGGCTTGAAATTCTGTTGACTCTGCTGGGGGTCAGCCCAATTAACTATATGGTGAATCATGAGCCTAATGGCTTTAGACTAATACCATGCAGCTTTTGTTCTATATAAATATGGTACTTCTATCTACTGTGAGTGTCATAAAACCTGACATATGCACAGAGGCAGAAGCCAGGCAGGGCCTTCTTTGTAGGGCTAAAGAAGACTTGACTTAGAGACAGAGGTTATTGTGAAGCCCCAAAGTAAATTCAGATTGCCATGCCAGGCTTTGATCGCAGGATCTTTTCTTCTGTAGAGGAGCTAACAGGATCATGCCATTTCTTTATGTAATTTCATTTTATTCCACCTATTTCACAATGAAACCAAAATATTTTGGAAATGGGTTTTGTAAAATATGGGAATTTAGTCAAGCAGGATACAAAATCTGTGCCCTAGGCCCACCAGCGTTATGGCGTGGAAATGTTGACACCTGCTTGCTGTCTTCTTTAAGGGTTGCCACCAGCCATCTTTCAGAAATGCCACACTCTCATTGGAACACATTAAAATTAAGGCCAACACACAGTGAGGACTTTAAAGTGTGTTTTTTTTAATCAATCCCAATTCTTCACACTTGGCCACTATAATGTTTACTGTGCTGTACACTGGGACCCTCAGACTGTAAGAATGTATCCTTTTCACAACAGGTTTGGAAACCCAAGAGGCCACTGAAGAGGAGAATATGGCCCGCCCTGGAAATACTCACAAACATCAGTTAGCCATGATTTTTAATTAATCAATATTCATTAAATGCTTAATAGTTATAGCAACATTTACTTCATTTGCACCAGTCTACCATAGGTCTATGTCTGACTTCTAAAGTTTAATAGAATATCTTGGCAGAGGGGCTCTGGAAGATCATATGCTTAGCTATATGGTATTCACAAATAAAATGATAATTCAGGTTTTCAGGATAAGCTGTATCTCATTTACTTTAGTTAGGCTCACTGCATGTTGGCAGTGCTCAGGTTAGTGTAAGTTCTGTCCACTTGAAGAGTACAGGACCATGCACGAATAAAACTATATTTTCAGTTGATCTAGTGCAATGGCTGTGTAAAGATGGATGTGTTTCAATGTCTTTTGTTGGGAAAGTTTGGTGTGAAAAACTCCCATTATAACTTACATACTTCTATAAATTGTGTAAGCGTAGTGGAATTCACTTCTTAGCCAGACCTATCATTATAAATTAACCACACGTAGGAAATTTAAACACCTTTAAGTCCAAAACACTACTTAACCCAAAACATTTTAAAGAAAATTCTAGCTAGAATTCCTGTAATTCCTGTTTTAACAGCTGAATTTTTAAGTACTTCAGTAAATACTGCCTTTTCATATTTCCTGTTCTTAATTACACGTGGCTCACTAGTATTTTATTGTAGGACTAAACTCTGAATAGTATTTTCAAATTATAAACAAAATATATGACTTTTTTGTTAGTGCTTTTTAGGTCAGATTTCTATGTACTGCTAACTGAAAAACACAGTCACCTTTTTGAACTTTTTTCCCATGACATATTTTTAAATGGTGCCTTGTAGAATAATGATGGCATTATGCTTTATGTAAGGTCTCATAAATCTTAATAAAAGCTTATAAACCATAAAGTTAAATGGGTTTTTGTCACACAAATATAATACAACTTTAACCTTTTTACTGTGATTGCACATTTATTTGATATAATTAGGTTATATACATATAATTCCCTAAGTGACCAGAATGTACACTGCAATATAATCTGCATCCTGTTTGACTTAATAAGGAATTCAAAGGCAAAAAAACTATAGATGTTAAAAGCTGAATGAGTGAAAATCCTCTCCCTTAACCTCTGTCAGACCAGTCACGGAGGGAAGTGGAGCAAGTGAGGGAGTCTCTGTTCTGGACAAGTATGGAAAACATTACCCTGGTGCCTCAGGAGAGCTTCCTTGGTCCCAGTTCCAAGCCTGGCCAGCTTCCCCTTACCAACCTTGCTGCAGGTGGCAGATGCAGCAATGTGAAGCTGGGGGTAGGGGGAAGCAGGCTCAGGGAGAGCTTCCTCAAGCCCAATTCCCGGCTTTGAAACTGCCACCCCCACTGCACAGTTCAGTGGCAGGAGCAGCAAGGGGAAGTTAGCAGGGCTGGGAACAAATATCAGGGAGAGCTTCTCAAAGACCAGTTCCTGGCCTTGCTACTGCTGCTCCCACCACCCAGGTGATAGTCCCCAGTTTGGGAAAGAGGTGAGGAGCAGCTCCTGCTGTTGCTCCCCACCCCTCCTGAACCAGTCCAGGAGGGAAGCATGCACACATTCATTCTTTGAAGGGAGTTTCCTCCCAGAAGGGATATCTTCCAGGTTGATGTTTTCCCCATAGGGGGCATGTTTCCCCAGGAGAAATTGAATGAATACTTGTATGCTTGCAAGGTTCTTTGCGTAGATGTGATATCTTTTATTAGACCAACTGAGTAGCTTGAAAAATTAGTAATAAAACCAGCAGATAAAGGAGGAGACATAGTCATTCCTAACTGTGAAGACTACATAAAAGAAGCCAACAGACAACTCTCTGACACTATCTTCTATAAAAAACTTGAGGAAGATCAACTCCCCTTTTCACCTCAAAACTCAAATCCACCATCACATCATTTCCATTTGAACTACAAGAAAAACTTCAGATCCTGATCCTTCCGCTACCCGGTCCAGGGACTTTTTACCCACTCCCTAAAATCCACAAACAAGGGAACCCTGGCAGACCTATCATTTCTAACCATGGAACCCTAATGGAAGAAATATCAGGTTTAATCAAATCCATCCTAAAACTGCTTGCTCCCAAAGACCAAGTTTTATCCAAGACACAACAGACTTCCTGCAAAAACTCAAAAACATAGACAACCGTCCTAGCAATACCCTCCTAGCCAGAGTGGATGTCACTAGCTTATACACCAACATCTCACATCAGGTTGGCATCCAAGGCTGTCTCACATATCTACAAGAGCAAGATTACAACTCAGAGTACAGACCTCAAGATATCATTGAACTCATATACTTCATCCTCACACATAACTGTCACGGAGTGGAGACTAGGAGCGGCCGTGATCTCTCTAGC
This sequence comes from Gavialis gangeticus, assembly GCF_001723915.1. Lineage (NCBI taxonomy): Eukaryota > Metazoa > Chordata > Crocodylia > Gavialidae > Gavialis > Gavialis gangeticus. Next base: position 4,055,317 of record NW_017729007.1, on the reverse strand, counting down.
GCCCCCTACCGTACCAAGTAGACGATCCAGCACCCTCTTTCTCGCCCGCCATGTCTTGGTGTCATATAATTTTATAAGGGAGGCTGCCTCTTGTCCCCTTGGACACGATACTAAGCTTGTCCTGGCCTCTACTCTATAAGGAGTGACCTGGTGCACCCCCAGCCTTATGGGCTACGCGTGCCTCCAACCTCCCCTTTGGCATGCCCCAAGCCTCGCAGATCTTCCGGACGTTGTCCCGCCCATAGACCTTCCCTAGAGGCCCTCTCACAGGCCTCCGCTCAGATGTTCACCCACACTGGGCCCTTTTCTCTTGTACACGTCCTCTCCTGGGGCTCTCTCAATACGTGTCCTCTCCTGGGGTCTCTCTCTCTTTACGCGCCCGCTCCTGGGGCGTCTCTCAATACGCGCCCACTCTTGGGGCATCTCTCAATATGTGCCCACTCCTGGGGCGTCTCTCACTGACAGTGCCCCACTGGGCCCGTCTCTCCATGCTCATGAGCTCCTTGCCCTCTCTGGGCTTCTCAATGGGTTTGCCCCCCCTTCTGGGGCTTTTCCTGTACAGACACTGCCCCTCTGGGCCCGTCTCTCTGCGCTCCTGCGCTCTTTGCCCTCACCAGGCTTTTCAATGGGTTTGCCCCCTTCCGGGGTTTTACTCTCACAGACAGTGCCCCACTGGGCCCATCTCTCCATATGAGTTTTTCTTCCAATGGGGCTCAGGCGGCCGTAGCCTTACCTGGCCCCCCTATTCCATATAAGTTTTCTCCCAAACAGGCTCAGGAGGCCGTAGCCTTACCTGGCCCCCCCGTATTCCATATGAGTCTTCTCCCTATAGGGCTCAGGCAGCTGTAGCCTTACCTGGCCCCTTTATTCCATAAGAGTGTGCCCTCCCTGGCACCAGACTATCATGCCCACACGGGCACTAGGAACCCCCACGCTACTGGGGCGTTCCCCTGAGGCCTCCTCCAACCCCTGCAGCCTCACCCGGTCCTCCAGTTTTAATGATAACGAACCAGGGAACATAAAGCCATAAGCCAACCGGCTATAACTCAAGATAAGCCCCCGTGGCTAGAATGTAAATGCTGTACCCCTATGGCTCACCTTCCCAGCCTGTCAGGGTTCTCTCCACCCCTTATCATATTGCAGCCACTCGGGCGGTCAGGCTGCTCTTCTCTGCTCTGCTCAGCTCAGCTTTGCAGCAGAGCTGTTGCTCCTTAAGCTGCCCTAGGGGAACTGACTCTGAGGCTTCGGCCTGGGCTGTTTATAAAGGCCCGGCCCTGCCCCCTTCTGGTCACATGACCAGTGCGGTTGCCCCAGCAACCAGCACCTGTGCTGCCCTAAAGCTTGGCAGCTGCCCTTATCCCTACATAGGAACAGGGCACCTAAGTGCCCCTGTGACAATAACAACTTAAGTTTCAACAACCAACACTTCCTCCAAACCATGGGTACAGCTATGGGCACCAAAATGGCCACATTATATGCCAACCTTTTTATGGCCCACCTGGAAACCTGGAAGAAGAATTCCTCAAGAACTTCACCATCAAACCCATGCTATACCTGAGATACACAGATGACATCTTCATCATTTAGACTGAAATCCTGCAGTCTCTGATCAATTTCCATAAAAAAAATCAACAATCCTTCCATCAGAATACTCTACTACCAGCATTTCCTTTTTGGACACCATGATCAATATCCAAAATAGTAAAATACAAATTACCATCTACAAGAAACCCATAGACCAACATACATATTTACACAGAACCAGCAATCACCCTAAACATACCAAGAAGCCTGTAATATACAGCAAAGCCCTCCAATACCATAGAATTTGTACTGAGAATACCTATGATCACCACCTCACAAATCTCAAAAGGGCCTTCACCCAGCAAGGACACTCATTCATAGAGATAGATTGTACTTTTGAAAGAGCTACCCACATACCACGTGAAGATCTGCTGCAGTACAAAAAGGAAATCCCCAAAAATTGCACACCATTAGTTATGACATATAACCCTTCCCTAGAACCTACATGGAAAATCCTCAAACAATTGTAACCCATACGAGAAGAAGACCCCTCTCTTAAAAAGATCTTTCCAGAACCACCCATCCTAGCCTTTAAACAAGCACCAAACTTCACTAACCTCATCACCAGAAGCAAAATCCTTATGACCCAAAACATACCAAATGGATCCAGACCATGCCAGGACAAGAAATGCAAAACTTGCCAACACATCTCCACCACCCCTACAATAACTACACCCCATAACAGAACCATCACCATTCCTGGCTCTTACACTTGCACCTCCAGAAATGTTATATATCTCATCCAGTGCACCAAATTCCCTAATAGAAAATATACAGGAGAAACCAAACAACACCTATGCAGCAGAATGAATGTACGTTGAAAATCTATCAGAGACAAGAATACTCAATTACCTGTGTGGGCACACCTCTTACAAGACAATCACGCCCTTGCTGATCTCTCAGTTCTAATCCTCAAAGGGAGCTTACAAAACACCTGTCAGAGATGAACCTACGAACTTTACTTCATAAATCTACTGGATACAAAAAATCATGGACTCAATATAGACATTGGATTTATGACACATTACAACCTGCCTGACATCTGATTCACCAGGTACCTGCAAGACCTTACCTTTTACACTTTTCTTCTCTCCACTTCCTCCCCTCCCTTCCTTTTCTACCTTTTGATTTCCTAATTTCCATCTATTTACATTCTCACTGACATCCTGTCACACTTTTAGCTTTTCATCCTTTGGAGTCTCAGAACAGCAGAGACTCCCTATACCTGAAGAAGGGTGATGGCACCCGAAAGCTTGCAAAGAACTTTTTCCCAACTGCTCAGTTGGCCTAATAAGAGAAATCACATCTACCCAAAGAACCTTGCCTGACTATGTACTTAGACCAACACAGCTACAACCAAAAACCCAGCTACTTGTATGCTTATAGTTTCTATCATGAGAGTAGCAATTCTCAAACAGTGGCCTCAAGTTTTCATTAAATAGAGCCTAATTAAGACCAAACACAATTTCATACACACAAAAGGTAAACAGTAGTTAAATGGCAAACCAAAAACAAATGGAAAATGAAGCTGACAACTAGATTATGCTTATTGGAAAAAAGGGCGGGGAAGAGAGGGAGGGGGAGAGAGCCAGAGACAGAAAGTGACAGACAAACAGCCTATACTTTATAAATTACCTCTGAAATGCAAACAAATTTTAATACAAGAAATGTCACCAGACTGAAGTTTGGAAAACTAAATAATTTCACATTCCTTCTGTAAGTTTTATTCATAACTAAATTGTGGCATAGGTGGCTAAAGGTCTGTTTGGCTTTACTTTCTTAGAAAAATGAGTAAATATAAAAAACGTAAGTTAGGGATAATATGTCAATGGATGTGTTCTATTGCTTCTCTATGAAACATGGGTAAAACAGAATTTTTTTTCCCTAAAACATACCCAATGCTTCTATATATGTTTATTTTCACCCCAAAATGGCCCAATGATATTTGCGGTACAAACTCCATTAACCTATTTCTGGTCATCTGTCATTGAAATGCAGCTATGCCATGGGTAAAGTTTAGGAACTATTAACAGTGCTCAATCATATTTCATAAAGAAAAGAAATCAGGAAGACTTTATTTCTTGTTGCATAAAGCTGCAGGATGAATTTAAGAAATTATCTTACAGTTACCATAGCTGGCATTTGACAAGGATACTACAATACTTACCTTTTTTTTAAGTGCCATGTAATCTCACAAGACCTGCATGTACCAACCCAGAGGTAAGGGCCATAAACACCCCTCTCTGCCTAACCTGGATTTTCTCATTCAGATACTAACCTCATTTTAACCTGTTTATATTGTGCAATGTGACAAGACTAATACTATTCCAGAGCCAAGATGGGTCAAGCTAACTTATTATTTTCATGCAAACCTGGCAAGAGCAATTCATTTGAGGTCATTGCACAGTCTGAGTCAATTACGCTATTTGCATGCATACACATGTAGCAGCATTAAAAATGGACCCCCCTGAAGGAACAGGAAGGGCTGCAGTGCTGGGCAGGAGAAACTGTTACAACCTGCAGCCCAGCCACTGCTCCATGCTGAGCCAGGGAAGGGGTCTGGGCAGGAATAAGCTCTCTGGCAGGGGAGGAGCCACTGCCTGCTGCATGGAGACCCCTGAAGCTCATTCAAAGGATGCTGGCACCAGGCACCGCCCACAGATCCTGTGCAGGGGCACAGACACAGTTCTGCTCCCTGAGACACCCAGCCAGGGGCTGTGCACACAGGGTCCTCAGTACACACTATACAAGTTATAGAATATGTAAATAAGTTCTTGATGGTTTATTAGCTGGAGTATCAATGTATTTATGTATTGGTTCCTTATTTATCGTGGGTAATTTGTATACCTTCCCCTAGTGTAATGTATATCCAAGAAGCATTAACCCTTAAGCCACCGTCACCAAATCATGCAGTGTAACATTTGTTCTATTCTAGTGGTCATATGTTTACCCTGTAAATAATTAAATCCTGTAAATAGTTTTATAACGGTCTGCAAGGTTGTTTGATTGTAAAGGGAGGTTCTCCGCTCAGGGACCCTGCAGCAGCTACCCAGGGAGCTGGGTGGGGCCACTGGCTACCGGGTACCCCAGCATCGAACTATTCAGGTGAATGTGCGGGTAGTATCATGCCCAGGGTTACACACATGAGGCACATAGGGTGATAATTTGCTATTGTATACAATACTATGACATTTTACTGCCATAAGTTTGAAATTAACTTTAAATAGCAGCTCAAATACTGTGTGATCTATTAGATGGAGCACTAGACTGAGATGTAGGATTTACTTCAAGCTCTGTACTGGTTTGCTGGATGATTTGGGGCAAGTCACTTATTCTCTCTATGCTGCAGCTTCCCAAATGTAAAATACAGATGATTAACTTCTTGGTAAAGTACTCTGAACTCTAAAGGTGAAAAGTGATATATTAAAGCTACATTATATTAATACAAAATCCTAGAAGACCAAAGTTAGGCTAAATGAATATATACTCTGGTGGTAGAATCATTAGTGTATTAAACAGATGCTTTGTTTATCTGCAATAGCAATAAAACTCGCACAGCATTCTATACCATATCCACAGAGACCATGCCACAGAGACTATGTCATCATAGAGACTGCTCCACTGGAATTCTCCTGGTTAAATGAATTAAACTGAAAACATAATATATTCTGTAAATGAAATAATCACAATGCAAGACAGCCCCATTCTTGGGGAAAAAATACAGGGGGGAAGAAGCTAAAAAGTAATGTAAAACCCTGTGCTTGAAAAGGAGTGACCAGATAAGAAGAAAGTGTCAAAAAACTGATGATTATGATTTTTCTTCTATTTGTCTGAATAGATAAAATCTCTGGGTTAATCTAGAATTTAGTGACTTCCATAAGTGCTTAATGCCAGAATATATAATTAATAGCATGAATTGGGAAATATAAATATGTATTGGATGGTTACTATGTGTATGTTCACTCATATCTATGTGTATGTGTGTGCACACTTGTGTGTATACATACATATATACACACACTTTTATATCTATAAATATAAGTATATATATAGATATAAATAGATAATTTGTTTTGAGTGAACATATAGATGGGCCTATGGATAGATGGATATAGGTGCCACCCTGTCCCACAGATATATATATCTTTTTATCAATATCTATCTATATCTATGTATATAGATAGATATACATATAGAGATATCTATATCTATCTATCTATAGATATATATATCTGTAGGAAATACTAAGCACAGGTATGTGACAGGATTCCCATTCTTCTGAGGAATTAAGGTACCTGACTTAGGCTGTCCATTAGGGTCTGGTGTTCACTTGGGGTTCACAATATCTAACTTCACTTCTGATACTGCTGTTGACTAAGCATGCTCACTTTTGCCCAATAGCTTAGTAGTTAAAAAACATTTGATGACTTGATGACAGGAGACATGGGTTATAGGTCTTCCTCACCCTGAGGAAATTCAAGCCCACACCTCCATTCCCCAGAAGAGTCCCTTAACCACCAGATTATAGAAAAGACTAGGTGAGGGCACACTCCCAACACTTCTTGTTGAAGCTGAGGCACTGTAAATCACGGTGTACTTATGAGCTCTACCTGAATCACTTTTGAGCATGCTCAGAAGCCCTGGTGTATATACATCAAGAGTATTTTGAAATCCCAAATGGAAGTGTTTTAGGAGACTGTTTTTTAGGAGTCTGATGCATGTCTTGTACACTGAGCATCAGACCAATGAGTCTTTGAAGCAGCAAATCAGTTACAAAATTGGAACCTATGAGCCACTGTTAGAGGTTGTGGCTAGAGACAGGCATTCAAAAAGCCAGAGCCTGAATTGATTCAGCCTTTGCAGGTTACTCTAACCTGCCTAGATCGAACCAATTTGCAAGCGAATAGACATTCACTTATAACTCAAGAAATGCAGGCACATGCCTGCAGTGGGTCAGGCCAGAAGCCAGGGGGTGCTAGAGCGTGCCCTTGGTTGCAGGGAAGCTATGCTGGGGGGCCTGGCCAGCCCTGGCAGTAGCCTCAAGTGACCTGGCCAGGGAGGGCCTTTAATTCCCCCTTCCTTGTCGCACCAGCACAGACTTCAGCTGGGGTCTGCCTGGCGCTCTCCCTTCGCTGCTGCAGCAACAGTGAAGGAGGAGTGCCAGACAGCCCTGGCTTGGATCTGTGCTGCTCAGGCAGGGAATCGGGAATTAAACCCTCTCCCTGGCCAGTTCACTTGAGGCTACTGCTGGGGCTGGCCACCCCCCTGCCACTGGAGCATCAAGCAGAGAAATGCCTGACAGGCTGCTGTGCCCCTGCCTGGCAGATCACGCTGGGGTCTGTGCTGCTGGGCCAGGGGAGGGAGGGAGAATAGATCTTCCCTTCCCCTTTCATTTTTTGGGGGTCAGCATCCACTGGAGCAGAGAGCACAGCCCAGTCCAAGGCTGCAGAGCATACTGGGATGCTGGAGGACTCTGATTTAACTTAAACCCAGAAGGGGTCTGGGACAGAAGTTCCATAAACTGGTTTGAGCTTAATCTGTAAAACCTGCTACTATGTTCAACCAGGTTTATCTCAAACCAGTATTGTGAAACTGGTTTATGTGTACTGAACTTATGTTCTGTTATAGGTTTAAACCAGTTTCTGATCACTTAAATTGGTTTATGTGTAACTTCTGTCTGCAGTCTGGCAACGAAGGAATCTGCAGTGGCTTGAACACATCGTGAGAAGGTCAGACACCCTTGCCAACACCATAATGCAGGGTGCAGTGGGGGAAAAGAGAAAAAGTGGTAGACCCAAGAAGAGCTGGGGAACAAATATTAAGGACTGGACAGGGCTTCAACTGACAGAGTGCACAAAGCTAGCCAAACCCAGGGCAGAGTGGAGAAGGTTTGTTACAGCATCAAAGGTGCCTCTATGGTCATAGTGGCCTTGGAACTGACTTGACTTGATTTGAAATGGAGGTACCTAATAAATTATAGCTCCTAATGAATTTTGTGTTGGCAGAGGGCCATTTTATTTCTTTTCAATTTAGGTGCCTATATTCAGCAGAAGCCCCATCTAGGCATTGAAGGGACCACTTTGAATTTTGCCCAATGCTCATTTGCATGAAGGCCTATTTACAATGCTCTGACAGAGTATAAATTTCATTTATATTCACTTTGAAGCTGGCTTTCATTGCTCTGGCAGAGAGGTGTTAAGGGTCCAACAGGATATTCACGCCCTAATAATTTAATGCAACATACATAGCCATCAGACATTTAGAACCCATGGGCTGGATCTGGCCTCCAGAGCTGTTTCTAGCAGACTAACTAGGGCTCAGCAGTGACAGCACCATACTCAAGCACTAACTACTTCAGAGTCACCCCTGACTGCAGAAATCTTTGCCACTGTGCTGTCCCTTCCCAACCACTGGAGCCAGACAGGGGCAGCTGGAAGAAATCTTTTTCAGAACCTCCACTGCTCCTCACTACCCCCAGAAAGTCTTTGCCATAGCAGCCCTGTACCCAGTAACATACTTGGGGTATGGGGAAAGTGAATGATTGCACTAAGGGCAGCTTCCACCAGGGAGCCTGGCCATGGGGTTGATCTGCCTGAGTAAGTGCTGCTATAGAAAGCAGCAGCAGGAGCAGCAACATCAGCAGCCTTCACTCTGTGGAGAGTAGTGGCAAGCAAGACTTCACTCCCTCTCCTCCACCCCCACCAACTCTCTAAGGTCAGCATATCCAGTGCCCTCCTCCTTCCCTGGCACTGAAGGAGTTTGTTATGTCTCTGGCTATTTCATCCATTACTTGCTGCTGGGGTAACCATAGTGATCACTGCCACTGCCACTGCTGCCAAGGTAGTCGCTGCAATTTGCCACCACAACCCCATGCCCCAGGCTGAATCCAGACTGCAGGGCTTCCCATGTGTTGGATCTGTACCTGGGCAGCAGCCACTTAGGCAGTTGTGACCACCATGGCAGCAGCTACTTTGGTGCCAATGGCAGCAATGGCTATTATGGTTACCTAGGCAGTGGCAGCAGTGGATCTGAATTGGACACCCCTGGTTTAAAGCAATCCAAATTTGGATCTGCTTCTGCTCATCTAACTTACAAATTAAGTTCCTTTTGCTTCAGAGGATCTACTCATATAAAAAAGGTAAACTAGCATCTATTGCTAGTTAGTTTAGTAAGAAACACAAATTTTCTCTCAAAATGCTTCATAGAGCTAAAAGTAATTCAAAGTTAAAGGAAAAATAATACCAGAGGGGAAAATACAATGAAATTAGGTTTAATAAAAGAAAAGACCTCTGGGGAAAAGTCTCAAATATACCTGCTGAGACAAAAGTATTCATTAAGAATATTGTTACCGCCTATGAAAACTATTTGATAAAGCTTCTGGATTTAATACATTTGCAAAGAAAGAAAACAGAAATCCAACTAGCTAAATAAAAGTTTTTGTTTTCTTCTTTGGACTGTACCACTAACAGAGACACTGTAGTTCACACAGGGCCTGAGTCTTATCTGATACTTCAATAAATCAGTGCCTTTCCTGGCAATATTCAAGATTTATAACAGTATAATGGAGATCATGTGAATTTTAAACATATATCCTTTGCTTTAATGATCCTTTAACAAATGTTTGTCCAATTTTGCTTTTGGTGACAAAAGGCATGGCAGGGTGGCACCTTAGGATCCTTCTATAGGTTATATTTGTGCTGCAGTTAATGTGTTAATCTCAGCATAAATGGCAAGGGGGCTACATGTGCACCCAATTTAAAGCACCATAAAATGGCAAACCAACCACAAAAGTGTTCTGCATGAAATGTAGAATATTTTTGTGGCTGCTTTGTATGGTGCCTTACATTGCACATGGCATGTCTGGGGCTGCCCTAGAACTGCCCCAGAGATATATGTGTGGACCCATTTTCATGTAAACTAAGAACTGGATTGAGACCAGCCAGCTCCTTTGCATTTGTAACCTCACTCACTCCAGAGCTAGCTGTCTTATACATAAAACAAAAGTCCATATTCAACTCAATACATTTGCTGTACATATAAAAATAAAATTTGACAAAGCCTTAGAAACTGTGCACACTCACTGTCTCACATGGAGTTTAGCTACATGGAACCTCACAATTGAGCAATAGGCAGTAAACTGAAAGAGAGACAGAGACTCTAGCAATAGAAAAAGTACATAAAGTCTCTATTGAATGACTTCTAGTGTAGTCTACAGCTTGAACTTGTGGATTGTTCCTGGTTACATTAATTTAACTAAGAACAGAAGACAGTTTGTAAATGAATCATCACAATCCAAGACAGCCCCATTCTTGGGGAAAAAACCACAGGGGAAGAAGCCAAAAGGCAATGTAGAACTCTGTGCTTGATAATGAGTAACTAGATAAGAAGAAACTATCAAATAAAATATCAGAGGAATGATGATTATGATATCTCTTCTACTTGTCTGAATAGATAAAATGTCTGGGTTAACCTAAAATACATTCACTTTTAAACTTGAAAATATATTTTCATAGATCTTTATAACAATTATTTACTTACTTTCTGGACACTTGTATCCCCAGTTAATGTACCTGAGTCTCAGATCAGAGATCACTCTCTCAAATGTTATACAGTCATATCATGCCTACTAAGGAGACATTGTATTTCCAAGCAATCACCTTAGAAGCTTCACTATAAGAAAAGAATTTGCAAGAAGACTTGGTAAGATTAGTATGCACAAGCAATGCCATGCATTAGGTATACAGCAGCAGAAACAGAGCTTGCATGCAAAGTATATGTCAGTCTTTAACAATTAAAACTTATTTTTCACTTTTTCACTTCCTGACAAGTACACATTTTATATTCTGAAATCCCACCAGTGCCAAATGATGGCCTATGTTACTTTCCATCTGCTACTTGGAACAGCCACAGACAAGATTACTAGGCTAAATAAACAATGCAACACTATTATAATATAATGGACTGAATAATGCACAATTATTGTTTTTTTATCTTTGTGGATTAAAATAAAAATAAATAGTTATTTCTTCTTTAATCACAACATGTATATTCGCACCAGTACATAATATCTGGAATATATATTTCGAAGTGACTAAAAATGGAATCTTCATCTTTTGCTAGAGATGCAGCAGATATAAAGGTTAAATCCACCATGTACCTTTCTGCCTTCAACACATTGCTGGAGCTCAGGTTTAGTCAGGACAGCATGATGACAGTTTTGTGGCTGCCACGTTATTGCTCGCCAGTCACAGGTTCTGTTGTCAGAACAGCTGAGGCAAGGGACGATCCACTGCCCTGTAAAACAGCAAAAAGCCTTTTGAATCTGCTGTGTGTCTCTGTCAATTTTTGTCATCTGCTTAATCTTCCTGGTTTAGCAACATATTATTAAGCACTTTCTTACAGAAATTTTAATAATTTTGGACTTTCTATTATTTGTGATACAGTTTGGAAACTTGATATTACTATCGCTTTTTCCTGTGCTACATTCCTTTTCTTTTATCATACTTCACTTTGTCTGCAAAATGTGGAAATGTCCAGATCTAGTGTTTTTGTTTGGGTCATTTCTGTTTAGTTTTCCTTCCTTGTACCTGGTAAATTAGGTGAGAAAACATAATCATAGTGGGTGCATTTACATGTGACACTATGTCGCCATACAAATACCATAACACTGCAGCTGCATTGCTGTAATGCAAATTGCTCCCTTGGTATAGTGCGTCATTACTGAGACGTACCAGCTAAAAATAACAGTGTGTCACACGGACAGCGCAGTATGGGCTGTTCCAAAAGGAAGGACTAAATGACAGTGCAGTACCAGTGGTGCCGTAGGGGCATGTGTAGACGTGCCCACTGAGGGTCAAGCACAAGAAGTGGGACAGAAAAAATTCAAAAGTTCATAAGTGACATAGGACATATAAAAAACTAGAACTCTTGGTTCCAAAATGATACCTTTTATTAGACCAACTGGAAAATGGCAAGAAAATTGTCCTTTTCTGTAAGCTTTCGGGATCAAAGTCACTTCATCAGGCTCTGTGGAAAAGGTAGATGGTACAAGATGGTAAAAAGTCCCCATGGGGGACTCGGACCAACACGGCTACCAAGTACACCCCTGAAACATGGAAGATGCCGAATTTCAGCAGATTTTGGATTTTAAACTTCATTGCAGAACAACAAGGAAGTTTTTTTGCCTCCCTGCCTGCCATCTGACACCTCCAGGGAAGGAATTCTAGCTGGTCAACGCATCAAAGAGCAACTCAGCACAGCTCACAAAGACACTCTCATGGACCCAGAGGGACAGACTTCCATCTTCAGCTCCCTCTGTGCAAAAATGAAGTTTATTTCCTACCTATGGGGACTTTTTACCATCTTGTATCATCTACAATTTTCCCAGAGCCTAATGAAGGGACTTTGATCCTGAAAGCTTTCAGAAAAGGACAATTTTCTTGCCATTTTCCAGTTGGTCTAATAAAAGGTATCATTTTGGAACCAAGAGTTCTAGTTTTTTGTATGTCTTTTTGTCTCAGATGAACACAGCTACCAAGTACACCCCTAAGTGACATAGGCTCCTTCATCCAGTTTTAAAGAATGACTTTGATACTTTGGAGCTTATGGCACCACTGTAAGTCAATGGGGCAGTGATTTCCAACCTTTTCTGGGCTGCAGCCCCACTTCTGGACTCATGACCCAACTTCTGGTCAGCTCATGTGTGCTTATGACCTTGCTTCTGTGTGAGCCTATCTACAGTCTGTGGATTCTACAAGCCCACTCAAAGTGCTGAGGCCCCAAATGGGTTGGAATAGCCCTTTGTTTGGTTTGGCAACTGCTGGAATATGATTTGGGCTCATAAATATCTAAACCACTTTGGAAAACAGATGCCCAATCACTTTAGTGCTTCTGAATACTTTACACTTAAATCTCATTTAAAATCATTCACATCTATTTTCTAGAGGGAAATGAAAGGAGTTGGGGGCATCCAGCACTTCTAAGGCCTAGTCCACAATAGAAATATGCTTTGCCACCATAAGCATGCCAAGATAATGCAGCTTATGCTGACAAATCCCCAGACAATATAAAAAGTAATTTTGCCAGTATATTTATGCTTATAGTGGGGTTTCTATTCTTTCAGCATCACACTTTATCACATCCCTTATCAACATGACTATACAAGTTTAAGTGAAGACTTGGCTTTAGTCTCTGTTTGTCTTTTCCCCTTGAACTTTCTTTTTCTCACAGTAGCTCCTGGTCAGCCAAGGATGCTGGCAAATTGTTTCTGTGGTGGCAAAAATAACATATTAAATTGAGTTTTGTAAATAGTTGTTGTTTTATTTATTCTAACTTCTCAGGAACAAATTATGTTAGAACTGATTGGCCTTTCTAACAAATTATGTTAGAACTGATTGGAACCAAATTCCTTTAAGAATAAGATTAGACCTTTATTTTTCAGGCTAGAGGGGACTAGTAGATCTTCTGGTCTGTCCATGTTTAGAACACAAGCCATATACAGATGTGGACACATTTAACAGCTGAACATTTCTCAGATGTCACTGATTGGGAACAAGTTCACAGTCATTGCAGGTCAGAGGTGTCCACACACGATTCACTAGCATTCCAGGTGGAACAGCCACCTTTTAGGCGTTGAAGTGCCATGGTTCTGACAATAGCGCATAGGAGTGAGCACCCAACCCAGCATACTTCACAGGGCCTTGTTACTTGTCACAGAGAGCCATACAAATGTTGATCAGTGTTAGTGCTGGCTCGAGTTTGAAGTAATCGTGTTCAGGCCAGCAGAGTCCTAGGGGACTGAAAGGTGAAAACCCCTAACCCCCCTCCCATTCCAGGCTTCCCCCCCTGTCACTTGCCCCCCACCATCCAGGGTTCCTCCCTTGACTCCCCTGTCCCACTTACTTGTGGCTTGCCCAAACTGTCTGTCCTAGGGGAGCAGGCAGGGAGGGGAAGTCACTGTTGGGCTGCTGCTCTTCTCTGGATTGAACCCACCCAGGAAGCAGCAGTGGCAGTCGCTGGGCAGGCAGTTTAATCCTTCCCTGCCTGCTCCCAAGGACAGACAGTGTGGGCAGCCACAAGTAAGGGTGGGGTAGGGAGGCACTCAGCGGGGATCTCTGGTGCTGAGGAGTGCAGTCTGGGTATGTGGGGGAGGGGGAACGTGGGCCTAATCCTGGCCAGTGGGGGAGGGGGCCGTGTAGAGTGTTTACAGTAAGTGTAGCCTAGAGTGGCTACACCTTAGTGTAATGCAAGCTGGGTAACATGGATTGGAAATAATCCTACCCTGGAGTGGTGCATCTTTGAGCCACATAACGAGTGCTTAAAACTAGCTTCACGTGTTAATATGTAGACAATCCAGGTATTAAGAGTTTCAGGAGCCACCCAAAATTACCATGTAACAAGGCCCTCAGTGGGTGAATTGGGGTGGGGAGGTAGGTGCTTTCATCCATGCTTTGGCAGTTCCAGAGGGTGGGTGACATGTGGCTGGGATGGGAGGAGAGCAGATTTTTCCATTTCTTTGTGTTCCCTTCTCTTCTAAACATAAGCACAGTAAAGTTCAGTAGTCTGCACTTGACCTAACTCTGCAGCCTGGTTGCCTGATTGGGGTTCCCAGGAGGGGAGGAAGTGCTTAGACCTAGATTTTGGGGTTCCCAGGAGAAGGGAAGGCATGATGAGGGGCCACAGTCAAGTAGGAAGTGAGGGCACTGCTAATTGGAAATATAGTTTTTATTGAACAAGCAATGCAAAGGAGCTCACTGACAAAAAGTACTAACAAAAGGGGAAAAAAGAGGCAGTAGATTTTTGGCTACGTACCAGAGTGGCCAGTTATAGGTGGAGGGGAGGGAGCAGGGTAGGGAAGCAATGCAGTGTGGGATGCCTGGAGGACCAACTCATGTCACAAAACAGGTGATGTCCACATATAAGACCAACCTGATTCGCAGTGAACTTGTCCAAAAAAGTACTTCATTTTCCAGGCATGCTTATGAACCTTTCCAGGAAGCTTTAAACTGGTTTAAGAGGCTTGTAAACCTGGCAACTTCAGGTTTAACCTGCACTTAAAGGCCAGGTACAGATATTACACTTTTACTGGTATAAGTGACTGGAAACCAGTCTACATCCATAACAGAACAGAAGTCTTGAACATATAGACTGGTTTAAAAATGGTGGAACCTGGTCTAAGATTAGCTTCCCCTAACAAAGGGCAAATGTGTGCTCTATTTGCTACAAATAAAAATTACACTGCTTACAAAAAAACATGTAATTTAGATAGATTCTGCCTTGACAAACTGGCCTAAGTGTTACTTGTATCCATATTGCAATTTCATTTAGTTACTCCTGTACTGAGCCCAATACTTTAGTATTTGACTAACAGAAATTACTCAGGATACGGACAAACGTACATTTTAGACTCTTCAAAGAGGGGAAGGGGAGCTGCAGCTCAGGAGCATGCAGCAGCTCTTACATTGTTACATCAGTCTGAGTTTGTAGTGATCCAAGTGAACCAAACCATCCTACCTTTGACCCTGAATGCAACAGGGTTAAAATTAAATCAGTTTTGCTATACTTGTATCATTGTAGAATCATGCAAACATTAAGAGTTGCATCCTAACAGCTTGTATTGGTATCCTTTGACAGCAATATAATTGTTAGATCTGTCTATAATCTTAGGTAGGCACTTACAACATTTGCTCCAGCCCTCATGCTATTTCTGTATGGGTAGGTAGCCATTCACACAGGTAGAATAGAATGCCAATCTGCATGGGGCTTAGAGATCATCATCTAGGCACCCAGAAAACAAACAAACCAGAATGCTACCCTAAGGGGCATAAGACTTGAAGCACCTACTGCACTTGTCTCTGACCCATCATACACATCCAGCTATTGAATAGCTGAGGGCTGGTGTACCTCAGTGATGGGGTTGTACTGTCCTGGCCCCTTCCTCACTGTGCATCCTGAGGCACATGTGCAGCTGCCCCCACCCACGGAGCCAGGCCAGGGCTCCAGACCCTGGTGCACTAGTTGCAGCCTCTTGGCTGACTGCCACAGCTGACCTGGGCTCTGGGCAGGCCCCTATTGCCTGCCACAGATCCTAGACTGCTCACAGCAGGGCTTGCAGCCTTCTTTTCACCTGCTGCAAGCAGCCCAGGTTCTATAACCAGTGGCAGCTGCCAGCTGTGGTGTGCCGAGCAAAATAGCCTCATGTGCCATGCTCTGGCACATGCACTGGGGGTTACCGACCTCTGCTCTAGGCCAAGGTACCTGGGAGGACTCACTGGCTGTTTGACAGAGAAGGGCAGGGAGCATGGTGCTGTAGGTAGACACAAATATTCAGTGTGCGAAGGCCCATAGCTTACCAGAGCAAGTGGGTAAAGACACTCAATAAACAGAGGTCAGATCAGGCCCACTACACCTAATCTAGTCAAGGTAAATAGAACAAAGTCTTGGCTTCAAGTCTATCTAGATAAGACTGAGCGTAGTGTATTTGTTGTACAGTATGAGGGAGGAATCTTTGAAGATAAGTAAATGCCTGTAGATTGTTCAGTCCCTTGCTCAGTACATTTTTTCCTCTTGATTGAGGACAGGAATTCATTCAATGCTAGTTTATCTGAATGATTTATTTTAAAACTGTAGGCATATGGGGTTGTGATTTTTAAGAGACCTTTGAACAAAGGCTACATGTGTGTGTGTTAAGAAAAACTGAAAAACTGAAGAACCCCCAAAAATACTTAAAAACAAATGGGTACTGAGTTATAGTAAAGCAGAAAGGAGGGAGACTGGAACAGGATTGGAAATGGGATTTTAGTGTAAGGCTTTTCACTTTATTTTTTTAATCTTGTAAAGGTCTGTAGCGACTGGGCCCCTTGCAGACATTACATTTAAGACATGATTAACCAGTTTAACCCAATACACATTAATGCAATAAATGGTGTAACAAAACAAGAAATAAGTCACAACGCTATTATACAATAGATGTGTAATAACTTAGTGGCTGGTTCCCATCATGCCGTCAAGCGTACATGTGGCCAGGCAGCAGATCTATGCTCCCAGCCTCAGAAGCACATGGGAATCAAAGGTTCCATTGTGTCCCCGAGACTGGGAGCCATAATCAGCTGCTGCTCCTAGCCATGGGGGAGAGGGGTGCACTGAAGTGCTTGACTGCTGCACCCTGGAGGCTGGGAGCCTTGATCACCTAATCTGTTCTCCAAGCCTCTGTGGCTGTGTAGCCATTGACTTCAGCTGAAGTCTGGAGGCTGGAAGCAGCAGTTAACTGGGACTCCCAGTGGAGCCATTGATTCCCAGCTCAGAGGCACAGAGTCAAGGGCTCCATGATCCCAGGTCTTCCCTGCATGGTGCATTGGGGATCTGATCCCCAGGCCCGAAATCATGCCTCCTACCATGCATGAACAACAGGGGCCCAGAAGTTATAAAACAGCTGATCAGGGTCTCTGTGCGAATGACTTGCTTTCTCAAGTCAGTCTTACTGGACAGAATGGCTGCATAAGTACCTGGTAAAAGTGTCCATCTCAACATAGAGGCCAAGAGAAAATGGGTACAGAAGCCAAGTTGCTCTCCCATGCCTGAGAGTTGTTCTCCCAGATAAGTTCTGAGGCAGTCTTGCACTGGTTGTAACGGTGCTCTGTGAAGAAACCCCTTACACATTTCCATCTCTATTGCTGTCAAACCATTTTGAAGAGACTGGCCTGAATAAAACATGTGGCCTCTCTGTGCTGGCCCCTCTTTTGTTTGCTAAGTGCTGGCATGGCTTGGCTCTGGGAATCCTATAGCATCAGAGACTGTTCCTGTCACCACATGCTTTGCAGCTTGTGGTAGGAGATCAAAGGAAATGTGGTAAATGGTCAAATCCCTGGAGCTGCCTGTTATGACAACTGTACCAGGGTGTTGCAGATAAGAGTAGGGAAAGAGAAACAAGAGAGATGAGGCTTCGAAAGTACTGCCTGCCACTTTTTTGGCTCCAGGTACTCTAATCTACTCACAGGGATACCCTCTAAAGTGCAAGCTTATTCAAGTAGCTTAACTCCCATTATGCTTATATACCAGATGCCCATGCAGGACTGTATACATTTTGTATGCTGCTGTGGGCATGTTTAATTTCAGCATATAAACCACAGTGCAGGTTGAACAAGATCTAAAGTAAACCAATACTACTGGGTTGTCTACACATGAGCTTAACCACAGAGCAGACTAATTAGCAGTGGAGTAAAGCATCACCATCTACACATGCAACACTATTAGGCCACACTAACTAATTTACACTGCTGTACAATAGTACTCTTGGTAACAGTACTATCTTACTGTGGAGTAATTGACTGCGCTTAAATGGACATGTACATGCTGACTGCAGGCGTAAATTGTGCCTGGTCAGCCCTACCAGCTGGAGCCAGACTCCTGCCTACTGCCTAGCTCCACAGCTCCACAGTATCAGTGCCCCTGTGCTCCAACCAGCTCCTCTTCCACCTGATGCTGCCACCTGGAGCCTGGGCTGACCCCCCATGTCTCCTGCCAGTGTGGGCTTGTTCCACCCTGGCTCAAATTGCCGCTGCCCTGGGCACATGTGTAGATGCTGCACCTGGGAGTAGTTTACTCCAGCTCAAACTGCTTCAGAGTTTATTACTTTGCATTAATTTCACATGTAGATGCACTTACTGGGTCCTAAAGACCTGCAGAATTTTTACCTGAGAACTGTTGACCCTTTGAAGAGGAGGACGATTTGTGCATAGCAGAGAAACCCTAAGCAAATATTTGATATTTGCGGTGGGGTCTGCCTGTCACTTTTTCAGGTTCTGGGGGTCCAGGAGCATGGCCACCTCCCCTTGTGAGGTCTGCTCCCTTTTGTGGTCTCTGGTGCACCAGCTGGAGGATCTCCAGGCCACAGTCCAGAGACTGCGTGCCATCAGGAATGGTGAGTGGGAGATAGACTCCTACTGCCAGGCCCTTCTTCCCCTGGAGGCAGGGTAGACTACAGTCACCCTCCAGGACAAGGGAGGACTCAGGGACCTCCCATTCTGTCCAGCCAAGGGATTGGACTAAGGAGGTCAAGGGCCTCAAGGCCTGCTGCACCACGGTCCCTACCCTGCTGGAGCTTTGCAACAGGTATGAACCTCTTGCAGCCCCAGCAGAGCCTGCTAAGCTGCAAGCTCCTGCAGACAACACAGGGTCAGCTGTAGCTACCACCCCCACTCTCCCTAAGACAAAAGGCAAAGTGTTTGTTGTGGGAGACTCCATCCTGAGGGGGACTGAGGGGGCAATCTGCTGCCCCGACCCCTTAGCCCGGGAAGTCTGCTGCTTCCCCGGAGCCTGTATCCGAGACATTGCGGAGAAGATCCCTGAGCTCCTCCAGCCCCCTGACCACTACCCTATGCTCCTGATCCATGTGAGCACAAATGACATGGCTCAGAGTGCTCCCAGCCAGGTCAGGAAGTGCTACAGGGATTTGGGACTGGGACTTAAAGGGTTGGGGGCACAGGTGGTGTTCTCTTTGATCCTCACAGTCTCGGGCTACGGGCTGATGAGGGAGAGGAGGATCAAGGTAGTGAACCAAAGACTGCAGCACTGGTGTCATCAGGAAGGCTTCGGTTTCTATGACCATAGTCTGCTCTTTGGTGAGAGAGGCAGTGAGCTGCTGGGAAGGGATAGCCTCCACCTCTTTCTGCTGGGGAAGAGGCTCTTCTCAGCCAGACTGGCTGACCTGCTCCACCGGACTTTAAACTAAGCCTGCTGGGGGATGGGGAGACTACCGCCACTGCTGGGCTGCTAAGCAACCCTTGCAAAGCCAGCAGGCTGAGGCACTTAAGGAAGCCCACCCCTGCCCCAGCCCTGGAATGATCTGTGGGCAAGGCAAGGACCCCCAAAGGGCAGGAGCTTGGGGAACAAACAGAAGGAACTTGTCCTCCTGCTCAACACAAACAATTATGATGTCATAGGGATAATGGAGACCTGGTGGGACTCCACCCATGACTGGGCCAGAGGTATAGATAGCTATACCTTGTACAGGAGAGATTGAGTGGGTAAAAGGGGCAGGGGTGTAGCTCTCTATGTCAATGAAAGCTACACATCCCTGCAAGTTGACACTGGCACCCAAGGTGGACAACTAGAGACCCTCTGAGTTAAAATCCATGGGGAACATGGCACAGGGGACACAATGGTGGGAGTCTACTACAGACCTCTGACCCAGGATCAAGAGCTTGACCAGGAGTTTGCACGGGAATTGGCCATGGCTGCATGCTCCTGGTCCATGGTTGTCATGGGAGACTTCAACTACCCGGACAGCTCAAGGGAAGAGAACTCAGCCCAATCCGAATGGTCGTAAAGCTTTCTCATGTGCTGGCAACGGGGGACAACCTTGTCAGTGACCTAATGATTGATGGGAAGCTGGGTGACAGCAACCACAAGCTGATCACCTTCACCATCTGCCATAGAGGTGGCAAGTCAGTCAGCAATACAGAAGTCCTTGACTTCAGGAAAGCTGACTTTGACAAGCTCAGGAAGCTTGTCAGTGAGGCCCTAAGTGACCACAACCCAAAGCGGGGGGGAGTTCATGAAGAGTGGTTGCTCCTCAAGGGAGTGATTCTGGATGCACAAGCAAAATCTATCCCATCTTGAAGGAAAGGCAGCAAAAGGGCACAGCGGCCCCCTTGGCTCTGCAGAGAACTAGAGGACATCCTGCATCTGAAAAGAAAGGCCTACAAAGGATGGAGGATGGGATCCACCTCCAAGGAGGAATATTCTGCACTGGTCCGAACCTGCAGACAGCAAACCAGAAAAGCAAAGGCTGTGACTGAACTCCAACTGGCTACACATATCAAGGACAATAAAAAGTCCTTTTTTAGATATGTGGGGACCTGGAGGAAAAGCAAGGGTAACATTGGACCCCTGCTAAACCAGATGGGA
>NW_017729007.1:4025052-4029827 GCF_001723915.1 Gavialis gangeticus | reverse complement strand
CAGCTGACAACCAACGTCCAGGGTAGTGGTTGACAGAAGTCAATCATCGTGGTGCGCTGTGACAAGTTGAGTCCCTCAAGGCTCTGTCCGTGGGCCTATATTATTCAACATCTTCATTAATGATGCGGACATTGGACTCAGAAGTGGACGGGCCAAGTTCGCCAACGACACCAAACTTTGGGGTAATGCGTCCACACCTGAGGACAGAAGGGTGATCCAGGTTGACCCTGACAGGCTAAGGAAATGGGCGGATGAGAACCTGATGGTGTTTAACACCGAAAAATGCAAGGTTCTCCAACTTGGGAAGAAAAACCCACAGCATGCTGGCACTACAGACGAAAGGAACTTGGGGGTCATGATTGACCACAAGATGAACATGAGCTGTCAGTGTGATGCTGTGGCTAGTAAAGTGAGCAAATCCCAGGACATCATTCTCCCCTTGTACTTGGCCTTGGTGAGGCTGCAGCTGGAGTACTGCGTCCAGTTTTGGGCTCCACAATTCAAAAAGGATGCGGAGAAGCTTGAGAGAGTCCAGAGGAGAGTCACACACATGATCAGAGGTCAGGAAAACAGACCTTATGATGACAGGCTGAGAGCTATGGGACTCTTCAGCCTGGAAAAGCACAGGCTCAGGGGTGATCTAATGGCCACCTATAAGTTTATCAGGGGTGTTCACCAGTATGTGGGGGAACGTTTGTTCACCAGAGCGCCCCAAGGGATGACACGGTCGAACGGTCACAAACTCCTCCATTACCATTTCAGGCTGGACATAAGGAAGAACTTCTTTACTGCCTGAGCCCCCAAGGTTTGGAATAGACTGCCGCTGGTGATGGTTCAAGCACCTACTTTGAACGCCTTCAAGACACATTTGGATGTTTATCTTGCTGGGATCCTATGATCCCTGCTGACTTCCTGGTCCTGGGGCAGGGGCTGAACTCGATGATCTTTTGGGGTCCCTTCCATCTCGAATGTCTATGAAATCTATGAAATCTGCCTACAGATTGTATATGTATGATACTCAATACCCATATCTAATCACTTGGGTGCCTAAAGTATTTCAGCCAGTAAAGTTTCATTCTGTGCATGCCTGGAACTGCCATCACCTGAGTAGGGCTAAGCAGCTCAGCCCTTATCTCAAATGTAACCTTGATTGTGATTCATGAACTCGGCATTCTGAGCCTGATCCAGTAGATGTGTACACTACCAGACATGAGCTTCACATAAAATGCAGCAGCCACAATCACTTTTATTCAAAACCACAGCCAGAGAAGAAAGTGGTGATGGTTCAGAGAACAAGAGGGAGCATGACATTGTAGGGCAATGACTGGTATTTAAGTGGGAAAGGTTAGATTTGGATTCCTGCTCCATGCTCAAAAACCTGATGATGCTTTTATCCAATGACTGTTAATTGTAAGATACATAAATATCCTGGTGGTTAAGGCACTGTCCTAGAGACTAGAATATACAAATCCCTTTTTTAAAAATTTTCTCCCAAGCCCTAAGCCATCCAGTACTACTGCTTCCCATTTATAAAATACAGTTAAATAGTAATTCCATTCCTCACATGAATGCTATGAGGATGAATATGTTAAAGATTGTGAAGTATTCAGAAATTATGGTAGTAGGTGTCATAAGTATTTCAGAACTCTTGCTTACGCTGATTGCTACGTTATGTTCACCCTTTGAACAGGGCAGGATGGCTGTCTGTCTTTAAATTTCCTGATCAGTTAGTTTGTGCCCCAAAGCTAAGGCCTAGGAGTTTTGTGCACAGACAGCTTAAAGAACATTTATAAATATAAAGAGTTCTTAAAGATTATTCTTCAAGTTAAGTCATTTTGGGTGGTGGTTTGGATTTAACAATTATATAATAACTGGGTACTTTATTTCCTGACACTGCAATTTTTCTTTCAAACCAAATACATAACAGCTTTGGCAATGACTGTAACATCTGAGATCTCTCATCCATTACTGAACTTTGTTATTAACATCACATATATTTATGAACTGCTCTGTTTTTAAGTAATAAACTGAAAACACAGAACTACATAAAGTGAATATTATGGAACTGAAATGGCTGAACAATAAAAGCTTAAACTTGGTGACTGAAAGTGATAAGTTCCTTAAGAAAAGCTTCTTTCAAACAGTTTGTGTAATGTATATTCAATAGCACTCTACATATATTAAGAAAGAACTAGATCCATCTTGTGGCGTATGCTAAAGATTAGTGGTAAATGTAAAAAATTAGAGAGTTACAGCCATAGACAAATGCATATCTGTAGGAAGCACTGTTCAATGCTAACAGGATTGCTGTAAAAATAAAACTGGTTACAAACATACAAATTTTAAAAAGCTGAAAGTTAATGTATTTTTGTATCAAATTATTTATTCCTTCAGTAATTATGAGTTAGTAATACCAGATGAATTTGGCATCTGTTGACCAATGCCAGATATAGTTTTTATTTAAATCTGAATGATACCAGCCATTAATAAGATTTTGCTGGAGTGGAAGTTTATTTCTATGTATAAAAAGAACAGATCCAGAGAATCAGTGTTGGAAGGGACCCTGAGGTTCACCTAAGTCCTTTGCTTTTTGCCAATCCTAAACCATTACAGAATCACAGACTCATAGGAAATTAGGGTTGGAAGGGACCTCAGGAGGTCATTGAGTCCACACCCCCCCCCCCCGCTCAAAGCTTCTTTGAGCAGGGGGTAGATTATATTATTCCAGCCCAGGCTTTGTTTACCTGGGTCTTAAACACCTCCAAGGATGGAGATTCTACCACCTCTCTGGGTAGTCTGCTCCAGTGCTTTAATACTCTCCTCATGAGAAAGTTGTTCCTAATACCTAACCTAAACTCCCCTTGCTACCACTTGAGACCGCTGCTCCTAGTTCTGTCATCTGCCACCACTGAGAACAGTCTAGCTCCATCTTTGGAACCCCCTTCACGTAGTTGAAGGCTGCTATTAAATCCCTCAGTCTTCTCTTCTCTAGACTGAATAAGTCCAATTCCCTCAGCCTCTGCTCAGAAGTCATGTTCCTCAACCCCTCACCATTTTTGTTGCCCTCTGTTGGACTCTCTTCAATTTGTCCACATCCTTTCTGTAGTGGGGGGCCCAGAACTGTATAAAGTACTCCAGATGTGGTTTCATAAATGCTGAAGAGAGAGAAATAATCACTTCCCTTGATCTGCTGGCAATGCTCCTACTAATACAGCCCAGTGTGCTGTTAGCCTTCTTGGCAACAAGGGCATGTTGTTGGCCCATATTCAGTTTACTGTCAGTTGTAACCCCTAGGTCCTTGCTACATCCCACTACAAATCAAAGGGTATGGAGAAGTTACTGGAGTTATTTTACACAGAAATATTTCAAATGTCTAGCACAATCTGTGAAATTATGTTTATTTTCTATTTGTAATTGTAATAATTTTTTTGTGAATGCTACAATGTCCGGAGAAGCTTTAAACACAATTATAGTTAACAATGTCTGGGTATATGGGGGCAAAGGGGCAAAACCATTTCTGTCAGTTTTACTTTGTAAGGCACAGCTTTGCCTCTGCTCCATCAGAAATGAACGACCCAAGGAGAGAAAGAAACTGTGCTGTTTAAAGGGCTGATATAATTTAAAAGAAAGTAGGATTAAAGTAGTTAAAGCAAACTGTTTACATACAACATGACATTATAAATTGACAGTATCCCTTCAAACTACTACTTAATAATGGCATAAAAATTAATACATTTAAGAAAGTTAGATGGCCTCATACACATATTTCAAATTATGTAAGCATTTGAAAGATCAAGACCTAAAATTCAGAAGTCCTAACTGAAATATGAGCAGCATGCTCCTGTTAAAGGCTCTGCACTTACCTGGGTTGGTTTTTTATCTCTTTCAGTTAATATTCTAAAACTGTCTTCTTACTCAGTATTTTAAACATGATAAATTATATTTAATTAAACCACAAAAAATCATATTTCACTGTTAGAAGCAAAAACAACTAGTTTTAAAGTGGCAGTTGTTACCACCTTTAGACAAGGGATCATATAAAAAAAATTCATATCCAATTTAAAACCTGATTTTAATATTTAACCTCAGTCAATACAAACTACAACTTGTTGATTTATGTCTAACTTTTTTTTTAGAGTCAATATCCATTTGAGCTTCTTCAAGTTTCTTTGCGAGCATTTGCTTTGTGAACAAGATACGGAAATATTTATTTTCCCTCCATCTTAGTTAATGTTAATGAAATTATAAAATAAACTATTTAATTCATAATAATAATTCAGAATGAAAATTGCAGAGATTGAGGCACATGCTAAATTTTGTTCTTTATAGTCAATGAAAGCACATCACAGTAGATATTGTTACACATGTGTGTAAGTCTTTGCAATACTGGGACCTAAATCAAGCAAGATTTACAGAAAATATAGAGCCCATAAAATTATGTGATACAATGTTATGGAAATGGAATACAGTTAAAATATGCAAGTATTGATAAGATATACTAGAAGTTAAGCTATGATTAGCTGCTAGGCCTGTTAGGACTGATTCTGCAACTGTCCATGGAAATGCAATTTCCATATACTACAGTGCATATAGTGTATATATGCTATATCCGTATACTACAGTGGCCTGGTTTTTGCAAATTGAGTTTGTTTTTTAAGCCTCTGTGGGCAGCTGTTGCATTTCCTCTATGTCCTGTATGTCCCGGGGGGATGAACCAAGCCCCAGTGTCACGATGGGCCGGGGTGGCAATTGAACACGAAACAGGCGGGATTCTT
>NW_017729007.1:4020762-4024932 GCF_001723915.1 Gavialis gangeticus | reverse complement strand
GGGCTCCTTAACCTTTTATAACAATTTGGTGGCCAATTAGAATGTGTCCCTCAAAGAACTTTCTAGCCGAATGACATCATGCTCTTAGCTGACTGAGCATGTGTGAGCCTGAGCTCTCCACTGTTACCAAGCATGCGCAGGGCTGAAAAGTAGGTCAGCCTGACTGACAGCTCTTGGGGTCGCCCAGGGGACACATGCTGGGTGAGCCCAGTGGAAAATTCCATGAGCCTGTCTTGCGCATGTCAGCTTTAATTCTTTCTGCATTGGCAGTATTCAATCAAAACTTTACTTCGACATTCAGTGTTACCATCCACTGTAACTGAAGATCGTTGCCTACGCCACAAAAGCGTAAGTCGAATAAACCCACCTTGTTTAAGAAACCATTATGCTTCCGTGCCACTCAGTACTCCATCGCCAAAAATCCCGCCTGTTTTCGTGTTCAATTGCCACCCTGGCCCATCGTGACACTGGGGCTTGGTTCATCCCCCCGGGACACTGTACAGTGCTAAACATGCAGTGGCACTCAAAATCAGCAACAATAACAGTAGTTCTGGATATACAGCTACATTTTCTGATTCAGAAGCTATAACAGTCAATGGAATACAGATTTTTTTCTCATAAATGCTATTATTTTTTCAACCTTTCATCCCAAGCTGAAACAGAATTCAGGAAAATGCCCCGTTCTAATTTTAATACATCACATTTATCAATGGAACAAAATGAGAAACAGTAAATTAGGTCTCTGTCCTAGAAAGTGCTCAGCATCTCCTGGATAGCGCTGAGTCCCCTCAGTTCCCACCAAATAATAGCTAAGGGCCTTAGCACTTCTTTAAAGCAGACCCTAAAGGACTTGCCTATGAGCACAGCAAGGGAACAGACCCCCATCTCTTTTGAGATAGCAGACTCAATTTTTTCCAGCAATCTCCCTAGATGCAAGATTTCATCACAAATCTCTGATTCCCAATCCCTTCTTCCTGACTATGAGCATATCTATACTATAAATTCTTTTCCTATCAATATATATCCAACAGGAATGTGATGATGTGTGCTCTCTGATTAATATGACTGAGCCAGATAAAACCTCTGGTATAGATACAGTTATAGCACTAGTTACTCTGTACCTTTACCAGCAGAGCTGATTTGACTACTGGAAGTTCTTTTATGGCACTGGGACAGCTTTGCAATACCCTCATTCACCTTAACAGTACAGAATATGGTATTCCTATATTGGTAAAGTGTAAAGATGGCATTATAACACCATCCTGCCTCTGTAGGGATCTAAAGGTGAGTCAGGATTTCAGTTTGTTTCTTCAAATGTTTTATATATTTAAAAATAGAAATAATGTTCCAATGATTTCAAAGGATCGTGATTGCCTTTGTCAAGACTTCAGGCTTGCTCCCAATAAATATGCCTGCAGAGCAATCTCTGCCAGGATCAGGCAGTTGGCAATTACACACTTGGTACAAATTTACATGCAAAAAAAGTATTTATCTACTTAGAGCTGTCAGTTTGGAAAAAGGCACCACAGCTACAAGGAATCAAAGCTCGTGGCATAGGTGACATCTTTTATTAGGCCAACTAGATATTTGCAAAAAATATTCTTTATTTGCAAGCTTTTGGGCACAGGCACCCTCCATCAGGCATAGGAGACTGTAAAAATTGTAAAAGTTCTCCTAAGTAGAAATGAAAATTCAGATTTCACAGGAGAGCTGCAGATCTGGTAAAGTCACACAGCACCATAACCTCTAAGTGCTGCAAGCTCAGCTCTGTGGCTGAATGTTATTGTTTAGAACCTACTGGCAACGATTACAGGGTTAATGAGAAGGGATGCTTCCACTTCTTTTAGGTTTGCACTTTTTTCCTTATATACCAAATTCTGTTTCAATTTTAAACATTTTATTGTATATTGTACTTTATTTAGCTAGACACAGTATTCAAAAATATCCATGTTGTATCTCAGGGGAGACAAACTACTGGAGGAGTCATTGTGGGACAACTCACACTTTTGAGTTACGTCTCGATTTATGAGCTGAATTATGCTTTTTGTGTAAACTGCTACATGGCAAAAATGTTTCAGTAGACACATCAATCCCTCCTTTGTATGCCCCCTTCATTTAGTTCACAGTAACAATAAAATGTATCCACATATTTTAGATATAGTGATAACAGATCACACATTGTGATATATTCAGTTAACACATATCTTCATATTGAATATTCCACTGGTTTCTGCAACTTCTTTGCAATAAAAAGTTGCTTTATTTCATTGGTAGACATATCCACGAGCAGATCTAGGATTTTGAAAAGGGGGGTGTAGATTGTGTGGTTCATTATGACATAACTCAATTTTAATTTTTCTCCAATTAAAAAGAAACTAGAAACTTTACTAATAGGCTAGGGGCCTAGGAATATATTAGAATTTACAATATCATATATTATGTATAAAAACACAACACAATAGGCAAAAATAACTGAAAGACATTTCATTAGTCCTAGAATCGCTAGAATCAAATATATATCTCTTTCAGATTCATAAAACAAAGATCTAGCCTACCTGAGCATCTTGACAGCATGTCCATTACTTCACTGAAATTTATTTCCACACCATAGTTAATGTTTCTAGCTAAAGTAAAAGCAGTCTGCAGGGCTGTGGAATAAGGGCTTCATTATGAGGAGCAGCTAACAGCAGAATTGCAGAACAAAGGATGGCTTGACTACTGGAACCATAAAAGACTATTAAAGAGATCATTAACACCTATGGAATGGAGAGTTTAGGAGGAACCAGGTATAATGAGCCACTACCAATTGACCCCCTCACTGTTACATGAATAGAAATGCTGCTGCAGGCAGTGGAGCTGGGGGAGAGTAAGGGGGGAGGGCAGGAGTGGGGAAGAGAAGTGCACGATGGCACCACTATAGCCCCCCTGGATATATCTGTCCTCAGGCAGAAACTGCATTGCATCAGTAATATGATTTTATTTTCCATTTGTCAAATAAAAAATAATAAAGACATAGTTATGTTCTGATCTTGAAAAGACTTAAGCACTGTACAACTTCATGTACATGAGTAGTCATTATAAGCATCCATGTTTGTTAAAGTACACATGAAAAAATTTCAGGTCTTGCTCATATTAGCATGCTCCATCTATATTAATGATTTTAAATATAGATATTTCAACCATTATTCCTGCTTTGTGCCTTATGATATTTAGACCTCTCTGCACCAGTTTATATAAAACAATTGTATTCTAGGTTGTTTCCTTGTTTCTTTAAATGTTGGTTTACTTTTGTGTATATATTCAAGATATGAAATAGAAACATAAAACTCAGATTGATCAAATCTATATATATATTTTAAAACTATTTTTAGTTTTTTCAGAAAACAAAATTAATTTAAAGAAAATGAACATTTTCTTAAATAAAAAAAGTAAATTTCAATAAAAATATTTTGGGTGAGAAATTTGCAATGAACTCTACTTATAACAATGACCCATACAGTAGCAAATAAATCATTTGTGTGTAATTTGCCACAAAAATGATTAAACTAAAATATTACTATATAAATGCACAATGTTTTATTTTATTAATAAAAATGTAAATAAAATAGGATGCAACAGCTATAATAGTTATTATAATTTCACTAGTATGTGTTTGCATGCCTGCATAGAAGGAGATGTTCTGTTTTCTTTTTACCAGGCTGCTTGTGGTTGTTTTCAAAGGTAAAAGAACATACTAAAAACAAACCTTTTGGGTCCCCAGTTTCACAAGTCTTAAGTTGTGTCTGTGAAATTGCTGAAAAGTACTCAGGAGACAGAGGCTTCAATCCACAGGGCTCCTTTGGCTGAATTAGAGAACCACAGTCCTGAATTAGAATGAAATAAATTAACATCAGAATAATATAGGCTATCTTTTTTGAGAACAGTTAAAGGAGAAAAATAGTATTTGGATCTGTTCTGAAATCTATTTATCTTTCTCCAATCAACAACATTTCAGAAGAGAAATTTTAACATCCTTTTTCTAATGAAGTACATAGTGATTGACAACAAAATTTGCTAACCCACAATCAATGTGGGAAAGACTGAATTGAGCAGTTCCCTGCACATCATTTGCTGATGATGTGGGATACTGTACTAAGATTTATATATATATATATATATATATATATATAT
>NW_017729007.1:4005456-4015762 GCF_001723915.1 Gavialis gangeticus | reverse complement strand
ATATATATATATATATCAAATCGTATTGGCCATGTACTCTCTACTTATCTGTCCATACTAATTTAATGCAAACCTATACACAACCTATTTCTCCCCAGGCAAATGTTCCAGTTTAGTTTAAAAAAGAAAGGAAGACTCCAAAAGAGAGAGAACAGAAAAGAGGGATTAAAGGAAAAAAATGTTTGAACTGACATGAGGGATTTAGAAAGATTATTACCTGGCATGGAAGAGGGAAGTAACTAAATATATCATAAATATAACCACTGGATTAGGTCACACGCAATATAGACAAAACTTAACTTCCCTAACTGCCCCTAAAAGTGTAACAAGATTAGACACTATGCCAAACAGTGAGCAGCTTTCCTGATAGAAATAGCACTGATTTTTGTTTTTCATATCTATGTATAACCAACAGAAATATTAAATCTATGTATGCAGAAATACAGATAATTTATTCTATCCACATAGTACAATGAAGTATTAACTGCCATTAAAGGGAAGGTATACACTACAAATACATTTTATTGAACAGCCTGGTTTCTTGCAACCTGATCATTTCTACTAAATTTTATGAACCTCAGCAAAATGCATAATGGAATTTAATGACTGCTTGGTGCTTTAAAAATCTGGTAGTAACAATCTAACATAGGAACCATTTTAAAATCAACGTTCTTGAAGGTTCAAGGTGAATACATTTCAGGGATTTAAGAGAAAGAGGCATATTTGGAAATTCCTTTAGCGACCTAATCTGGAGAGACGCTGCCAACTTCCAAAGTTTGCTGTGAGATTATTCAGGTGAATAATGTTTGTTAACATTAGTAATATTTAGCAAGCTCGACTTCATATATTTTAAAAACTCTTTTGTACCGATATTGCATCTTGCTAATGTAAAATACCGCTATCTATATGATGGCATACCTGACATAATTTGTGTCATGTTTTTTCTGACATCAGATATATACGAGTATTTGTGTACAACTACTGAGTCAATCACTCTGCTGCAAGGCACAAGATTTCTAAAATGAATATTAGTTCAAGTCATCTGTATGTGTACAACATGCTCAACTCAAAATCTTTACACACTTAATTCAACCCTAATCATGATATCTTACAAGTGCCTCCAAAATATATTTATTGGTACCATAACTATGGAGCTAAAAATATAGCATTCTACAAATAACAGAAAGTTATACTTTTATGACATGAAAAAGTCATAGAAATCTGACTGCAATGTCCATTAATTAATTTGTTTCTATATTTAAATATAAAATGAAACATATTTTCTGGATCAATGAAATATTAACTAATGTTAGTTTCAGTACTCTGTAATTTGCTTTTTAATTCTTCATGAGTGATTTACTTTAAAAAAGTTATAAATATACTATGGAATTGCAAACATACTTTAAAGCAATTAAACAAAATAAAATATAAAAAGAATACGCTGTCCTCATATGAAAGACATTTTATATTTTGAAATTGAGCAAAATAATATAATGAAATTTTAAAAGGTTAATGTATTCTGTAGTTTCCCTTTTCACTGAACTATATTGCTTTTTGTTAGATTCCTTTTAAAGCTAAAGTGAATAGGACTGCTAATGTGTATTTAAAATGTTTAATATTTCTACTGAAATACACAGTAAACATACTAATTCAGGACAGTGTTTACTTTGCCCCACATTCAAATTAAAATCATGAAGAAATAACCATTAGGTACTTAGACATTTTCATTAAAATTCTTGGCTTCATACGAGTTCATAGGAATTATGCCACTAATATAAATAGAGCAGTGACTTCACCCTTGAACTCATTAGGTACTCATTAAGTCCCTGAGGTTTTTTAACACTCCAACACAAAATGAAATATTTTTTTCTTGTCAGATCCAATCCAAAAGCACTCAGGTAGACTTTCACCAACTTCAAAGGATTTTGGATCATCTTCATGCACAACACTCATAGTATAGCAGAGGATAGCTACATCTCTGTGCTCTTTTGTACATCCTGCTCCCTTTTTAGTGTTACATCAGTCTTCCTGACCATATAACAAAATGAAATGAGTGGCACTCAGTTCTTCTAGTGGCAAACTGTGATGTCCACTTGGAGCCTCATGGTCTGGACTCACTGTGCAGATATTTGACAGTATTACTTAAACTAACATTAACATTAGGAAGCTTCTACCTTGCCGCACAACAATTTGCACAAAGCTTCACAAGGAAGCCCTAAATTCCTAAATAGTCTGCTACTGCTCTCAACAAAGTGTCATAAAATAACCGAACAGGATTTTCTTGTTCATGTTTGTGCACAGTGTAGGTGTATAAACAAAAAATATTCCTTGATTTTAACTGCATTCACCAGGTGATACTATCAAGACCAAATCTGGCTGGCTGCCTTGCTTATATTCACCTGATTAGTTTCACTTGTTAACAAACGTGATCAGAAATATAAAACCAATCTTCATGTATTATTTTAAATCTTTACAAGATGTAGAATATAAATCTTTAAGGAAATTATGCCTGCTTAATAACAGAATTTCAGTCTTAGAGCTGGTGGATGTAAGAGTTAAGGGTACCTGGATGAAATTTCCTCTTACAGTTTTGTAGAGGTACAATCATTTATGATCATGGGCGCATATCGCATTATAAACATTGTTCAGCAGCAGCCAGAAGTCAAACAAACATATACCATGCCTCCACATACAGTACTTTAAGGACTTTATTAACAGGTTTTCAATTTGTCAAGTTCCCTACAGGTAGTGCAGTGCCATGACACTGCTCTTGCCTTGCCCAAAGATGAAAAAGCCTTGTGATCTTAAGTATATTTACAAATGATCACTCATTGCAAAGATGAGAGACGGACAAGTAAACTTCAATGATAGTTCTTCCTCGTTGTCTCATTTTTAAAAGTCAGACAACTCGGAGCCTTGAAAATGTCTGGACTGAAATCAAAAGAAAGCTCTACGGAAATACGCACTTCAGTGAATAGCTAGAATTGATTCTTAGTAAGACTGGTTTGGCATTTTATTAGTAACTTCACTTTTAGCTTACAGAAGATTTTCTAGGCACTAGCAAATGAAAAAGAGCAAAACATTCCCATGTATATCTAGATAGCTTTCTGTCAACCTCAATTACTATTCATAGAGAGAACATCTCTGGAGTCCATCTGTTATATGAAGACAGAACATTTTTTCTCTAAAAAGTCAATAGCAAATCTTGTTTCTTCAAAAGCAACATCAGCTCAGCTCCATGAAACCCACAGATTTTCAGCATGTTACCATATATTTACATCAAATTATTAATTAAGAGCTTATATTAGCAGTTTATATACATCAAATTATTAATTGGGAGCATTTGGATGCTCTGTTTAATTTTCTTATGGTCTAGATGCTTGATATAAAAATATTTTATAAGTAAGCATTCAGTAATTATTCTATAGTTCACCTAAAATTAAAAGTTAGCTTCTCATTCATTCATGTGAACACAAAAGCTAGATTCTTACTATAATCTAGATAGATTAAGAAAATTGCTGAGTGTACATTGAGAATAAATAAATAATAGTTGCACTTTTTGAACACTACTGAGGGTTCAATATATGAAATATGTAATCAGTATGTTATAAAGATGATCTACACTGATGTAATCAGTAGGGCTACATGAAGCTTTGGTCACTGATTTGATTCAGCAGAGATTCAGCCCAATTCGGTGGCCAAATCTCTGAATCTGAATCCAATAAGGAGACCCTTTAATCTCTCTGAATCAAATCGGAATCCTCTGAATCGATTTGGAGAGATTCGGAAAGATTCAATGATTTGGACGTAGACACAGCTTTAAATGTTTCTTCTACATACCTCAAGGCCAGTGTGTCAGAATTTACTAGATTAAACAATAAGACAGATATTAATTAAGCTCATGGGAACTGCTTTTTAGCATTACAGATCATGGACAAGTAGCCAGAAATGTAATTCTACATCATTCTGAGATTTAAACCAAAGCATGTGGAGACACTAATGGACTCAAAAACGTCATGTACTAAGTCAGGGTTGCCTATCCAAGCCACAGGGCTGCAAAGACAGTACTCCCCACCTTCCCTGTTGCATCAAATATCTGTGTGGGCACCCCCTCCCCTCCCCTCCTGCCCCCTGCTGTACCACATGGATGTGTGAGAGCAATTCCCACCCCTACACTCAACATGCAGGTGTGCAAGCATGATCCTCTCCCCCTGCTGCAATGAGCAGACACATGAGCACAATTCCTATTCCCCCCTGGAGAACTCACACCCTCATGGGCACCCCTCTTACCAGTGCACCACATGAGCAT
Source organism: Gavialis gangeticus (assembly GCF_001723915.1). NCBI lineage: Eukaryota > Metazoa > Chordata > Crocodylia > Gavialidae > Gavialis > Gavialis gangeticus. Next base: position 4,011,453 of record NW_017729007.1, on the reverse strand, counting down.
GATCCCACAGGCAGGGGCCCATTCCTTTGCCTGTATGACCCTGTACTCACCCTCAGCTTCCCACATCACTCAGCACTCTGTCATGCTTCTGGGGTGGAGGCAGGGAGTGGCAGCCAGAGCAGAGAGAGGGAGCCTGGAGACTCCAGATACTGTTGCAGCCAGAGCACTGCAGTGGGTGGTGGCTAGCGGGAGCCCAGGGGTTACAACCTAACCCTTTGCAGGCCTGGCCACTAGTTGGATGGACCTGGACTAGGTTGTGGCAGTAGAATAGAATCATCGCTCATAGTGATAACCCTCAACTAAACTTCCTTTGCCAACATTAGTCATTCATCCTTACAAACTATATCAGCAATGATGGGCTGGAAACAATTATATTTCTTCTAGAGTGGCCCTGGCAAGCCTGACCCCAATTCAAAATGTTGACATTTCTGACCTCTTATATTTAGCTTGATTTAGATTTTGGAAACAAAAGAATTAAGCTTCTTGAGAAACAGCTACAACATCACATCAACACTTGTGAAGCAGGCAATTTTGAAGGCTCTCCGACTTCACTTTCTTTGACCTGATTCTATTTAAATTGACCCATGTTTCTTATGAAGTCCTTTCATCTCTCTCTTTAGTCTGTTGTTTTCTACTTGTTTCTTACACATAACTAAAGCTAGACAAAAAGTGATTAAAAGGATACTATGAAAGGAATGTTAATAACATTAGTCAAAGAATGAGCTCATAAGAAGTGAAAATGTATCTCACTGCAAGGAAATAAATTGTGAGCAGATGGATTAGTTCTACTCAATCAACTTTATTAAAATGGCATTAACAAATGAAGGAAGAGTTGGCATGTTGACTTCTATTCAGTTTACTCTCTGTATCTGGCTGCATTCATCTACGATAGATAACTCTCCAAAGGTTTGGTTTGTTAAAGATTAATGCCCTATCATTCAGTTGATTAAACACAACCTTTTGTGTCTGCAAAGTTGGGCTGGAAATCTCATGCAGAGGAAACCTCCTGAAAAATTTTAGTTTATTTCTGTTTCTGCAGAAAAACAATTACCAGCATCATTTATTAAGACTGTGAAAGACATAATTAAAGACAATGCCCGTGCCACCACAATTACAACCTAGAAAATAAATAGATAAAACAGGATTATCTGAAAGATCCAAAGGGAGGTGTCAATTTTTTCCCCTTCTTCCTTTTTTGACTATTACAAAATGTTGGTGTTAACAAACTGCAAATTGTTTGTGTGTTGAATGTTTTTGGTTGGGGAATACTCTGGAAGACAACAATCTTTTGGAATGAGAAAAGGAAGAATGGTGGAGCAGTTAGGTCATTGGGCCGTGGGACACATCAACGTCAGAGTGCTGTTACAGGTTACCCTTAGAATATTTTATATCTGTAGCGTGTTATGCCATCATAAAGTTAGAACAGTTTTAGAGCAGTCACAGGTTAAGGCTTAATGCTGCCTTGGACCTGCACAACTGTGACCTGCCACTAGAGCAGTGGTCTCCAACCTTTTCAAGTACAAGATCACTTTTTGAATTAAAGTGTAACCCAGAATCTACCTCAAAGAAAATGTACAAATAATAGTTTATATTTATATTTATGTTATATAAAGCTGAGTTCAAGTGCTTAATATACATAATTATACTTTTTTCCTACTTACTGAGTCTTAGTGTGACACTTGTGACTGCACATTATCTGCTGCTCCAGACCAGGCTGTCACTGCTGCAAGGAGCCAGGGCAGAGCCATGATCCCCTGCCTGCCTGCCCCTCCCTGGAGTGTGCAGGCTACAGATTGTGGCTCTGCCCTGGCTCCCCCATCCCAAGTTCCCACTGACTCCAGAGCAGCCCCCTGCCGCCCTCTAGCATGGCTCAGGCTGGTCTCCATGGCAACCCCAGCCTGAGCCTGAGCAGATGGGGCTGGGGTCTCCATGGAGACTGGCCCAAGTCATGAGGACAAAGGCTGCTGGGAAATGGAATCTGGCTGCTGGCCAGATCGGCCATTTTGTCCATCCCTGTTTTATGCCTAACTGTAGCTTGAAAAAAAATGAGATGGGGGATGCAGACTGAGATTGAGTGTTAGAGGCTCCACAATCGAGGTTGGTGACTACTGCACTAGAGGGTCTGGTGAGCAGGGGTGGGGGCAAAAGCCAGGACTCTCTCTCTCCTCTGGGCTGGGAGAGGAGGAGGGAGGCTGGCATTTAGCTCGGCATGTTGTGGATATCATCTGTGGGCAGAGTTGTGGCTTCCCTCACTTTGCAGCCAGAAGAAGCCACAGGTGGGAATGGAAAAATCTTGAAAAAAACAAAAACAAAACCTGTTTGAAGTAAACGGGCCTGGGGGAGAAGTAAAGAGAAAGGAGTGAAGCTGGCAGGAAGCACAAACACAAATTACAGAGGAGGCTTTGTTTGAAATATCTTCATCTAAACCCTCATGCAATGGAATCCATTGCTTTCAATCTGAAGAGTTCAGATTTTCGCACAATTGGCCATTTTTGAAGCTGTCTGCAGTTGTGCACTTGTGTTTGGTCATGGCTATAGCCTGCTTTCTGTTACCAAATCAGGTGAAAATTATCTGTCTGCATCCTAAAATGTTTAGAGGTGTACCTAGCATGAGTTAACACCCTTTAACAGGTGAATGCTCCTGTTTTAAATGCCTTTATGATGGTTTAAAGGTAACCTGTAACACCATCCTCACTGAGGCAGGACTTGGAACCCTTGCCACTCCTGAGGTGAGCACAATCATAGAATCACAGGTTGGGAAATGGATGACCAGTATCATCTACTCCAACTCCTTGTACAGATGCAAGATTGCTGTTCCTGAAGCAACCCAGAGAGATACCTATCCAGCCTATTCTTGAAAAGATCTTGAATAAAATTTGACACCTTCCCTCTGGAGTTTGTCCTATTGTCTTATGGTTAGGCAGTGTCTTCTTGAGATTTGATCTATATCTGCTTTGTTGTGGTTTAAATCTATTGTCTTGAGTTCTGCTGTCTTATAGTAAGAACAGTTTTAATTCAGCCTTAGGAAGGCACTCATTCAAAACTTCAGATATCTTTCTCTAATTTCCTCCTCTGCATAGGCCTTGCTTTCCAACATCTTCATTATTAACCCCTTGATACTCTCCAGTTTCTCTAGATCAGTGTTTCCCAAACTTTTTAGACTCAAGGCATGCCTCAGAGAATGCCACCTCTTAATTTTCACTTTTTGACTACAGAAAAATAATAGATTAATACTTTTGTTGCAAAAAATCTCTGAAAGACTTTAACAGGTGAGAATATTTTTAACACAAAGTATACCTATTTGAAATCTCTGGGTATATCTCGTGAATTATGTTTGCACACCTAACAAGGCTAATACTGTGTGGCATCTTGTGTCACCCTTGAAAGAACCTGAAGGCACACTAGGGTGTCACACCACCCTGCTTTAAAATCACTGCTCTACATCTTCAAATGCATTGTTTAGACTGAACACAGTATTCCAGCAGAGATCTAACCAGGGCCAAAAAGAGTTATAGCATCATCTCTTGTGATGTAATACTTTTCTTAATGCAACATAAAACTGCAGCTTGATTTTTATGACAGCATCACACTGCTGCCTAAGGTTAAGTCTGTCATCCATCACAGTCCCTCTGGAGTCAGTGGGAACTTGGGTCCTTCTCTTAACTTCCAAGTCAGTTTTCCCCTATTCTTCATTTGTGCATCTGCTTTTTTCTTCTGTTTACTTGTATTTGTCTTTACTGAATTTTGTATTTTGTCTATACTGCATTCTCCAATTTATCAAGCCATCTTTGAATTTTAATCATATCCTCTATTTTTACAACCACTTCCACTTTTGTCTCATCTCCAGATTTGGAGATATGTTTTGTCTCATCTCCAAGTCATTAATAAACATTACTGGACTAAGAGTAGAAGGCTTTTCTTTGCTTGCAAGTATACAACCAATTATGTATTCACCTAATGGTAATTTTACATACGTATATTTTGTCTAATGCATGCAACAAACTAGCTACCCTGACAAAGAAGGAAATCTAGTTAGTTTGGCAAGATTTGTTCCTAAGAAACCCATGTTGGTTGCTAGTGATCACCCCCTTATCTTACAGATATATACAAACAGAATGTTTTAGAATTTCAGTGATTTCTCAGATATTTAAGTCCCTCTTTCTCCCCATTTTAAAGGCTAGTTAGCCCTCCTTCAGACCTCTAGGACCTTGTGGCTAGGGACATACATTCAAAAAGCCTGAGCCTGAATTGATTCAAACTTTGTTGCTTACTCTAACCTGGCTAGGCTGAATCAGTTTGTAACTGCACAAAAATCCCAGACATGCAGGCACATGCTTGCATTGGCTCAGGCTAGAAGCTGGGGGGTGCTAGAGCAGCCCTACCTTCCCTTCTACAGTGCTGAGCTGAGGGGGGCATGGCAAGGCCCTGGCAGGATGCTCTGATTAGGGAGGGCCTCCCCTCCACCAGCCCAGCAGGGAATTGATAACAGTGTTTATCACCTCAAACTCATTGTTTATCACCCCATTAAGAAAACAACAGAGGGACGTTACCAGCTACACACTGATTCTGCCTTTGTCCCGTCTGCCACAGCAGGGACCATAACCAGCATGTGGTCTGCTAGCTAATACACAGACACCTCTCAGCAAGGCAAGAGGGGAGGGGGGAATTCCTGTTTAGCAAGGAGTGGTGAAGGGGAGGGGGGGGAGCAGCCTGCAGTCTCTGCTGAAGCTCCAGCCAGAGAGCAGAGGGGAGGGGCCAGCTCTGCTGTGGAGCAGAGAGCCCTGCCCACCCCAGAGAGTATGCCGGGATGCTGGAGGAGACTGGTTAAACTTAAACTAGCAAGGGGTCTGGGGCAGACATTGCATAAACCAGTTTGACCCAAATCAGTTAAGTCTGATACTACATTCAGCCGGCTTTATCTTAAACCACTTTCAGCCATTTTGAAATGGGTTTATGTTCACTGAGCTTCTGTTCTGTTACAGGTTTAAACCGGTTTCTGATCACTTAAACTGGTTTATGTGTAATGTCTTTCCCTAGCCTGTTTGTCTTCCATGAATTTGCCAATATTATTGTTGGTGGCTCCAAATTCTCTTTCTTCAGCAATGTAAGTGAATTCCACTTAAATTAGTAGTAATTTCTCTGCTGTGTATTTTATTTATCAGGAAATATGGCTTCTCCCTTCGTTTATTTTTATCATTATTTGTTGTTGTGGTTTCATTTAATGAAGACTGAGACATATATGCATTTAGCATCTTATACCTCTTTGCACTTCTGTTAATAGCTTACTTTCTCCACTGAGTAGCAGATCCAAAATTATTTTCTGTCCTCCTTTTCCATCTGGCATATTTACAGAACCTCTCCTTGTTTTCTTTGACATTTCTTGATGGCTATAACTTATTTTCTGCCTTTGCTTCCTTGTTTTCCTAAGTATTTGTGTTATTCCTTTATATGGTTCCTTAGTGTCATGCTCTTACTCCCACTCTGCCTGTATATAAAAAGAAGGCACACACCCAATGGAAGGGAGGGGCCATCACTAGGGAGGATTATACTGCAGTTGCTCGGGGATGCAGGAGGGCAGTCAGGAAGGCCAAGGCAGAGATGGAACTGGGACTAGCTTCCCAGATTAAGGACAACAAGAAGTCCTTTTTTAAATACATAGGGGGCAAAAAGAAGGTTCCAGGTAATGTGGGGCCCTTGCAGAACATGCTAGAAAATTTGGTTGTCACACCAGATGACAACACCAACATATTTAATGATTTCTTTGCCTCCATTTTCCTGAGCAGGGACCAGAACAGTCACCCCCCCCCGGCCCCCCTTAGGCCCCAGGGGAGGCACACCTAGGCCAAGGGTTAGTGAGGAACTAGTTAGGGAACTTCTGGAAGGACTGGATGTATTCAAATCAGCTGGTCCGGACGATCTCCACACTACAGTACTGAGGGAATTGGCTAAGGTCATTGCGGGACCCCTGGCACGGCTTTATGAGCACTCATAGTGCTC
>NW_017729007.1:3994731-4000456 GCF_001723915.1 Gavialis gangeticus | reverse complement strand
CTAGAACCAACTTCCAAGAGAAGTGGTGCTGGCTCCTACCCTGGGGGTCTTTACGACAAGGCTAGACAAACACTTTGCTGGGGTCGTTTGACCCCAGTACTCTGTCCTGCCATGGCAGGGGGTCAGACTCGATGATCTCCTCAGGTCCCTTCTGACCCTAGAAACTATGAAACTATAAACTTTTTTTTTTACTTTTAGAAAACCAAAATCTCCTTGAAAGATCTTTTGTGATTCTTCTCCTCTTTCAGCCATGTTCAGCAAACTATCCTAATGCGATGGAAGTACAATGGGAGACTAGCTTGGCTAGACAGGAATTTCTTCAATGATTTGAAATGTAAAAAAGGGACCCTATAACAAGTGGAAACTTGGTCATAATACTAGTGAAGAATATAAGAGTATGACATGGGCATGCAGGAAGAAAATTAGGAAGACCAAGGCATGATTTGAGATACAGCTGGCAAGGGACATAAAAGGCAATAAATAGGGATTCTGCAAATGTGTCAAAAGAAAGAGGAAGACCAGAGAAACCATAGGTCTCTTATGAAATGCAAAAGGCAATCTAGTTATGGATGATGCAGAGAAGGTTGAAGTATTTAATGCCTGTTTTACTTTAGTCTTCACAAACAGGGGCAGCTACCAGATGATGAGTGCAGTTGGCAGCAAAGATAGGGAAGGAGACAAATCCCCTACAGTTGTAGAAGAAAAGGTTAGGGATTACCTAGTTAAGCTAGATGCTTTTAAGTTAGCAGAGCTGGGTGGGATGCACCCTAGGGTACTGAAGGAATTGGTTGTGATAATTTCAAAGCCATTGACTATCCTCTTTGAGAACTCAGGGAGATTCTGAATGACAGAAAAAGGGCAAACATAGTGCCTGTCTTTAAGAAAGAGAATAAAGAGGATCCAGGGAACTACAGACTAGTCAGCCTGATTTCAATATCTGGAAGGATCATGGAGCAGCTCCTCAAGGAATCTGATGTGAAGCACCTAGAGGAGAACAAGGTGATCAAGAACAGCCAGCACAGATTCATCAAGAGCAAGTCATGCCTGACCAACCTGATTTCCTTCTATAAGGTGACAGGGTCTGTGGATGGGGGGAGAGCAGTGGATGTGATATACCTTGCCTTTATCAAGGCTTTGGACACTGTATTTCATGACATTCTCATTAACAAGCTAAGGATATAGAGACTAGATGAAAGGACTATAAGATGGATACATAACTGGTTGGATAATCCTACTCAATTGACACATCTACACATGCAAGTAATGTAACTGAATAAACTCTGGTGCAGTTCATACCAGAGTTTATTGCTCCTGGGAGCTACATTTACACATGCACCAAGGACCACAGCACACTGAGCTGGCTTGGAGCTGCTCCAGCTAGCAGGGGGCCCAGGGAGTCAGCCTACCAGCTTGGGATTGCTCTGACCTGGCTCAATGTGCTATGGAGGGGCTAGCTAGGGCACAAGGTTGTTCCAGTCTGGGACTAGCTGGCAGGCAGCCCCCACACTGAAGCACCCTTCTCCCTCAGAAAGCCCTGTCAGTGTCTACATGTGTACTGCGGTGCACTAAATAATGCTGCCATAGGATAGTACTTATGTTGACAAGTCCTATCCTATGGTGGCATTTATTAATTTGCTGTGGCCTAATAGGGCTGCATGTGTAGATGCTGAGACTTTACTGTGGAGTTAATTATGCAACTTGGCAGTAAAAGTCTTGTGTAGACATGCCCAATGGAGTAGTCATCAATGGCTCAATGTCTAGTTGGAAAGAGATATAAAGTGGGGCTCCCCAGGGGTCTGTCCTAAGTCTGGTATTGTTTAATATCTTCATTAATAATTTGGACAATAGGATCAATGTATATTTAACATATTTTTGGATGAAGCCAATTTGGGTGTTGCAGACCAAACCCAGAATACTGTACAGTTTTCAGCCCCTTCAAGAAGGGTGTTGACAGTTTGGAAAGAGTCCAGCATAGAGCAACAGAAATGCTTCAAGCCTCAGAGGCAAGACTTATGAGGAAAGACTAAAAGAGCTAGGGTTATTTAGTCTGGAGAAGAGAAGACAGAGTGGGGATTTGATAACAGTCTTTAAATACCTGAAGGGGAATCACAAAGAAGATGGAGATGAGCTTTTCGCCATTACCATAGGAGACAGAGCTAGGAGCAATGACCTCATACTGCAGCAAGAGAAATTAAGATGGGAAATTAATAGGAACTTTCTGACTATGGGAGTCTTTACATGTGCTCTGGTGTGAGAGGGACTTCAGTTAAAATGCCCCCACTGTCATTTTGAAGCATGGAATGCTGAATACACATGACTCAGAAGCTGCTGCAGCATGCTAATTCAATCATAAGTCTGATTAATCAAGTCTGCTCCGATACATGCTAATCTTCTCTAATTAGCACATATCAGAGCAGACGTCCAGCACATGTGTAGGTGCAGTGTGGGTTTGGTTAAGCATTGGAACAAGCAGCCTAGTGAAATTGTGGCATCTCCATCCATGGAAGTTTGGAAGAGCAGGTTAGATAGACACCTGGCTCGGGTGGTTTAGTCAAGAATGATCCTGCCTTGAGCAAGGAGCTGGACTAGATGACCCTACTTTCCTATGATCCTATAAACACTGAAATTCTAATATTGCATCCTTTAGGAAATGTTGGCGCTCTTGGACTGTTCTTTCTTTTAATTTGTGGGACCTCAACACTATTCTTCTGATTTAGTGGAGATGTGTTTTAATGTTTAGTGCTGAAGTTGTTTTATTTTTCTTGTGCCTTCCTTTCCTTAGATACCTGGCAACTTTGTGAGAAACATTTTAAGTGCCTGTGGAACATTAGTATTGAAAACTGAGACACCTATGGAAGTTAGGTATCCTTGGGGGTATCCAGGTGAATCTGGGGTTTAGGAGATTGCAATCTTGGTCATAAAAACCTGAACTGGGAATTAGGCATAACTTGGCCATATAAATACTTTTGGAGATGAACATTAACAATTCTGAGGATCTCAGATTCTACAGAAACAGAAGAGGGGCCATAAAAGTCCTTTAACTACAGAGAAAACTTAGCAGGCTAGGACTTGGAAGTTTTTTTTCACACCGCATGTGAAAAACTGGAAGACTGGTAATATTGGCAGGGTAATAAGAAAAAACATGTGAACAAGATTTGAAATGTGGACAGGTTAAAGCAATACAATTTTAAATTGTTTCCAATTAAATAATATTATTGATAATTTACATTAGATTGTGAAAATTTTTGTCTAAAATCTTTATCATGGCATTTCTTTTCCAATCCTGTATTTTCACATAGGATATCTCTAAAATAAGTTTATATTGACAGAATATAATATGACAGAAATGTGACCCTCACATGCTATTTAGGCGTTTCTGAAAACTTCACTGACTTCACTGCAACTGAAGGTACAAAATGTCTTTGAAAATCTGGCCTAAAGAACACTTGGCTGCTTTCACCTTTCATCTTGATGCCAGAGCGGATGTGCAACAATTCCCTTTATAATGAGAATGATATGCTCAGAAAACAAACAAGAGCTATTTTGATGAGTTAGTTGAATGTTTCTGTTGAAAAGCCAGACTAAGTCAGGGATGTCAAACATATGGCTTGTATGCAGGCAGCAGAGCCACTCAAGCCAGCCCACCACATTTCCAGTAGGCTACTGGAAGTTCAGGGTGTGGCTACAAAGGGCCATGGCCTGACACAAAATTCAAGGCCTCTAGGCCTTGCTGGACGTGTCCCTTGGCAGCAGGAGGGTGAACATAACTAACTTGGCAATGGAAAAGCAGAGGTAATTCATTGAATGAAAGTGATAAATCTCTAAAGGTTTTTATTGTGCTATATTGTGTTTTATGATATAGCCTTCAGTTGCCCTGCAGCCATGTTGGCCTGACACTGCCTGGTACCTCTGCCATTGCCAAACTCCTGCCACTGGCCCATCACTACTGTCCCTGGAGCCTTGCCACTGGGCCCACTGCAGCTGTTGGCTCGGGAGAAGCTTTGTGGTTTGGATCTGGCCTGGGGCTCAGGGTGAATTTGACAAGCCTGCAATAAGTCATTTGGAACTCTGTCATTCCAGTGAAGGAGCAGAAACTCATTTTAATAGTAGAGCAGTCTTGTACTGAATTAGATATATTTATGATTAAAATACAAAAGAATTATTCAAATGAGGACTAATAAGGCAGCACTCTTATTTCACTACAGTCTTGGGACTTCCTTGAAAAGCTCAGAAATAGTAATTCAAATAAGACTGACTAAACATCAACCTCTCTATTAAAAAAATTATTATATGAACATTTTGCAAACTATTTCTAGTGATGTTTTTAACTATTGGAAGGTTTTTCTTCATAAAAGGTAACTTTGACAAGTTTTCAACAGGTTATTCTTAGTAGTCACTGCTTTTTAATTCAATTAACCTTACTTTACCTCTGCAAAAATAAGTCATCATTCCCTACGTGCTTTCATTAGAAACAACTGGAAAGGATTCAGTAAAAAAGGAATGAGAAATAACTTCAGATCAAATATTGAAGGAAACTAGAACATGAGTGACTGACAAGGAAAGGACTCTGCCCTTATATTTTTGGTAAATATTCATATATACAAATGAGAAAACAATGAAATACAGCACAACATAAACCTTTAAGAACTTTAGCAATTTCATTCTATGAATGACTACCCTGCTTTTCCACTACCCAGTTAGAATGTTAATTGACTTGAATTTTGCAAAACTGTGATTGAAAGATGAATATTAGGTTAAGAACATCATGTAGCTAGACAGATTTGAGGATACATACACAAAAGTAAAAATTTTGTATCTTTAGCCATAGGACTGGAAGGATATATCTATTGCCACACTTTCTCCAGCTGACCTGGAAGCTGAGGAAGCCCCAGAGCAGCTCCTGCCCTGCTCCAGTTGGGACTTCAGTGAGTGGCTATTCAGGATACTGGGCTTAGCTGGGGACAGCACCACAGAGTGGGTTTCAGGAGAATCACCGGCCGTCACTGAAGTCCCAGGTCAAACCTGGCACCCTGTGTAGCTACTCCGAGCAGCTGGAGCCCCAAGGATTCTAGGGGAAATACAGTGGAGGGGGAGGGAGCAGGAAATCCCCTGCTGCCACTTAGCCTGGCACCCTGCACAGCCACTCCCCACAGCTACCTGCTGGTACAGGACAGGAGTAGCCCTGGGGCTTGCCCCCCACAACTTCCTATTAGCAGCAAACAGGTTTCCCCATTCTCACCTGCTCCCTGCTTGGTCTCTCTTTGTGTCCCATCTTACACTGTGGTCCTGCATTCCTAATGCTCACCGGAACTACCATTGACTCAAACTGGATTGCCAAATACACTAATAACTAACTTTAGCCAGACAACATTTAGAAGTTTGGAAAGGAAGAATGTTCTAGTGGTTGGCCAATAAGCCTACCATTTAGGACACTTGAATTCCCTGCTTGTCCACAGACAACCTACACAAACCTGGGCAAGTCACTTAGGGGACTTAGATGCCCAAGTCCAAAAGGGACATCCCTAAAATTGCCACTTAGTTGCCAACTGATCCCTGAGGCACCTAAATAATTCCTGCCACAATCTCTCAAGTCCTGCCCCAGCCCCGGGCATTCACAAATGAGGCATGCCTCTACCTATTACATTCCACTGCTGAGTGGCAGATGGTCACTACCCGTGCTAGGACTACCCAAAACGTGGCACCACCAGTTCCTCCAGTACAGCTG
>NW_017729007.1:3991850-3994720 GCF_001723915.1 Gavialis gangeticus | reverse complement strand
TCCCTTCCGACCCTAGAAACTATGAAACTATGAAACTTATGGGACCTAATCCAGTAGTGCGAAGTACTGCATATTCACACAGTGAGATCCAGTCTTGCTCTAAATTACTTATTAAATATGTGTGTTTTTTATTAGCAAACCACCAATGGGTAGATTGCCTCAATGTTTGCTTCTATGTTTACAGTACACAAGATATTATCACAACACAGTGGCATCTTACAGAATGGGGTAGAAAGGAGTTAAAATATTTAAATCTAGCTATAGAGGAAATATCCTAGAGTACTGGGATATTTATGTTCAGAATCCAATTCCAAACCAAAGTCATCTATAAGATTCATTTTAAATATTCATTATGTGACCGCAGTATATATTAGCAGTGGTGGTGTTCAGTCAATTTATGTACAAATAGTTTTTATGCAGAAACTACTCTCTATAGGATATACAGATCTGGAGTACTTCCTTTGTGCTGCATAAAGGAGGAAAAGGCAGGTCAGAAATATCAGCTGGATCAGAGTGTTTTGAGTTTATTGTCTCACACAATGCCACAAAGCCAATTAGTTCCTGCCTTTCATGCAAGGACAGAGGCTACATGTGTGTTGAGGAATCACACTAATGGAAAGCATACTTTGCTCTGTTAGACAACAGGAGGCATTTCCTTTTGCTCGTATTTACAATCTGTGTGCTGAAGCACATGTTTGAACAGACCTGCACAGAATCAACTGTATACAGGCATGGACTTTGATGTTATTTTTTATTGATATTGCAGAAACTATATAGGGCCAGCTCCTGGTATCAGTTACAGTGGTGAAAACTAGAGCCATCCTAGTGAACTCTGAGTTGTACACCATTCTACTGCCCTGTAGAAAAATTAAAATGCAAGATGATTAAAACTCAGTGAAAAGGACCCAGGGTGGTTCTACAATAAAAGGGTCGAACACCATTGTAAGGACTATCCTTTACTTTCAGTTGTGTGAGGCTGGAATATCTGCTTGATATAGCAGTATTAGTCTCTTCAGTAGGAAGTCAGCACTGCTGTGGAAAGCCAGAACAAAGCCTCATGCTGCATTAAGACGCAAGGGTGTACAGTAACACCACAGAACAGACAAAGCTACAATAGGGGCATTACATTTTATGAAAGGCCTATCCTGTGTCCATACCTCCCCACACAACTGTTACAAGAGGAAGACCAGGTTATGTATATATGGGTGTGTGTCACCAGCATTCTTTAAAAGATGTGGCAACTGAGAACATGAATGAACCCTAATTTTTTTTCCAACTACAGTAAAAGCTTTGTTTTCTGGCACCCATGGCGAATGGAGGGTGCTGGATAACAAAATATGCTGGATAACTGAGCAGCCCGAACAGGTGTCTTTGCCTGTTCAGGCCACTGCCTGTCCCGCCACATCTGGGGTGTCGCCGCCCCTCCCGCCATGTTGCCACACCACCCGTGGGCCCTGTGGGACAGGGAGGAGGGACCCACACAGGCTGCTATGACCTGGGCCATGGGGGCTTGGCAGCACAGGCTGCTTTCCCTTGGGCCACGGGGGCTCCGCGAAGCCGGAAGTGCTATGGTGGCCACTTCTGGCTTCACTTTTCCCTTACAAGCCTTTACAAGCCAGCATGCCAATTAACAGAGCTTGCCAGTTTGTAAGGTGCCAGATAACTCAGCTTTTACTGTATTTAAGTTGGTCTAATAAAAGACATCATATTCACCCAGGGGACCTTGTCTACCTATGTCCTGAGACCAACATGGCTACAACCTACACTCCTAACCACTTATATTTTCATAAGGACACACTGGGGCACAAACCAATATAATGTATATGACATTTCATAAATAACTTTGAAGTGCAACAAAATTGAGTCGACAGATGTCACACAGGGTTACAATGCTAACAATTGGCCCAAAACATAAAAATCACCCTGGCTGAAACAAGCATAATCCTGAAGCATTTCACAGCAATAATTTAGCCTAGAGGCTACAAAATATAGCTGGGAATATGTCTGCATTCTACTGAAGTGCTACAAATTAAAAGCACTTCTAGAAAAGATAGAGTTTGAAGCAATGTGCATGTCTACATGGGCAAATCTAGGATTTCGAAAAGGTGAATGAAGATGGTGTGCCACATTGTCACATATAAACAACACATTTTTCTCCAGCTAAAGAGAAACTAGAAGGTTTACTAATATGTTAGGAACCTAGCTCTATATTATTTACTTTCAGATCAAAGCAAAAAACTTTAACTGGAATGTGCACTAATTTGCTAGCTAATATAGTAAGTTTCAAAAGCACAAATTAGGCAAAAAATAGTCAAATAGTCAAGATATTAGAATCATAGAAGCACAGAATAGAAGGGCCGGAAGTGATCTGTAAGATCACTGAGTCTGGTCCCCTGCCATGGGCAGGAGGTAACTAGGCTCAAACGAGCTCAACAAGGTGCTTGTCCATTCTCCTCTTGAACACCTCCAGGGATGGCAACTGCACCACCTCTGCTGGGAGTGTGTTCTAGATTCTAAATACCCATACAGAAAAGAAGTTTTTTCTTAAGTCCAGCCTAAATTTTCCTTAACTAGCTTGTGCCCGTTGGTCCTCATCTTCCCAAGGAGTGCCTTTCTTAAGAGTTGCTCCCCTAGATCTTGGTGTTCGCCCCTGACATAGTTGTAGGCAGTTATCAAGTCACTTCTCAGTCTTCTCTTACTCAGACTGAACAAACCCAGTTCCCAGAGTCTCTCCTCATAGGGCCTATCCTCCAGGCGCCTGATCATATGGGTGGCCCTTCTCTGTACCCTTTTGAGCTTATCCACATCCTTCTTGAAGTGCAGTGCCCAGAACTGGACACAGTACTCCAGCTGTGGCCTCATCAACATCA
>NW_017729007.1:3981045-3986850 GCF_001723915.1 Gavialis gangeticus | reverse complement strand
AGGAGCACCTCTCTGGATCTATTTGCAACAGATTGGCTGATACATGCCAGAGCTGTATTTGCCCTGCTGGCAACTTAATTGCACTGTTGGCTCATATTCATCCTCTGGTTGATTGTCACCCCAGATCCCTTTCAGATGCAGTGTTAGCCAATGGACCACCACCTATTGTATAGTTATAGTGAAAGTGCTTCCTACCCAGATGAAGGACCCAGCACTTGTCCCTGTTGAACCTCATCTGATTGCGTTCAGCCCACAGAACCAGTTTGGATCCTTATCCTGTCCTCAGATGTGTCCACATTGCCCCACAGCTTGGTGTCATCCACAAACTTAATCACTGTGCTTTTCACTCCCTTATCCAAGTCATTGATAAAGATGTTAAAGAGCATGTGCGCAAGCACTGATCCCTGGGGGACACCACTGGAGACAGCCCTCCAGAATGAGGCTGTCCCATTGAGTACAACTCTCTAGGATCAGCTTCTGAGTCAGTTGCCAACCCACCTCACTGTAGATTGGTCCAGTACTCTCCAACTTAACTGAGAAAATGTCATGGGAAACAGTATCAAAGCCATTGCTGAAGTCTAGGTAGATGATGTTAACCTCACGTCCCATGTCCAACTGATTATTTACCTGGTTATAAAAGGACACCAGGTTTGTTAGGCATGACCTCCCCTTGACAAAGCTGTGCTGGTTGATTCTTAATACCCCTCCAGTTATGGGCTTGTGGTTGATGGCCTCCTTGACAATTTTTTCAAAGATTTTTACCAGGACTGAGTCAGACTGACCGGAATATAGTTAGCAGAGTTGTCCCTCTTCCCTTTCTTAAAGATGGGTACTACATTAGCATTCTTCGAGTCATTCAGGATCACTCCCGAGTTTCATGACTCTTCAGACAACCTTGCCAGAGGCACTGCTATAAGCTCAGCCAGTTCTTTCAGGACTCTTGGATGCAAGTCATCTGGCCCAGCAGACTTGAAGATGTCCAAATGTTCTAAGAGTGTCCTTGCTTGTTCAGGACTAATTTCATATGGACAGCTGTCTTCCCTGTATTCTTTGGACTGGTGATGAGTTTCCATTTGATTTCAAGAATACTAATGTGAAGTATTTAGGAGCTCTGGCTTTTTGCAGGGATCAGCTGTGGGCTGCCTCCCTCTTCTCCCCCCACCACTCCGTATTCAGTAGGGGTCCTACAGTGGAGCTTGATTTTTTTCTTGCTCCCTATGTACCTATAGAAGGACTTTTTGCTGTCTTTTATTTTGGTTGCCGGCTTGATTTCCATCCATGCATGCCTTGTTTCATACCTGCAGACCCTGGCCATATGAGTGCACTCCTCTATGGATGTTGAACCATTTTTCCATTGCATGTACCCTTCTTTTTATTTTTTCAGAAACTCCCTAATGTCCCTGCTGAGGGACATTAGGGAATTTGTGCCTAGTGGGTCTCCTGGCCCCTTTTCCTCTTTTTGACCATGTGGGGATGGCATCTTTCTGAGCAGTGAGAATTGCCTCCCTAAAGAAGCACCACTGTTCCTGAACTCCCAAATCATTCAGTCACTGGTTGAGAAGGGCTTTTCTAACTAGACCCCTAATTTTACCAAAGTCTGCCCTTTTGAAGCCTAGGGCTTCTGCTCTGCTGACAGAATTCCCAGCCTCTCGGTGGATGCTGAATCTAATCAGATTGTGATGACTGTCTCCCAGAGTACCTGCAATCTTCAGGTCACTTACCATGTCTTCCCCTTTGGTCAGCACCAAGTCCAGAGTGGCTTTACCCCTAGTTGGTCCCTCCACAGCCTGTGTCAAGAAAAGGTCATCAATAGCTGCCAAGAAGTTGGTTGACCTGCTAGAGCTGGCTGAATGGTCTTCCCAACAGATGTCAGGGTAGTTGAAGTCACCCATGACAATCAAGCCTTTAGTGCTGGCTGTTTCGTTCAGTTCCCTGAAGAATGCCTGGTTGCTCTCCTCTTCTTGGTAGGGAGGTCTATATTAGACTCCCACCATCAAGTCCCCTTCTCCTGAGCCCCCTTGTATCTTGAGCCAGAGGGTCTCAAGAGGCCTCCCTATGCAATCAAATGTGACCTGCAGGGAAGGGTACCACTTTTTCACATAGAGGGCTACCCCTCCACCCTTCATCCCAACACAATCCTTCCTATAGAATCTACAGCCCTCAGTATCAACTGCCTGATCATATGCATCATCCCACTAGGTCTCCGTCAACCCAATGAGGTCAAATTCCTCGTCTGCTAGAAGGAGTGGTAGTTCTTCCAGTTTATTGCCCATGCTTCTGGCATTCCCATAAAGCCACCTGAGTTCAACCCTAGTCATCTCAGGTTTTGTATCACTGTGCAAGTGTCTCAGGGTGTTGGTACTCATCCGAATGTCCCCTATGTAAATACCTACCCCTGGGTCATCTTGGCCAGAGGATTTATGCCCAGCAGTGGAATCTACCGTCACCCCCCGAGACATGCCCAGTTTAAAACCCTCCTCAGCAAGTCGGAGATTCTCAAAGAGAAGAGCTTCTTCCCTCTGCCCGTGAGGTGGATACCATCTCATGCATGAAGACCAGTGCCATTGAACTGCATACCAAGGTCAAGGAATCCAAAACTAGCATGGTGACACCATCTCTGAATCCTTGACTTCTTCGATGCATTCCTCCTTCTGACAGCTACGGCCTCTAACTATTATTTCATTAGTCCTGTACTTATAGTTAAATGCACATCTCTTATTCAGATTCATAAAACAAAATCTAGTCTTCTTCAGTGTTTTGATAGCTCCTTCAATACTTCAGCATCAGTCATTTCTATACCTGAGTTATAAGCACCACACCTGAGCTAAGGTTTTTAGCTAGAACTGAAAAACAGCCTATAGGGCTGTGAAATAGTTGTTCCTGGTAATGTCTCTTCTAACAGACAGCAAAATTACAGAAGAAAGGATAGTTTGAATGGTGGAATATCAAGGCGATTAAAAAGAGAGAGGGTCATTAACAGCTGTGAAGTGAAGAGAGATTAGCAGGAATCAGGTAGATTATAATGAGCAAGAAGTCAATTGACTCCCTTGGCATTGCCTGAATAAAAATGCTGCTGACCCTCCCAGGCAGTTAACTTTAAATTTGGAGTGAAACAGGAACTAAAGTGGTGCAGCTGCACCACTGCCTCCCCACTCTCCCCTCCTCACAACAGATCTGTATTTCTATACCCTATGATTTAGGTATTTTATTCACACTGCTTTTAGTGGCACCCCAGGGCCCATGTTCCCATGTAGAAATCTTGCAGTTCTAGATACACCAAGCTATATTTTAAATGGGCATTGAAGAATGAAAGGGGTGTTTGTCCCATAACAGGAGTGCTAAACTTCTGGCCCACAGGCCAGATCCAGCCTACGGAGCTTCCCGTGGGTCCAGAAATTTGGCGGCAAGGAAGTGGTGGCAGTGCTTTCCTGTTGCCTATTTTCCAGCCCCTTGGGAAGCCCCAGCTCTGCACGTAGGACTGAGTGGAGGAGGTACCAAGCCACAGGGCCCAGTCTTGGCATATGGGGACAGTACCAGGCTATAGGGCCCAATCTTGGCATGAGGGGGGGATGAGAGAAGCTGTGCCGGGCTCCTGGAACCCAATCCTAGGATGCAGGGATGGAAATGGGAAGTGACCAGCCCTCAGGACCCAATCCCAGGGTACAGAGGTGGGAGGGGGCAATGTCAGGCCCCAGGACACAATCCTGGTGTTCAGAGTAGGAAAGGAGTGGCACAGGGCTTCAGGGCTCAATCCTGGTGTGTGGGACTCAATCCAGCCAGTGGACCAGCCCCATACCACTCACCTGACCTGTGGAGCCCGAACACTGAGCACCACTGTTCTATCACATACATGCACAAGCTCACAACCACAGCTATACAAACACAGACCTTGTGCTTCTGAGTTGGCTTTTGGATCTTCTCTTCCCTGTCCTATTCCCTGACAGTTCAGTTTCTCTGGAGTCTCATTACTAGGGATTTCCCCTTCTGCTGTTTCTCTGCAGAACCTTTTCTGCACTATGGAGTGTCTCCACAGAAAAGGTATGACAGCCATTAGCATCTTTTCAGCAGATAAAGTATAAGATTTGTACATCAGCAGAGAGAAAATCTGTAATCCTCAACTATATTATTTATTTTGCTAAACCAGCTACAGTCTGTTATTTTCTCGCAGCCACTGGCATCATTCACTTTAAGATTTATTCCAAATAGTATAATCTTTGGGGCTTTTCAGACTAACACTCAGATCCTGTTCTTGATGACATCTGTAGGAATTTTGCCATTCACTTCAGTGGAGGCAGGACCAGACCCCAAGTTCTAGATGACGCACACATGTAAACTCAGCTCAGATGGGCTGGAGGGTTTGCTCTCTTGGGTAGAATAGGTAGTCAGGCAGGGTGGAAGAAGAGGACTGAAGTTTGAGGATACTGACTATGGAATCTGTTGCTGTTTCTTAACTGTGGGGTGTTTGTTATCGTAAGGTTGCTCTGAGATTTTCTGAATAGGACAAGATATAAGTCTAAATCATAACATTAGTAACAATAATAATAATAATCACATACACATGCTATATAATGTGGCAAAAAGAGAGAATGTACATCACTCTTTCAAAATGATTAGTAAAATGCTATTCAAATCTCTTCAAGAGCAAGGATTTCTTATGGTGATATCTTTTATTGAAACAACTGTATAGCTGAGAAAGAGTTAGACAAGCTTTCAAATTCTTCATCAGGTGACCTGAAGAATGCCTTGCATTATAAAACTTGTCTAACTCTTTCCCAACTCTACAGCTGATCCAGTAAAATATAGCACCCTACAAATTCCTTGCCTCATTTTTTCTGAACCATCACGCTACAACATCCCACTTACACTATGATCCAAATCTCTGTAGTTAAAACAAAGGTTTAAAAGCCATGCTGCATAGGAAAAGAATTGGAAAGCTGAAACAAAGGCAAGTAAATGACTGACCAACATGAGACATTTGCTGAAGGCCTGTAAAAATGCACAGAGTATATGTATGGCGTATATTCCAGGGACAAACATTCCCCTCAGGGGAGGAGGCCTGGGTTGGACTCATCATATTACTTTTAGAAGCATTCAAAATTTAAGGTGGTATTGTGAGCCTTAAATGTGGCAGAACATTTTGTTTTCATCATTTTTCATCAACATTTTGTTTTCAACATTTTGTTGTCATCAGTACTGGAGCCCCCATGCAAGGTGAGTGAGGCTTTAGCATCTCTATCTATGTAATGTTCAGGGAAGTAAAAACTTTTTTCTATCTGCTTATAAAAACAATGGTAAAGAAAAATAAGATACTTGAAAGGAAACTTATGTTACCTGTCAGCTCCATGTTCTTGGGGAACCCTGACACAGGACACAGACTGTCTGACTCACAAAGAATCGCACCCCCCCTCCTCTACCTAAACAGGAACTGATTAAGATGCAGTGAGAGACACACCTAAAACCCTCCAGATAAGGGTGACAAAAGTGAAACAACTGCCCTAGGTCTCATTTGCATCTGAGATGGGAACAGATGACCATTCATTTACATGAGAGATGGAGAACAGAAAGCCTGAAGCAGAGACTGCAGTGAATTCTGGGATCAGCGAAGCAGGGGAGCACTGCATGATGGGGAAGCTGTGCTCCAAATGCTAATCAACCCTCACACCCAGCTCAGCATTTATCAGACAAGTTCTAATCTGGATTTACAAAGGACTTCCCCCCGCCCCCCCCCACACACACACCCCTCTAAGCAAAAGTAAGTTTACTAGGCATCTCGGGCTGTACATTCCCCTGTCCCACTATGGGAGG
>NW_017729007.1:3926672-3980721 GCF_001723915.1 Gavialis gangeticus | reverse complement strand
ATTAATAGAATTAACAAGACCCTAGCCCTAATAAATGAGCACACCCCAAAGTAGCGGGCAAATCTGGTAACACTTAACCATGATTGTCTCTGAAGATTAGTCTGTAATGAATACAAACCGTGAAGTCTGCATCAAAACAGAAAAACAAATGCAAATATCTTATTGTTTAAAACTGCTCTGTTAGCATATAGCAGGCTTAGGCGGCGGCAGCAGTCCCTCCGAGTTGAGGATGATGTTCATCCAGCTTGATGGGTCCTCAGGTGACTGAGGAGCCCGGTTCTGGATACACATATTCTTTGGCAATGGGAGCATGTTGTTGCATGGGGGAGTGGGATTTGCAGCCCCAGGTTGGTCTCCTTCTCCTTCCTCTGCCACCACCGTTCTGCCTCAGAATTGAGACATTGGGCCTTGAAGTGGTGTGTGCCTTGGGGGACCAGGTGGCACCACACTGAACGGTCAGCAGCTTGCTCCTCCCAGCTATTGGTGTCGATGCCTCCATGTTTGAGGGCGACCTTGTGTGTGTCTTTGTACCATTTCCTTTGGCTGCCCTTTGAGTGTTGGCCAACGGAGAGCTGGGAAAAGAGAATCTGGTGAGGGAGGCAGTTCTCATACATCCAGACACAGTGGCCCTTCCATCAGAGTTGATTTCCCAAGAACAAGGCTTCAATGCTGGTGGATGCAGTTTCATGGAGGACGCTCGCACTGGTCTGGCGGTCCTCCCATTTGATCCCCAGGATTCGACGCAAGCGCCGCTGGTGAAAGCTGTTCAGGGTCTTAATGTGGCATCAGTAAATGGTCCAGATTTCACTGCAGTAGAGAAGGGTGGTCAGCACAACAGCCTTGTAAACCAGGACCTTCGTTGACTTCCAAGGGTCTCTATTTTCAAACATGTTGTCACAGCTTGAAGAAGGTGGCACTGGTGCAGTTGACCCAGTGCTAGATTTCTTCACTGATGGTAGGGCATCCTAAAAAGGACTGCTCAGTTGTGGATGCAGCTGCCGAAGAACACTCCTGTCCTGACGATCGCACATCTGCCGCCTGTATGCAGATTCTTGGCTGGAGGCCTCCAGGTATCACAGCCCTGCCCCTGTCTCCAATTCTTTTTCTTGGATCATTCTTTGTCTGGAACCTTCCCTCCACCTTGTCACCATGGGTGGCCCTACCAAGAGTGTGAGCTCCAGGCAGCATCACTGTCGGGGTCACTGTAACATTCAAGCCTCTCCACCACAACATGATGACAATCTTCGGAGAGGAGTAGGCTTAGTAAAACACCATGAAAAAACTGACATGATGAACTATTTTGCCTTTAAATAAATTAATGCATATATAAATCAAGAGAGCTATGGTTTTAAGTTGTTAAGTTATTTAGAAGACAGCATGAGAAAATATCCTATGGCTTGCACTAAACTGAACATACCCCCAGACCCTCATTTGATATACACAGCTGGGAGGCAGGAATAAAACATACAGATCTGATTTTCTAGAACACCTACAAACCTGCCCTTGTAGTCATTTATTTTTTAAATTATAATGTCTAAATTGGCTCTAATGGATTTGCAGCACACTTGCTGCTTTAATGACAGAAGAGAATTCAGTGGATTTTTATTAATCAACTCTTTCAAAAGGTACTGATTAAAGGTTTGCCTTATGGTGCACAGCAGACTGAAAATACAGTCTCCTTATAGATCGATGGCTTACTGAAGAGCAGACTGCATGCAGGTAGCTTTCACACATGGACAGAAACAGATTGCATGCAGTTAGTAACAAATGAGCATACTGAAGTTAGAAATTACCCCTGCTTTCCACATCAGACCACTCACAGCAATCTCCTTTTTCCTTTCCATTTTATTAACTCAAAGTAATCAAGTGGCTAATGACTGAATGAGTCCACCATCACAAAGCCAACCAATTATTTCTGAAAACCAAATAATGTGCTTAGCAGCAGTACTTCCACCACTACACAGACCTTGATGAGCACTACTGAGTTGCAGCTCTGTTTTGTTGAATACTGGGATCAGACTAACAACTTTAATGTACTCAGTTATTTAAAGTACTACCTCTACAGGATCAGAACCATTACATTAGGGCCTGATTCTGAAAGGTGATAAACAGAAGCAGCCCTCATCACTTCACAGAACTGATCCCTTGTACAGTTATGGGCTTGTCTGCACTTCAAATTGTTGTGGCTTAACCTGAGTTGTTTTATGTTAACATGCCTTGTACCAACAACAAAACATTTCTGTTGAAAATGACCTACCACTTCAATGGACATACTTAAGCCCACTTGGCTTAATACATGGGATAAATTTATTTGAGGAAAAATACATATAGATGCATCTGCTCCCTGACCTTTGGGGTCAGGAGCTTTTTTTTTTTGGTCCTGTTGTCCAGCAGTAACCCAGCATAGGTATACAAATGAGTATCACAACAAATGATAAATAAATTACAAAGCCTGGACACTCTCCAGTGACACAGTAAGACAAAGGAGCTCTGGCTGGACTACAGAAATGCAGAGTATGATTTGACAATGGAGAGATACCACAGTCTTCTCTACTATGAGGAACCTGACCATACTCTTGCTAGATGCACCACCACTATATGACACTATGACTAATCCACAGAAACCAGAGATCACAGAGATCCTAACTTACTGCCGGATCCTAACCAAGCATGGGGCTGGAGAATGAACTACTGGCAGAGACCCATACTGAAGATGAGACCAATCCCAGTAAGTACTGAATGATATATTACAATACAACTTAACTGGAGCAAGGGGTTGAGCTGGGAATGAGAGCTTAGACATGCCTGCAAGGATGCTGTCATGTTCCTCTACCTTTTCTTTGACTCAAGGGCATTTACAACCCAATTACCATCACAACCTTATAATCAATGTAATGGTTGTGCTCAGACTACTTATTCTCTATTCCTTTTATGTCAATACACTACATATCACCCTACCAGGCTGCTTATTCATCTTTTTCTTTGTGCTTGGTCATCATTCCCTTCCTGCACAATAATGCATAAAAAGTCATATCACCACCAAGGGAGTTAAGGAGGGGGAGAGACGCACCACCTTCCTAAAGCACACAGCCAAAGTTTGCATAGCATTCTAAGTGTATGAGGAAAACTTTTTATCCTAACAAATTTACTGTAGCACAGGGGTGCTCAACCCCAGGCCTATGGGCAAAATCTGGCCTGCACTGCCATGTCATCTGGCCTGCCAGGTTCCCCACAGGGCCAAAGGTTTGGCAGTGAGGCAACAGTAGTAACAATAATAGCTGTTTCCCTACTGCCAAATTTATGGACGCACAGGAAGTCCTTTGGGTTGAGTATACAGGACAAGGTGTGGCAAGATCTGGGAGGCATGAGGTGGATCTAGGTAAAGAGGCTAGATTCAGGTAGCATGGGACCTGACCAACTGCGTGGAGCCCAATCCCAGCACTGCGAGGCTGGATCTGAATGCACGGGATCTGATCTGGGCAGTGCAGAGTCCAATCTGAGTGATGACCCTGAGGATCCAGCCCATGAACCGGCCCTGTGATACTCATCTGGCCTGTAGAGCCAAATATTTAAGCACCACTGCTATAGTATAGAACAGTGAAAGTCCACGCAGATGCCATATTACTAGAGGTGAGAAGTTTCTAGAGGGTTTGAACTCTCATACTTGATGAAGTCATGACCTGCTTTGAAGGTCTGGGTATGTGCAGTATATAACGGTAATGCAACTGTTGATCAATGTTGATATGTTAATCAATAAGGCAATTATGATAATGTTGCTTGTACTAAGTTGAAATAGTTTGAATTGATTGGTCCTTTTAAGTACTGCCCAGGTTTGAATTTGATTGGGTATTGTGCAACGGGCAATGCTTGGACCACTGGGTGAGTGACAGGTAGCTGTGGCAAAGTGAGGGTCCCTGACCAGATGCAGTGCTAGTTTTCCCACCTGCCTTTGGGCATGCCACCCACATGTCTCTCCTGCCATGCCTTGTTGTTAATTAATTACGTTGTTAATTAAGGCAGGAGGCTGGACATTCTTGCCCCGATGCCAGGGGACACTATCTGTGGCTCTGCTCCTCCCCTACATCACAGCCCAAACCTCGCAGATGGCATCCAGATGACAATGCTCCTGGCCTATAGCTGGACCAAGCTTAGCCCTCATTGTCAGGCCTCAGACACACACACATTCATACTGCCGTCCTCTCACTAGGGCCTCTCACACTCCACCCCCTCCCACAGGGTCTCTTTCATGCCTTGACACCTTATACTGACTTGCTCCCTTTTGGAGCGGGCCCCTTAGGCCATCAACTTTAGCTAGCTCATACCTTGGGTGGCAAACATAAGGTCTTTTGGGCCTCTCCCACACCCCTCACTGGGGTAGTGGCCAGCCAATTACCTGACCGGGTCTAAGCTTGCCCCGGCCCCTTCCCAGGGCAACTCTGTATACTCAGACAATACTGGGCTCCCAGTCTTCTGGTTTTTCCCCCTTCACTGGGGCTCCACATCTCGACCCAACTCACTGGGGCTCCACATCTTTGCCCCCCTCACTGGGGCCACGGGGCTTCCCTCACCGTGGGCTCAGGTGGCCGCAGCCATGCCTGGCCCCCACTTTTGTTGCTCAGGGTCTTGCACCCCAAAGGGCTCAGGCAGCCACAGCCGTGCCTGGCCCCAACTACCGCTGATGTTACATGAGCCACCCAAAGGTGAGGGCTGGGGTTAAGGCACCCCTACCCACCTCTAACCGGGGTGGTAACTGGCCTGGCATTTCCTGGAGGCTCCCGCACCACTGAGAGCTCCACCAGGCCACCCACTCCTGGCAGGGTGCAGTTCTAGGTGATGCCCAGGACCAGGAGCCTCGTAGCCATCTCCTACAGGTCCTGCCCTTACCTCCAGGATGACTGCATGCAGCCTTGCAGTCAGGCAATGTTTCTGCCTAGCCTGCTAGCAGTAAACTGCTCTATTTATATAGGTGGCCAGAGATCTAAAATGACTGCCACAGTCAAACACTTGTTGGATGCTTGGCTCTGCTCTTAAAGTGGCAGGCACCAACAGTGCCCTGACTCACACCTTTCCCCTTAAAATAGTTCCTGAGGGAGGTTTCATCTGCTGCTCCTTCAAAGCAGGCTCCCCTCAGAGCCTGTGAAAGCCCTCAAGAGGCAAGCACCCCCAAAAGGTCCTCTGCCACCTCCCCCCTTAAAATTGACATTCCGGGGTTACACTTGGTGGCCTGCTCTGTTGGCTTTGTCCCAGCCTACTGCAGCCCCTGCCACATGGTGAGCACCCCAAAGGTGCTCCACCACAGTGGTGTGATTAGAAGGCTATGAATCCTGTCTTGCGCAGCCAACAGGGGCTTGGGCTTGGCCTTGCTCTCACCCTGGCTGGACAGTCCTGACTCCAGGCTCTCGGGGTGCAGGAGTTCATTGAGTGCAGGTTTCTTGCTGTGACCTGGTCATTGGGATTGAGCTTACCTGTCTCACGCTCTTTCCTTTGGGCTTTGGCTGTGGAAGCTGAAGTTGGGTAAAGTATCACCTCTTCCCTATTTGAGGTACTAAGTACCTAAGCAGGGAAAAGCTAGAAAACCTCAGGGACTGTCAGAGGGTTTCTCCTGCTGACTAGACCCAGGGTGTCCTTGCTGCCATCTGTGCTTTCTGGGTTGTCTATGAAGTTGCATAGCAGTTAACTGTGTAGTGACTGAAGCTCATTGTAATGTGTAGTTGATTGGTTGTGTGACCAGGGACATTGGGTTTGGGATGTGCGTCAGGTTATTGTTTCATCGGGTGTATTTTATTGTGTTGCGACTCGGGTGTTATGAGAATATTGCACTGGGTAGTTATAGTGTGGGTTTTGTTGTGCAATACAGCTTACACTGCTCAACCTACCTGCGTTGTAGTGTGTAGCTACTCTTCCTAACTCTGCATGGGGTCGGGCAATAGATCAATGCTCAAAGAAATTAACTTTAATGCCCTGAACCTGACTACCTGTGGGTCACAGAGGATTAACAACCCTCTGGATTAATTAGTTAATTGGCATCCTCATGGGCAGCCCTTCAGTTGTGCATTAACTGTTTAAAGATATCATATGAATTTTGTATTGATGGTTCTGTGTCTTAGACCTATTCCTATAGTTATACTAGGAGCCACCCAGACTAGTATGAGCATGAAACTAAGCACTATATTAAAAGTAATGCATTACAAATTCTACATATAGTTATCTTAATAGATATCTAATACATTGCACATAACTGGCTCTTAGACTCAAAATTTGAGCACTATGTATTCCTCACTTAAGGGCTTGGAGCAGCTGAATCATTCTACAGAGTTTTCTTCTCAAGTTGTACAAGTGTGTTCACTCCTTTCTCCCAATCTATTTGCAAAGCTCACTCTAACAACAATTTTGCACCACAAAGGGGTCTTCATCAGCATCCAGACTTAATATCTGGACCCTCCATCTACCTGACAATCTTCCAAATACGTATTTACAGTCATTCTGCAACTACTTAGGGTACAGTGAAAGAGTGCATTCTTCTAACCAAGTGTCTAATAAAAAGTTTCATACCCAGGCAACCGCACGGCAAGCTGGGTTTCCAAAAAAAAAAAAATTAAGAAAAACTAAGGAATTGCAGTATCATGATATTCATAGAGATCTTTGAGGCAGAAACAGGCTACATAAGTACTAGTGAACTTTCCCTGATGATCAACCAGGCCTTACAAAAGGATGAAAACACACTCTTGTCCTCTAGTGCACCCCAAAAGTCTGATGTGAGATGCAAAGAGCATGAATATGAGCCCCACAAATAGCCCCACTCTAGTTAAGGAACCCACAACATGCAAAACTACCAATAACCACCTGTGTGTTATGGAGTAATGAGCAGGTCAACACCTTATTAGCAGCAGCATACACCTCTTATAACAGCCTTGATAGCTATCTACCCAGAGCAAACTGTTTTGCAACCAACTGACAGCAATCCAGGGTGATAAGCTTTCAGCAGTGATGACTGCATGCTTCTCCACACCTTTAGAGCAGTTTTCATTCAGGCACTCTGCAAGATGTCACTCTTTCAGGTTTGAGGAATTTGGTTTTTGACATCCTGAAGTTCTGTCACTGGTGCTGCTTACCCCAGATCTGTAGCACTGTCCTGTCCCAACAGCCACTGCAAGGTGATCCCCAAAGTAGCAATTTAACAAGTGATTCCACAACCAGAAAAGAAAGAGGAGAAATATTTGATTGTTTTAATTCTCCTCAGGTGCCATTACTGCCTGGGTTCCAAACCATGAGATTCTACCAGGGACCTGTTTATATTGATTCCTGTGAGGACTGCAATATTCATCAGTTCTTCCTCTCTGCTGACTTGCTGCACTTTGATAGTGGCACTGGTTCAGAAAAACAAGGATGGTGGGATAAAACCAAGAGGACTGCTACGAATTATGTTAAAGGCCATGCCCCAGAATTCCATTGCTTTCCAGCACCAATCGCACGATGATGCAGTGCAAAAAATGCAGTGCTGTCCATGAAACAATGGAGGAGCAAGGCACCAAGGGCTGTATGACCATAAAGCTATGTGTTTATTGCCAAACATGACTCCCCTGTGTCACCACAAAGATATGAGGCAACAGTAACGTGACTGACACAAGTGAACAAGTGACCTCTAGAGTTCAAAATGCAAGCTGTTACAGCTTGATCTAAAGAGATACCCAAAGCTTTGTAAGCTGAGGGCTGTCACATTTCATGAAACCTTCACAGTTTTACAAGAAGGAAGCCAAATTCACCACCCTGGAACCTGAAAGCTGACACCCTGCCTCCTGCCTTTTGTTCAAGCTAAATCGGCATGTTCACAGAGCTCAGAGCTGCCTCAGCACAAAAGAAATTCCTTGCCCAGGAGAGCTTTCCATAATCCCACCCTCCTGTGAAATATGAAACAACATAACCAGAAGGAAGGAAACAAACCAGAAGGAAAGGTAATTCAACATCCTGCTTGACACCAGACAACTTTAAGGGAAATAGGCTGTTCTAATTTTTATCTGAGCCTAATTTGCACAAAATGAACTATACCAGCCAGGAGATCTTACAATGCCTTCTTCTCTCCTGTGAAATATTAATTTTTATTTCCACCTAGGAGAAATTTTACAATCTTTGCATTCTCCTATGCCTGAGGAAGGGCGAATGTGCCTGAAATCTTGCACATAAAGACATTTTTTGGCAAATATCTAGTTGGTCTAATAAAAGATATCACCTCTACCATGCATTCTGATACCCTCTGTGGGAACTTCATAGAGTAGGACTTAAAAAACACATTTACCAGTACTTAAAAAAGCACAGTCCTCCTAGAGAAGCTTACACTGGGGCTGATTCAGATTTATATTAGGGTTCTAGTGCTTTGGCAATGTAATTTTTACTCACTTTAAAGTCCCTTTACACTGCCAAAGCAGTGACCATAAGAATCTGGTCTATTGTAAAGCACTATTTGTAAGAGTTCACATAATTAATATTTTTTGTCTTAACCCACTTTCTGCGCAATCAATTTAAGCTGTTTGAAGTCAGAAGCAGGAAAACCAGGTGAAGCAAAATTAGGTAAGAGGTTATTAATTAATTATCATCATCACTTCTTGAGTGTTTACAGTCCACTGGCACTGTTAGCACTGGCAATAAAACGGCTTCAAGTACTGAATACTTCCCACAAGTAATCTCACTGACTTTAGTGGGAGTTAGTGGCTAGGGACAGAAGTTGTGCATAAACTGGTTTAAGTGATCAGAAACTGGTTTAAACCTATAACAGAACATAAATTCAGTGCACATAAACCACTTTCAAAATGGCTGAAACTGGTTTAAAGTTAACCTGGATGGATGTAGTATCAGACTTAACTGATTTATGTCGAACTGGTTTATGGAACTTCTGTCCCAGATCAGTGAGTGCACTGTACCTCCCAGACTTAGGCCTACAATTGAGAAGCACACAGGCCAGGAAAAGAATTTCAAAAAGTTCCAAAAGGAACTGTTATTTCCTGGTAATATCAAAGAATATTTGAGAGTGAAATTCTGATATTACTATTAAATTAGCAATGGAATACTGACCATCAAACAAATTGGAGAGGGTTAGTTAGGTCTGGTAGTCTGCAGTCAGGCAAAAGGCAGGGTAGAGATGCACCTTATAGACTAACTGAATCACAGATTCATAAGTTTTCATGCGCATGAGCTCACTTCATCAGATGCTATGAAAGGACATGCATGTGACCCCTTTTTTCCCTTCGGGTTTATTACTTGTTTGTCTCTCTCAGCACTGCTTCCCCCACCTCTTCACTGTCTTTTTTATTCAAATCACTCTGTTTGATAGCCTGCTCTGCATACATCTTTTCATAACATCTGATGTGAGCTCTTGCTCACAAAAGCTTATGCATCTCTGATTCAGTTAGTCTATAAGGTGCATCCCTACCCTGACTTCCACCAAACAACCACTTTAAGGGAGAGTGACATAAATTTATTAAGATAAAAAGTTCAAGATGTCTACAATTTGGATGAGGAGTTTTCTGAATGCACACATTGGATTGCGTGACCCTGCCAGATCTCACTGTGGCTTTTGGAATATTGGGCATTCTTTATGCATTCAAAAATACAGCTTTACAAAAAGCCTTCTTCTGCAAAGTGCTGGGGATGCAGTGCAAGTTGCTGAGTCCTCTTAACCCCACTGATTGCACACCACACACAATGCTTCGCATTTTGGAGGATCTGTCTTACAAACCCCACTGAAATGAAGTCTTTTTGTATCACAAGCAGATCTCCAGATCGATATATTATTCATTTTTTAAGTATGATAAGGCATTCAAATGAAGCTGCAGTTGCACTGAACATGGAAAAGATCATTAACAACACACTGTTAAACCATGATATGCTACTCGGGGGGTGGGAGGGGAAGATTAGAAAAGGAAGAACTTGCCATTTCAACATCCGCACATGTAGTCACTGGGGAGTTTCCTTACCACATGTCTTTACTACACACCTGACAACTAAAGCACAGATCTGTTTGCAAAATGTAGCACTCTGCAGCATTATGTGGATTTATGATAGTCTCTAAAGTATCTGGTGCCAATAAAGCTAGACATAGGTTACCTTGAGACTGTAGATGCTATTGGTCTAATACTGTTCACATTAAGTAAACTACACTAGTTAGACTACCTTATAAGATTTCAGAAGCAAAAAGCTCTTCCAAACATTAATAAAGTAACAATGTATATTTTAATCCTTCACACTATAATGAAGTACCACAGCTAAGAAGCATGTCTCACTGAAATGCATGACAAATTCTACTACAAAATATTCAAGTCAGTTCAGGTATAGTGCTGTGCAGTACAATTTAGAAACATCTTAATTTTCAGTGCAAGCTTTTCACAGCCATAAATCAAAAATACTGTGATTTTCTTAATACACTGCCATATTTATTGGACACTTTGAAAAGCAATCTATGGTCCAAGAAAGTTTTGTATGATTGTTTAATTTCCAACTAATGTG
This sequence comes from Gavialis gangeticus, assembly GCF_001723915.1. Taxonomy (NCBI): domain Eukaryota; kingdom Metazoa; phylum Chordata; order Crocodylia; family Gavialidae; genus Gavialis; species Gavialis gangeticus. The sequence goes on along the minus strand of NW_017729007.1, from coordinate 3,970,224 downwards.
CTAGAGATAATTCCATTCCTTTTTATGGTATTTTAATATAGAAAATAAACTGGAGAGAACATCATGTTTTCAAACATCAGAAAGGACCTGGGGTTAAGGAAAACAAAGCAAAAATATGTTAAACCCCTGAAAATCCTGCTTCCGGTATTAGAAGCAGGATGATCAAATGCCTAACTACATGTAAATGTTTCTAAAGATGAGCTCTGCAAATCCCTCACTGGCATCCACGGAGTAAAGTCCACATTAGTAAAAGTTCCAAATATGAAATGTTTGGGCAGTTCCTGTGACACTAGTAAAGAAAGGACTGCTAAGAAGTTGGCTTAAACATTTTTCTCCAATAACAACAATTTTTATGTTAAACCCAAAGGCTATGGGTTACAATCACAAAGAGACTTAGATACCTAGACCACATTTGGAAAAGAATTTAAGTGGCAAAAGTGAGACTTAAGCAAAATTGAGGTCTGTAAATCCAAAGCTGTGTTCTTGAAATTTCCACTGAACTGGCACCCAAACCTAGAGCAGCCTGAATTCCAGAGGTGTTTCAGGGTTGTTGGTTGTAGCTGTGTTTGTCTAAGGACACAGGCAGACAAGGTTCTTTGGGTAGATGTGATGTTTTATTAGACCAACTAAATAGTTGGAAAAATTGTTCTTTGCAAGTTTTTGGGCCCAAACACCCTTCTTCAGGCATACAGACAGAGTCAAAGAGGCACAGAAGTGTTTCAGAGTGCAGACAGAAGTACAGCTGCCCACTGTAACCGAGAACGCTTTGCAGGAAGTTCTCTGAATTACAATCATCTCCTAGAACAAACAGAAGTTCACTGTTGGTTCCAGGAGGGAGGGGAATCTAGCTGCTGGCTGCAGCCAGCAACCAATTTCCCCTAGCAATGGCCCCTCCTCTCTCCCAACCTGTCCCTGTTTCAGAATAGGATGGGGGAAAGGGAGCAGAAGGAGCTTGTTCTAGGGGTTCCCCAGCTGGCTCTGGAGGGTGGGCTGGGTGAACGGGGGCCTCCCCACCTCAGGGGGTCTCCAATACACCTGCCCCACTCTCCAGCAGGGGCTGAAAACCCCCCAGACTGAACTCCCTGAGTTCCATTTCCCCCCCTCCCATTCTGAAAACAGTGACAGGCTGGAAGGCAGCATGGACACAAGTTACAGAAGATGCTCTGTTTTGAAACGTCTTAATCTGACCCCTCTTGAAATGAAGGGTCAGATTTTTACCTAATCAGCCATTTTTGAAGCTGTCTGCAGCTGTGCACTTGTGTTTGGCTATGGCTATTAACTGCTTTTTGTGGCCAAATCGGGTGAAAATTGCCATTTCTGTCTGCGCCCTCAGTTTTTGACTGTAAAATTCCTTAAGTCCTAAGTCCTACTTTTATGCATGTCCAGAACTGCCACCATCTCTGCTGCACAGCTCCTAGCAAAGATCTAAGCTTGGGCCAGAAAGCTAAGACTTTAGGGCCAGGTACAGGCATTCCACTTTTACTGGCATAAGTGATTGGAAACTGGTCTATACCCATAACAGAGCAGAAGTTTGGCATGCAAAGAGTGGTTTAAAAATGGCAGAAACTGGTTTAAGATTTGCCTCCCTTCCACCAAAGGAGAGATGTATGTTTTGTTTGCTACCAATCTAAACTATGCCACTTATAGAAACCCACGTAACCCTCAGGCATTTTGAAAGTTTGTACCTAGTCTAGGTCTTCTACATCAGTTCCCTAAGACAGTCTCCCAAACACTTTCTTATTGTGTACCCCCTTCCAGATTTACCAGCTGCCTACATATGCCTACCAGCATACATTTTATATTTTAATCCCTTAAATGCCAATTATTATTATAATGAAAATGAAATCTGCCATTACACAATTTCTCCCGCGTACCTGCCCCCCCAGAGATGTCTTGTATACCCCTGGGGGTACATGTACCACAGTTTGGGAACCCATGGTCTAAGGGGTTCAGTCCCATAAGTGGGTGTTGAAAAGACACCTCTAACATTCTTTTAAAACAGGGCTATGAGAGAAAGAGACATTGTACTTAGTTATTAGAGTACTCACCCAGGAAATGAGAGACCCAGGTTCAATTGCCTCCTCAGTCTGAGAGGGTTAAACTCCTCCATCTCTAAGGGCCAGGAAAATACCATAACTGCCAAGCTATAGGTAGGGTTGTGACAGAATCACCCAATACTCCTCCTGTTGAATCCATGCCATTGTACAGTCGGGAATGCAAGATGTGATAGGGAGATGAAGAAGAACAAGCACAATTTTCTAACTGGTGGTTTAGGGTATTCACCTGCCAGAAGTAAGCCTTACTTACCTAGCAGGCATTCTCAGTACATATTTACTGTATCAGACCATGCACAAAACACAACCAGTGGAAGGTATTGGCCCCTCTCTACCTGAGAGCCTAGTGTCTAAATTATTTGTAACCAAGTACTGGCTCCAAGTCCCTAACCATTATACCGTAAGGTCAGTCTCTTTCCTGTTCCACTGTATTAAATACATAACAATTCACTGGAGCAGGGATTGCAACTGTGGTCTCTGAGGTGAGAGCACTAACTACCAGGCTATAGAGTTACTCTCATTCTCTCTTCTTCCAAATGCTTAATTGCTCTATACAAAGCAGGCCAGTTTTAACAGGCGACATCAAGAACTTTCCCCACCCTGTGAAACCCAATAACCTACTAAGAAGGACATTCTCCTGTCTAGGAAGACTGCAGTTCAAATCCCTGTTCCAGGTCAGGTAGAGGAGTGACTCAAATCTAGGTTTCCCCTAGGCCTGCTGAGGGGTCTAACTGCTGGAATCCTGAGTGTACAGGGGAGATAGCTCCTCCTCACTTTCCTTTGCGAGTACAAGGTGTCTATCTGCAAGTACTTAATTTTGGATGGTTCATAGCTGTGAATCCTGAGAGGGGGGAGTGTAAAGGCTCCACTCCGAATTAGGCACCTAAATCCCAAAAACAGTTGGAATGCAGAGCCTATCCCTCTTCTCAGCATTGCTTCCTGGATAGCTTAGACAACTACCTACCCAGTTTGTTTGCTTCTGTGAATCCCATTTTTGGGCATCTAACTCTCCCCCCTTGTATGTGGAACTGAACTCACATCTGTGGATTTCACTATGCACAAGGAACCTAAAGTCCTTTTTTTAGATCTAGACTTCAGTGCCTTAACAAAAGTAGATAATCTAATAATTTATCTAAAAATGGTAATACATAAACATGGTACAAATTCCATCTATCAAGGACAGCAAAGAAATGCCCGACTCCCACTAAATTTAAATACAAAAGTTTTGTTCAGGGGAATGAATGTTTGGCAAGTGCCCTACTTGGAGTTACTAGCATTTAAATTTTTCAAATCTCAAATGAAGACACTCCCAGTTAAATTATTTGGCAACTTCAACTAAATAAATAGCTATAATTTAACACTTTAAGCTTAGAATTAAGCCTGGTAATCAGTCACAGTTTTGGTATGTAAAGGCAAGATATTTTTAGGTTTAAAAAGGTGTATTCATTTATACTAGCCTCATCTGCCTTGGGAAAAGTGTTGGGGTAGTGAGTGTAATGCTGAGTCTGTCAGAATGTGCTTGTAGTTATTAGAAGACCTTTCATAAACTGTACATCTCAGGCTACATCTTTGAGTTCTATCCTGTTACTTGGTATTGTACTCAAGCTGCAGTAGGGCATGAAATAGCACTCTGCCAAATATAGAGTGCTATTACAGAAAAGCAAACAAATCCATGTAGCATTCATCATAAGTGAATTCTCTTTTACAGGTTCAATTAAATCAAGGGCCTCATAAAGTAAATGATAACAGAAACAACCTGGCATTACAACCTCACAGAGTGGCACTTCATAATACTAAACTTCAGAACACAGAGCATCTGATCACTGGGTCAACCTACTGGGTTGCAAAAGCTACACCTGGCAGGGATACAGCTACTGGGGGAGTACAGGTCTTCTGTAAATGGCTACCTGCCTCATGCAACCATATTTTTCTTACAGTGGGTGGGGAAGGGTTGGTTTCCTGGTTCTACCTCAAATCTTCCTCCTGCTAAAAGTCCATGGCGTTACTGCAGTGAAAGAGCTAAAATCTTGACACCCCCCTCAAGATCCCTTAGATCACCTAGTTAAACCCCATGATTATTCAGGTTTGTTTACTATAGCAGTTTTCAATCTGGGGGTAACAGCTGAGCTACTCTGTCCTTCCCAAATCCCTATAAGGGAAGGATGTCCTGGCTAGGTTGGTCTTGAAGGAAAGAGAAATAGCATGGTGTTGGCACTAAGAACTGGTGTCCTACTATATATTTTACAATATTTTTTTCACTTTTGTTTTTAAACATTATATTGAAGAGGGTCACTAGTATGTATATTATTGTCCTCTAGTAGAGAGAATGCTGCTAAAAGCTAAGGAAAGACACATTTTGCTCAAATTCTAGGGTCTGTATTTTGAAGTTCTAGGCTCTGTCTCTGCATTTATTGTCAAGTTGCAAATGATATGGATATGCGGCAGTGACAGTTACAAAGTCCAAAGTGGCGACTATGATAGAAGTGCATTGAGCTAACTAACTTCACACAAGGGTTCCCCTTGTCTTCAAATTTATTTATACAAAATTGGCACCTTTTTGCCATTTACTTCTTTAAATCAAGTCTCCTGGTTTTTCAAAAAAGCTTTACTTCCACATCTAAAAGCAGGCTGTACCAAATGTTTTTTCTGCCTTTTAGACAGACCCCTATCCTATAAGAAACACGAAACATCAAAGTCACATGGACCATATCTCTTGTAACACATGGCCCTAGCTTTCAGTCAGCCTTGAAATTTATAGGTTAAAGAACACATTTGTAACAGCCAACCCAGGCCAGACTGGGATTTCAAATTTAAAAAAAAAGACCTGAAGAGAGGATAAAAAAACCCAAACTTCTTCATGCCCTTGAATTATAGATAAAAGTTAATTTGCTGTGCTGTTCACATTATTGTATTGCAATATAATGAAAGCACACTCAATAACATTCACAGCTCAGACCTTATGCTTTAAACTGTTTTGGACCAACTCAGAGTTTTTTTCAAGCCTAACTGTATAAAAACAGTGCCACAGATATGTAACTTCAAGGAAGTTTTAAAACTTCAGAAAGTGAAATGTAATGACATAAAAATCCCTGATTTCACAGAGACTTAAGATTTCAGTCTTATCTGAAGTGATTTTCTTTCCTTATTGTTTATTTATATGAGAAATTGCATTCCTAAAAGATGATAAAATCCTGGATAAAGTATAAAAACCCCAAACAGACCAAAAATTGTAAGCACTGAAAAATTCAAGGCTGTACTTGTCAAAGAGAACTGCTATATGGAAAACTGTGTCATTGTTTTATTTATTTCAGCTTCTTCACTGTTTTCTTTACCCTGGATTCTTTTTTCTCATCAATTTCCCAGTTCATAATATATGGAAAAATACATCTCATGAAGTCTTGATCCTGTACTGCTAAAGTCTATCAGAGTTTTGAATCTAACTTTGACAGAGGAACTGCTCAGGATGAACCATTTAGGGCCTTAGCCTTCCATTCTGAAGTAGTATACACATGAATAACATTTTGCATCTTTCTAATCATCTTGTGTCTCAAGGGACTGCTACAGCAGTTTTGTCCTTCGAATGTTCAACTCAGAATTCTGATAACAGGAATAAAACACTGTTGATTTCAAAACATTCACATTTCAATAAAGAAGCAAAAATTCCTATTAACAGAGTTCACTCTACATTAGACACCTGATGGTACTTAAGCAAATGAACAGACTCTCTAACTTCAATGGGGTTGCTCAGGTATAAAAGTTACAGGGAATGTAAACTGGAAAAACTACACAGGGTAGCTAGAAAATCTTTTCCACTTTGTTTCTTGGCCATACTTTCCTCTGGTAAAAAGAAGAGAAAGAGAGACTCAAAACGCTTAGCACTGGGGAATATAAAGATGAACAAACACATGCTTATTATAACACCAGAACCATAGAGAAATGTACTACACTAGTCCTGAATGTGCCATCTCAATTTTTGGCACCTTTAAGTTTCTTGCAGAGCAAACACAGAATCCGACTACTGCAATTAGTTCTACTCCTGTTAAAGACATATACTATAGAAGAGCCATTTAATATTTTTTTACAGAAAACAGAAAATAAAATGTAATGGATAACTTTATACAGCAATTTCTCTCAAAAAATCTGTAGCAGAAGCAGTTAAAGATTGTAAGAGCTTTGAAGGGCCTCAGACATGGTTAATAGTAGGCAATAAGTTGTAATAATAAAAAACAGTCATAAGGTTAAAATGGAACATTTTACAAATTTCAGATTTCTTGTTTTAGTGTGGAACAACAAAATGCATTCTTAGCAGATGATATACTTCCACATCTTTCTCCTATACTTTTATATATATATATATATTTAAGGTCTTTTCTAAAGCCTTAGATTTGTGAAATGAGGCTACTTTATATATTAAAATAAATAAAATGTTATAAGTTTCTGAAGTTTTTTCTACAACAACCTGATTTCCGATTCTGTCAGTTACAGAACAGAATACCTATAACTAGACTCAGTATCAGGAAAATAAAAACCTACTAGAGTGGAAATAAAGGAATTTGGCTCTACTGCTTCCTAAAATGTATTTAAAAACTGACCTCATTTTCAACCTTGATCAAAGTGGTTCTGCTTTCAATAAGTTAGCAAATACCTGATGAAATGCATTCAGCTCACTTGGTACATACATGTTATTTCATGTTTTTCAAATCAGGAAATGCAGCATAATTAAAACTGAGAAGTCATCATTTATGTATTTGTATGGAGCATCAGGTTCTATTTTCCTGTAGCTTTTACAGCAATTTTTGTTTCGATTCTGCCCTATTGTTTAAAAAAACAGAACCTTTTATGTGCTCTGGATTTGTTCATTGTACTAGATCTTCCTATAAAATGAACATGTGTGACACAGCTGAGGCTGACTGACATAAATGTCCCTGAAAGTAGATTTCCATATTTATTTTGGAACAGATGTTTTACCTCTCGGTGTCCCTGGATACTGGCCATTCACTGGCCACTGGAATCCAGCTTTAAAATGTAGTAACAACTAAGTGGCTAACAAATATATCTCCCTTTTAGATCGGATCCACTTCCCCAGATTGGTAGTAAGATTAAAATTCCTCCTTTGCCCTAGCAAAGGATAAATAGTGAATAAGTTCTTCAATTTTACAAACATTTGACCAGAAATGCAGCAAATATGTTAAATTCAAAAAGTGGAACTCTACTTTGAAAACCCCAATTCACTGGCTTGGAATGCTCTCATACTCTTTAACTAATTTCTCTCTTATCTCTATCATTTTCATGTGATTCACATTTTTGAGGACAGGTCTCTAATCTGGTATGTGTATTGGACAAGAATAGGGGAAATGCCAAAATGTCATTCTTTGTATGTGAGCATCTTCTCAGTTGGAAAACTGGATGAGATTTATAGGTCTAATGAGCCTCACATGGAGAACTTTCATTGTCATCTTTGTTTCACTTTTGTAAACCAATCTGGGACGATACACATTTCCAGTCACAGCTGGTGTGAATCAGCACATCTCCAGATTTCAACTACAATTTATACTGGCCGAGGATGTGGAAAGAAATGGAGTTAGAATAACAAAAATTGTAGAGCTAGAACAGACTGCAAGAGGACATCTATTTTATCTATTTGCTCTGAGACAAGATCAGGTATCCCAGCCCATTCCTGATAGGTACTCATTTCACCTATCTTCTAAATCTCTAAAGATGGACATGCTACATGTCTAGGCATCTTGGAAGAAGCCACCTTGTGATTTATTACTCAAGAAAGTGCAAAAGAACAAAGACATATGAAAGACAACTACTATGCATATTCTTTACAAAACACCTACTTCCCATCTGTTTGTCTCTGGAGGAACCATCTGTAATTTCACAGATGGATATATAACCAGCCTAAAACATTCGGTTCACCACTGATAGGGTGTTATAAAATTAGTTTAAGAGCAAGAGGGATGGACTTCATTCTACCATACGATATACCATGTCAAGCACTTGCAATAGTAGTAATGATGCTTCTACCTCAGACTTCCATACCATATATTAGTTGTCAAATAATGTTCTGGCAAAGGTGTCAGGGATGGACTCGATGGTGGCAGCTGAGATCTCAGATTCATGGTTGAGCAAAATCTTGAAGTTCTCCTTACAGCATTGTTTGATGGATACACTATCTGTGAGAAGGGTGGAGCCATCCTGGGATCACAGGGGGGTTGGGCCATTAGAACATGGCCTGTGGATGGTTTTCATTGCTTAAAAGAAGCTTCTCATGTCATGTTGATCAGCGAAACTCTGGATCTCCATGACTTTTGCTTGCCACCATTGGTTCTTAATGTCCTGTAACCTCCTCTGAACTACAGCTTTAAGCCAGTGGTAAGCCTCTTGTTTCTGCTGGTTGGAGGGTGTATTTTGCCAACTGCAGAATGCAGTTTTCCTCTGATGGATAAGTGCTAGGATTTTCTCATTATTCTCATCAAGCCAATCTTGGTGACGGTAAGTGGAGTATACAACTGATTCAGAGCATGCCTTGTGAATAACGTTCTTAAGTTCCTTCCAATGTGCCTGGATGTCCTTGACATCATCAGATAGGCCAGAGAGCCTCTCAGTAAGGCGTTGCTGAAGAGCCTCATATCTAGCTTGGTCTTGGAGTGCCTTGATGTTAAATCTCCTCCTCATTCCTTTTGGTTGTTTATGGTGTTGTGGTGCATGTCCATGATTGATCTAACTAAGCGCTGGTCCGTCCAACAGTCATCTGCACCTCTCAGGACTCAGGTGATATGGACATCAGTACATTGCAGGCTGTGACAATAATATAATCAAGAAGGCTGTGTGTAAACAAAATGACAGGCATGTGTGCACGACACTATAAAGCAGACTAAATGCTTTTACACTGCTTTAATGGTGTTGGTGTTTGCATTAATTTCAGCCGCTGAAGGGAATTTGGCGGTGTAATGCACCTTAAATGACTCGGGGTGCAGCAAACTAAAACTCCTCTGAGGAGTTCTAGTTTGCTGCCCTACTAGCCACGAAGCGAAGCACCGGGCTTCGTGCAGCTCGGGGCTCTGCAGGAAGCCCTGCAGGCAGCCTGGCAGCAGCCCAGGAAAGTTATAAAAATCTTTGTTTTAATAGTTTTATCGTAAGTGACAGACATCCATGATCACCTGAATATTATTAACACAGGTGTTATGGCACCACAGGGGAATTACTAGAATTCACTCCATGAGTGACAACAGTAGATTCCAATGGACCCAATTTATCCAGGTTCTTGTGCAGAAAACCTGATAGGCTATAGATTAGATCATGGCTCCATTCAGACTGCCTGAGAAGCACTTAGCACACAGCAAAAGCCAGGGAGTCACTACTGTTTTTCTAATCAGAGGAAAGTGTAAATAAAATAAAATAAATAGATTTATTTCAGCATAGGAAAAGAAAACTGCAGAAGGATTAAGAAACAACAGGAGATGAGTTAATCAGCATACAGAGAGGCTGAGAAGCCACTGCACTGGAGATAGAGAACAGAGAAGCCATGGATATCCTTCACTACAGGTGAGCTCGATTGGGCAGATGACATTTTCAGATGCATTCCAACCAAAAAACTTAGTGTAAAATTTGAGGTCTACAAACCAACCCTCTAATAAAAGATTCCTCATGTCTGAACAAAAGCTCTAAGAACAAAATTTTTAAACTTGTGGACTAAGCCAGGCACCACTATTTAGTATTAAATAAGTGTTCAGATTTTCAGAGATGCTGGAGTACTGCTGACACTGATGGACTAATCCTGTCTTCCATACCCAAGGCAATATGACAATGGGGATTTTTGCACTAGGTTTGCAGGATAATCTGCCTATTTCGGGTCCATATTTAGAGAGTATATATAATAAAATATGAAGTGAATTTTGAGAAGAGCATTCTGAAAATCTAGGTAATTTCAGATTGATTAAAAATAAAATCTTCATCACAAAAATAGCCAAAATTATGGATAATGCTGCAAACAACAAAAAAGACCTGTGAGGATCTGCTGAATTTATCAGTGCTCCCAAAGACAAACTAGAAACACAAAAAAGTTATTCGTCTTGCTGCATTCATTTTATAGCTGAGCTGGTTTCAAACAGGGATTTCAAAGTTCCTGGTCAATTATATTAGTTAGGGCGGTAACTCTGTCTTTCAGAAAGTGAATGAATGATTTCAAATAGGCTTAGTCCTTTGCAAATGTTTCTGATTCAAGGTCAGGTGTGGTATCTGAACTGGCAATGCAATGTGTTAGAAGCTGGCTATGGGTAAGCAATAGATTCATCAGATTCATTATATTAAAAAAAGAATCCCAGAGGAAGACAGGCTAAAGTTAAGGACAGAACAAAATCTGTTCTATCGGCTTAGCAATTAAAAGATTAATTTCTTTGGAGGAAAAAAAGAAAATAGCTTTGCTTTATTACATGCTGTAACATCGTCACACAGTAACAACAATATTAAGGAATATTATTTATTTGGTTCCTATCCACTAAAGTTTCCAGATGCTATGCAAAATGCACAAGGCCACAATCTGTACTCTGTTATACTGGCATGAGATCCAGTTACTTCAGTGGAGGTCCTTCAGATTGGTATGCGGGCCACTGAACACAAATTTGATCCTCAGCTACAACAATGGAAAATGTGAAGCGGCTTAAGAAAAATGAAAACACAAGTTTATCAAAGATTATGGCAAATGCTTCAAAAGCATTAACATAAAACACACAAACCAAAGAGACCATTCACAAAACACAAATAAATGTGAAATAAGCAAGCTTCCATTCTGCTACCAATATCTCCTACAGTCTGAAAACATATATGCTGTATGGAATATGCTGTCAATCACAGCTGGAATTTTCAAAGCTTGGGACCTGAAAGCCTGTATTTTGCTTCATTCTGGGAAATACATTGTTTTTCATATGTATTTTCAGATGCTCTTTTGGATAGTTATTCACTTTGGAAGTCCAGTCCAACACCATAATTATGTGCTAAAGATCTCTGCAATCACACAGGCCAAAACTGAATGAGAGATTAAATCAGTGCTTACAAGAATGATTCAGACAGGGAATGTGCAGGACAACTCATGACAAATATAAGGCCTTGACAACATTTAAAAAACCAAAAAAACCCAAACATGCTTACCAGTGGTATCGCTGAGTTTTCATTTTTTGGCCGAAAAAGTTAAATTTCCCCCAACATGCTTTGGATTTCTCCCCATAACTAGAGCCTTCATTATAATATCTGTGCTAAGCTGTACACATAACCCCATTTTTTTGGTTTAGAAAGACTACCATACTAACAGAGCAAGGCCAAGTTACATTATGTTGAAACTACTGGCAGGTGGAAAATGGGAGGCCTGGATATGCTGAAATGACAGCAGCTGCACAGGCAGACCACTGCATGAGTCCTTGCAGGCTAACAGAACTTCCAGTTACAGACACATAAACCAAGCTTTCTCCCACCATGGGTATCTTGCCTGGCATGTGAGAGCTGCTCTTCACTATAGTTAATGCTAGGAATTGTCTATTTCTACAAGCTTTTGCCATGTTTTTCCCCTTCTTCCCCTTTGCCTTAGTTCACTGTTTGAGTAAACAGGCTAACCGCTGAGGAGTTCTTAATCAGACATAGACAAGTAAATGGAACAGTTCTTGCATATTGGGCAGTTTTTGCACCACCTATGCATCTTTCCTATACAGTGGACAACTGGCAAACCTATATTGCCATGGATTCACAAACTGTGTTGTCACTGCCCTAGCCTCCAAATCCTTTGAAGGCAGTGTGGAAACAGCCCCCTGGGAAGGTGGGTCTTGCTGATGTGTGGATTTAGAATGCAGAAGCTCCCTCCAGCTTAGAAGCATAGCATGAGAACAGTTTGGTGCTCAGCTCTCTTCCATGGCTCACCACTAGAAACTGGGTCACATCCCGGACCATTTGTAGATGAAACAAGGGGCACGTGTGCACAACACTATAAACCAGTTTAAATACTTTTACACTGCTTTAATAGTGTTGGTGTTTGCATGCGTTGGTGGCATATTGAGCAGTAATTCCAGCCACTGTAGCAAATTCAGGGGCGTAATGTGCCTAAATGACTTGGGATGCAACTGTGAGGCGTTTTAGTTTGCTGCCCTACAGCCATGGAGCGAAGCACCAGGCTCCATGCAGCTCAGGGGCTCTGCAGGCAGCCTATGCAGGCAGCCTGGCAGCAGCCCGAGAAGGCAGGCATTGCCCAAGAAAAAAAGCGATGAGCCTAATCTTTTTTTTTTCCAATAGAGCCTGCCTGCCTGAGCTGCGTGGGGGCCCGGTGCTTCCCTCTGCAGCTGCAGTGCCCCCTGGGACTGCCCAAGCTGAGGGCAGGTGCCACCTGGTGGGGGGCTACCGCTGCTGCTAAGGGAAGCATCAGACCTCCCGCCCCCGGCAGCCCAGGGACTGCTCCGCCCACTGGAAGTTCGCCCTCCCCTCCTCCAGAGAGGCAGGTAAGTTCAGGAGTGTGCACGACATGGGGGTTTAAAGGGCCCTAAATTGAAGTGGTGTTTTTAAAAACCCACCACTTCAATTTAGGGCCTCTGTTTTGTCTACACATGCCCCTAGGTTTCAGTGCTCGTCTTCAACCACTTGATAGGACTGGCCCAAAAGTATTGCAGGAACACCCTTAAGCTTTGTGATTACAACTTTGGCATGTCACCTACTTTCATTTTGAAAAATAGTGCTATCAGCCTTAAAAGTGACGCCTATGTGCAGAAATGCAGTTCTCTCAGTGACTGGTTCATGAATTTTTAACTCACTCCCAGAGACTGGAGTGACCATACAAAGGAAAATGCAAAACTCATTCCTTCAATCTACCTACATGTATCCAACTGTGGTTTCTACCGACACCGCAGAAACTCAAAGTAAAGCAAAAAAGAAAAGGAGAAAAAGAAAAAGAAAACAGAACAGAACAGAAGAAATGGAGAAAGGGAGGAAAGAAACATTTTTTATTTTTGTTCTGTCCATGAACTATCATTTTTCAAAACCTGTTTGAAACAGCCACAACTCCATTGTAGAACAGAGAATGCACAAAAGAATGAGCAGCAAGCAGCAGTGATGGAAGTCATTCCTCTTGCACAGTAACGAAGCTTAGAATACCAGAAAACAAATACTGGAATACCAGCATGAGCACACCTGCCAGCAGCTGGGACCTAGTGCTGTAAAAATCTTTCTGGCCTCCCTATCCTGTTTATGTTGTGTTCAGCCAACTTGCCATTTGTAGGAACAACTGTATTTTCCTTCAGGGGCTGTAACCCGCCTAAGTGTTTTGATCTCAAGGTTATTGAAATATAAATAAGTTCTTCAGTCATATGTTCTTGCCATTTGTTTAAGGGTGCATAGTATTTGCATTTCAAAGGCTCCATTAGCAGACGTATATGCAGAACACATTCTCCAAAAGAGTCCTTGGCTCATGCTTTATTTTGGTCAATGTCGTTCTACTGAAGTCTGTGGAATGAGCCAAACTAGCACCATCTTGCTAGTAGCTCTTTTATTGCTACTTTAGTATCTCTCCTCTTAATTTGCCGGCACAGCTAGCAATACATGCCTGAAAACACAACCATCCAAGTAAGCTATTACATTAATTTATAGGAAGGCATATTTTGGTGGTGCTTTACTGGAATCATTTTAAGGTGAAATAAACAATTTAGTGTTTAATTTTATAGAACTGAAGAGAGACATGCTGAACCTGCAACTAAAACCTGAGAACTTCCCACCTGGGCATCAGCATTTTTCTAAAGAGCAGGAATAAGATTCAAACTGTTTGTATTTAGATGCTTCACTGATGTTTCGTATGTTTATTTACTTTGTGATACCTAAGAGATTTCCAGTAATGTGTTCTTTCTAGTACATAGATAGGGCTTAATTTATTGAAGATATCAAAAGAAAGGGTGAGAACCCTCAATGCATTACCTATTACTCCTCCAGCAAAGAGACTTTACATATACACCTTTATAAGAGTTTGGACAGACAGGCCACATGGGACCTTAAAAAAATGTTCAGTCTGATATAGGGAAAGCACACTCTTGTACACGGGTATCAGGGAAAAGTACCTTTATGACTTATCACTGAACAGGTCGTTCTCACAGAAATTCTACTGCAGTAAACAGTAGAGAGGTGTCCAAGCCAATCACCCAGTGCCAAACAATACTTCAAACTTTGGGGCAAAGGAAATCGAATTGTAAATCAGAACCAAGATTCAAATCTCACAATAAGACCCAATATTTCTGTACATGAAGCAGAACTTATCTGGTTTTCATACCAGAGCCTCAAAAGGAACATGTGAATTTTGAATTATTCAAAGGTTGCGGCTACAACCAAAACATGCTCTCAGTACCCAAAGTTCAAAATGTACTTTGTGAAGACTAAGAGCAGTTTATATACTACCTACATGAATTTCACTTTTTCCCCCCTAAGTTCATCAACGGTATATGGCGGTAATCATAGTTCTTTATTGCAGAGATTCTTAAATGTACTAGCACAGCCTGCTGAATCCAGGATTGGATTCAGATCTTAGTTTAGCCTCTGTTCTTATCACACAATTGGCTGCAACATTCCACATGCTGTGTTTACTCCTAGTCTCAGCTTCTTAACTCATGAAATGTAAAGAATACAAGGGTTTGGCAGAGAGAAAACGTGAAGAATTTAATTGCAAACAAAAAGGAACAGTGACAGGAGTGGCTGTCTTCAGAATAAATATGAATATACTATAGAAACCTAACTTCTGACCATTCTCCATTGGCAATGGAACAAATGAAAAAGAAAAGAACACATCTAATTGCCAAAATACACAGTGTATTGTGCAACGCTTCAGGGGATTTTACCACACAAAAACAGAAATTGTTTCAATCAGCAACTGGCCAGGTAATGACCTCACTGAATAACATACTATCTTGGCCTGTTCTGCAAAATTACTGTAGCATAATTGAAAGCATTTAATCAAAACTTACTAGCAGATATGCTCTTCAGAAGTTTTAAAATCAAGGTTGTACAGTATGTGTTCTGACTTCAGTGTTCACAATGATTTTGTCCAGGGAACTTAGCCCTTTCTTCTATTCATAAATGATCTGAAAATAGATTGTGATTGTTATAAATTTGTTTACTACTTGAAATTGCCTCACTGTGTCAGGTGAGCAAACTTAAGCTTGGGATTTGCACACATGTACGGCTTGATGCAACTATATACTAAAGTAGGAGATATGTACAAGCTAAGCTTTGAGAGCAGTCACCTACATCTTGTACTTGTGGGGCTTAATTCTGTCATCAAAGAAAGCAGACACAAGGCTGAATCTTATTTCACCTTTACTCACCTGAGTGGAACTTAGGTAGCTACATAATTGTGTAATTTTTGCACTTACACAAACTGGACCCTATGAGCATTTGTGGAGCTATACTCTACTTGTGCTTCTCTTCTGAGTATGCTCGAAAGCTGTGCTATAACCACAAAAGCTCCAGAGTATATGGGAATCACCCATGTACAAATGTAAGTCTGTGTAGTTTCCAGAACCTTAGTCAAAGAAAAACTATGACTCATGACCGACAATGGAAATCAAGGAGGGCTGTCTCACCCTTTAGTCCAAGAGCCTAATGATTAGGGCACTTGCTTAGGGAGTGGAAGACCTAGACTTTAGGGGGCCCCCTTCATCTGAGGAAGGGGTTAATGCCTGCATCTTCTACTTCCCAGCAAAATGCTCTAGCCACCAGGCCATAGGCTAAAGCTTCCCTGCACACCCTCCAGCCCTTCTCTTGAAGCTAACCTATTGGGCAACCAAGAGGAAAAGATAAGTTGGGCCAGGAGGAGCAAAGCCAACCAGAGGATATGTGTTTGGCTCAGGGAGCTAGGTACTACTCTGAATGGAAGAGGGCCCAGAATTTTGGCCCTGATCCCAGCCCCCAGTGGAGGACAAAACTACTCTTTATCCACTGCATCCAAAAACATTAAAAGTAAGAAGTCTTCAGGCACAGGGAGCAGAACCCAGGGACTCATCTTTCATAGTAGTGGCCATCACATCAAGCCATACCTGTTTATACTCCTCCTCTTGGCCCTAACTTATTTTTCTCCCTTGGCCGCCCAGTAGGTCAACCACAAAACAATGGCCATAAGCTACTCTAGGCAATGTCTAGTCATGGTCTGGTGATTAGAACAGGGAGATGCAGGTTCAAACTCCCTCCTCCCCTAGGTTCCAAGTCTTCTACTCCCTGAACTAGTTCCCTCAGCACTACTATTGGGCTAAAATTAGGTGGGTCCGCTTTCTTCTCACCCTCCATTTTCATTCATTCAGTCTATGTACCTGACAGACCCTATTTTACTGTAGGTGAAAGTAGAAATTTAAAGTCTGCCTAGGTTCCACAAATTGCATTTATGAGAAAAGCAAATGCCACTTACTCATGTAAAAATGAAATAGCATTTGGCTCATTTATCTCTCTCATTTGATTAATTATCAAGACTATATCCTGGGGGGTTATGAGGACATGCACATACATCCATCCTATATTTACCAAGTGAATTGACCAAAATCATAGTTCCCCATTTTTATTTTCATATTATTAATATTCATAGTCAATCTAAGTCACAAACGTCAGTATGAACTGGGTCCTTCTAATTTGCCTCTTGCTTGCTTATGCTCATTACCCATTTCCCTTTTCTCAATCAATTTTTCACTCTTCCATATCTTTACCCTGACTATCCTAGCTCCTCTGTCAGTCAAAAGGCCTGAAAATATATTTCTAAGATAAACATAACACTACATCAAATGGAAGCACATTTTTCTTTCCTGGTAAATTAAATTCTTCTATGGGCCCAGATTTCATTTGAGACAAATATTCATTACACGCACTAAAGTTTACCATACAACTGTTCACAAAGAGAAAACAAAAAAAAGTAAAGGGGTATTCTCTCCACTGTACTTCTAATTAATATCTTTATGACTTAACATTGTACTTGCAAAGACCACATCAAAAAGTAAGAAGTTAAAACCAGAGCACGAGAGTGCATAAATATGACCCATTGTGAAAAATGGTAGCTATCTAAAAATAATAAAAGACAAGTCACAAACATTGTTTATCATCCCAAGCAATTTTTTACAATTTCAGTGGAGTATATAAAACTGGGCTTGTCCAGTTTCATAGTTTCATTTGACAGTTGATGTTACGATACAGGATTGAGACTAAGTGTACTGTTACAGGTTACCTTCAAAACATTTTCAATCTGGTACGCTATCAAAGCTAGAACAATTTCAGAGCAGTCACAGGTTAAGGATTGATGTTATCTCAGACCTCTAAATGTGACTTGGAAATCGCTGCAGGGGAGGGGCAGATTCCAGCCTCTGCCCCAATTCGCTAGTTCCCCAACTCCCCAGCCTGCTCCACCCCAGCTCGGTGTTCATGGAGCTGGGTGGGGAACAGGCTCCCCTGACCCCACCAGAAGGGAGCTCCTAGCGCCAGCTCCACGACTGCAGGGCCTGTGCTGGGAGACCTTTATCTCCCAGCACTGGTTCCGTGTGCTGATAAGGGTCCAGAGATAAGGGTCTTCCAGAGCCAGCCCCATGGTTGCAAACCTGGCGCTGGGAGATAAGCATCTCCCAGCACTGGTTCCGTGTGCTGATAAGGGTCCAGAGATAAGGGTCTTCCAGAGCCAGCCCCATGGTTGCAAACCTGGCGCTGGGAGATAAGCATCTCCCAGCACTGGCCCCACAGTCACATAGCCAGTGCTGGGAGATAAGCATCTCCCAACCCCCTACTACCCAATCCTGATGGCGGAGCAGGACCTGTGAGATAAGGATCTCCCAGCCTCCACTCTCCAATTGCGATCTCAAAGCAGGAGGCTTGGAGCTTCCTGCTGCCAGGGAGAAATCTCCTGCCACTTGGCAGATGGATGACTAGGTGCAGATTTTATTCCCAGTCAGGCGTCTACATGAGCACTACTGTTCTGTTGCTAATCTCAAGTAAATTTGCTACTTGCATTTGCAAGTAGCAAATTTACTCCGGATTAGGGAGGTTTACTGTGTAGTAATCACGTGCATGTGTAGATTTTGCAGTGAGCTATGCTAATGTGCAGTTAAACGTCTTGTGTAGATACACCCTTTGTGATGGTTTAAAAGTAACCTATTACCTCACCGTAAATAAATCTGACTTAAAGTTCCATTTCTTTAAAGTATACATGCATTGTTTATTCACGACAAGCAATCCCAGTGATTTCAATGAAAATGTTCACTGGGGGTAAAGTTGAGCACATATGTATATTTCTGTAGAATAAGATACTAAATCTATAGATTATATTTATATGAAATGTCATCAACCCTTAGAGATTAAATCTTTCCCCAAGAATTTGTTGGAACTTTTTACTGTCACAGTACTTTTGCTGAGTTCTTAGGTGCCATGTTACCATTAAGTCTTAGTCACAGCATCCCAAACATTTTAGGATATGTATGAAGGTGACAGATGGAATCCCCTCTAGTCTGCAAATCTTGATAAGGGAAGCATGCTTTTAGGGGCAAACCCTGTTTAAGTTTTACATGTTTAAGTAACACTTACATAGCCACATAAGTGCCATTTTTGGCACTTATGCAGAGATTAGATACCATTTCTAACTGTCACAGAATAGGATTGTCTGGATATGCAAGTTGCAAAACTAGAACTAAAATGGAAGAAGAACACCCTTCTGTCTTAACTGAGACCAATAGTTCAACAGTCAGGGCACATGCCCAGGGAGCGGGACACCTATTTCTAGGCAGCTCTCACAAGAGAGAGGGGAAAAGTTGACGTTTCATCTTCTACTTCCCAATCTGCTCTTTGCACCAGACCACAGGCTAGGCATTGCCCAAAGCACTATCCAGTCCTCTTCTTAAAGGTGGCCCAGTAAGCAGCTAAGAAGGAAAGATACATGGAGCAGGATGAGAGAGACTCTAGGGTCATAGCCAAAACCCAGGGTCTCCTGCTTCCAGGGCAGTGGCCAAATCACTGAGCTACACACACTACCCAGTTTTCTGGTACTCTTAAGCCTCTGAAACCATTGCTAGTGATGAAATGAGAGCTCAGTTCTCTAAAAGGGAAGGTCCTCTATAGTCATTTAGACCTTCCAAAGAATGTTGGACACCTGGAAGAAGGAAGAGCATCATGGAAGTCTTTTATTTCTTTTACTGTTCTCTATATAGTTTGTCCATGACAAGTCAGTTATCCCAGAAGGTACAGTATTAATGTGCCACTTTTTGTTTGAGCTAACCATACTTTCAACACCTGCTTTAAATAAATGTGTTGATTTTGGGATCCAAAAAAGGTAGTTCCTTAAACTTGAAAGCATGGGCATGCTTCCAAATTTGCCACCCACTGGGCACATTTACACATGCCCCCAACTGCGCAGTTGTCACTGCACAGTAACCACTGTTACTACACAGTCCCAGTTACGCATGGGTCATTTCTGACCCTACTGCACAGTAGCATTGCTGTCACAGTTTGTGACCATCGATATTACATTACCATAGTTTTGAGCAATGTTATCACAGCTCATTGCTACGGTGACATTGTGTCTCATGTAGACGTGCCCACTGAGGAACATTTTTCATATGTCATATTTGCTGCTTTATTGATATCCTGTCCTCCTACCCAAAGATCAAGAGCAATTTATTATTACCTTTCCCAAAGGAGAAAAATCATATTTAGAGAGCAAGACCTAACAACTAGTTACCTCATCTGAAGATTAGAAGATGAAACGCTCATTTGTTTTTAATGCTTTCATGAGAAGTGCAGTCTTAGCAGCGCTCTATCATTTGGACATTTTCTGGACATGTCCAACTACTACAGAATCAGGTGTTTGTAGACATCTTTAAACCCCTTTTCTGGTTCCTGGTACTTTCTAGTCACCCATTCTGGGGTGCCATATTGCTTCAGTCTGTTCAAGGATGCATTACTGTGATCCTGCTTACTGCATGTAGAATATGTGGCAATTCAGACTGCTTTTCACGAAATACCTCTTTGATTTCCATAAGGAGATCTTATAAAAAGTCATAAACTTATACTAGATGACAGAAGAAGATGACAACAGTGTTTTAAGCCTAATGAAGACCAAGGAGTAACTAAATGAAGAAAATAATTTTTCAATAATTTGAGGCTCAGAAGTTTGAGGAGCCATGAATGTTCTTCCATAAAAAGGGGACATTGATTAGGATTTGACTGATAAAGCCTTCCTGGATTCCTGGATTCATACCACAGAAGGCTAATTCTGGATTCTTAACTAAGGATTTCCTTCTTTCCTCTCTCTGTAAACAGAACTGCAACTGCCCAGTGACATGATGGATTGATTTTCCATGGTCTTTTCAGAGGCGGGAGTTGTGACCACATTGACTATTCCAACAGAAATAATTTCAGCTGGGCTTACCTGATTTTGAGAGTTTTCCTGGAGATTGAATTGTTCATTTAGCAATGGCTGAAAACATCACTCTCTCCGAGAGAGTGTCCATTGTTCATCAGTACAGTGGACCTGATAGGTCATTCTTGAAACCAAGATTAATTGAAATGTACCACAAGGGATACAGTATTCCTCTGTGCAAGGAACTTGGGATGATCATAGTCAAATTTCTCAACCCTTTTTACTGTTCACCAATAGCCAGAACTAAAGACAACCAAATAGGAGAATAAGAAAACTAAGTAACTAAAACCTTAAACTAAAGGAAAATGGTCCCACAAGTAAGCTATATTACAGAAATTGAAATATTACTCATGCTTTCATCTCAAAAGAATAAAGAAGGAACTCAGTGACTGCTACAGCCACCCCAGGAATCTACAAAGCATGAAAGATGCTCTGGAGTAGCCATAACAGATAGTACTATTAAAAAAAAATTAATCATGTATACACAGAGCACAAGCACAATAGTGACTTCTGAGCTGACAATCTTTTGAGGAAGCCAGGTAGTTATAACAGTACCAATATTATGATCAAAGATACCACAGGAAAGAAATTTCACAGATCTGTGGAAATAGCTTTCTTGTTAAGCTAAACATAAAAACAGGAGAACATAAACAGGAGAACATAAAACCTCTTCAATGAGTGCTGCCCCTTTATGAATGATGTGGCTCTATTATCCCCCGACAAGAAATCTTACTTTCATAAAAGAGAGCTAGACCTGGAAGGTGGGCAGTCTTCATTTCACAAAGAAACAAACAGAATTGGTGGGTGACGCATAGTACTCATACTCCTACAGAACACATACTCTGCACTTGACTTGGTATCACAGGTGTTTCACTTTTCATACCATGCTTGCACATTAAGCCATTCACAAGTGGCCCTCCTCAACTATGCTGCAGAAGCCTTTGATCTGGTTCCCACAAGGCTTCAAAGGAGATACTAGTAGCTACTGTGCTTTGCAGATGACACTGCTGGAATGAGGCTTATAGAGAGTACTTCTGGCATCTGAGAAAGACCAGTTGTAAATGGCAGAGCAAACCCAGTTCAAAGGGAGATTCAAGATATGGAATGGAATCTTGCTTAAGATCCCTTCTACCTAAACCTTTTGGGAACAGAAATTTGGTATGTTAAGAATGACTGCCAGGTTGGCTGGCACATACAAGATTGATATTTTGAGTGGAGAACCCAACACTGAACATAGCTTGAAGTCGGCAGTAAATACTTTTACCCTGATTATGATGTAAAGGGTCTCCAAGAAGGCAGCATGCTACCAGCTAGAACACGAAATTCAAGAATTTCACTGTAAAACAATGACATTGACTTCAGATTAAGGAATTGCCTGGTTCCCAAGATTTGTGACACGAATGACTACTGAGATAAAGGAAAAATAAATTACATATATATTTCAAATTAACTGGCCAAGCACCGGATATTATTTCAGCTTTTCCCATATTGTTACCTTTCACGCATAGAGAACCCTGTGTAAAGAGGAAAAAGACTTACAGCAACTGAGAGGGAAAGAGACTCCAAGAGGAAAATGCACTTCATCCAATACAAGAAAATCAATTTTTTAGTTCTGTTTTTCGCTTATCATAAATGTAACAAAACAACATTATGCAAGTGAAGTACAATATAGTAGCTCTGAACCAGGGAGACCTCAAGCTATAAAACCTAAGGGAAGAGAGACAGCTTTACTAAAATGTTTTTATCTTCTTTGAAGTTTAGTGAAATATACCTCTAAACCTTGATTTTCAGCATCTAAGTTCAAGCCTTGCAGAAACCAGACAGCAAAAGGGTAAAGGTTCATTTCAAAGATATTACTGTATATTTGAAAGTTATGCAAAGGTATGAAAATGGCTTTCAAATTCTATTAAAAGCTCAGGATAGATTTATCTCCATAGCTGGTCATACCCCCTACTTGTGCTTACCTATATACTCATGCATTCCAATCCTTTCTTTAAAATGAATTCCATCGTTTCCCATTTAAACTGGAAACTGGTTGTATTACAACTTGTTGCAAATGATTTGTTCAGATTATTGTAGATTTTTATATTATTTCAATTAAATTATTTTGAAAGAGTTCATCTGAATAGTTTTTCATTTCTTCCCATTAAGCCTGTGAATTAATGTAATGATTGTGGGTTTTTTTCTTAAAAGAGCTGTTGGCTAACAGCACAACATAGCCTCAGGTCTGTTCTTACTGCTGTTACTGTAATTCCAGTGGCTCAAAGTGAAGTGACTCTTGATCTATACCAGTGTATTTTAATCCACAGTTAAATCAGGACCCACATATCTTGCTTCAGACTTTCCAATTTATTTCCAACAGATTACAGTTCATAAATACCTAACTTGATGCGAATCACCTTACAGTCAGATATGTTGTTTAGATATTCCAACAGAATTGGTCGAAACAACTAGAAATGATAAAAACATGAGACTTGAATTCTGAATGGCTCATTTTTTCCTGCAACTATCTGTTGTCATAGTGTTGAAGTTTTTTTCCTATGCCAACCACATGTAGTAGGAAGTTTTGCTCTGCTCTTTTGTCATGATCTTTGGTGCTCTCTTATTTCATGACCTCCAAATTAATCCTTCTATTCTTCCTATTAGCAAGTTTAAGCAGGCAAACTTCAAAAAGACTAGCAATGGGTCACAAGGTTTAATGGGCACATAGATAATCATCTAAATTACATTTCTGGGACTGATGGGCCAGACAGGCTTAGAGAGTAACTTAACTAGCTTTCACTGTTAATCAGCAAGGATTGTGTGTCTCCGTATGTATCTGCCTTTGCCTGCCTCCCTGAGGAGCTGGGTCATACTGACTGATTAGTAAAGGCAGCTGCATTAGTTTTCTTCTCCCACAAAGTGCTTTGTGGAGGCCCAAATGACATGAAAGGCAAATGTGTCCACAGCTCAAACACGAAACACTCTTCTCATCGCTGTGGAATTATCAGCCCTCTGTTTGAAGATTGTGATACTCAGCACAACAGTTGTTGCCAATTTTCATGATCTGTTAACACTTAGGAACTCACAGACTGAAGGATCTTCTTTCACAGTTATTGTGTGTATCATACAGAGGGAAAATGCAACAGGCTACTTTACATCTTCTGATGAGTTTAAGACCAGTAACTCTAAACGAATTGAAAGAGCATAGTCAATAGTTAATGTACTAGATTTCATCTTTGAAAATCAAGCTTTCAGTCTCCTACAGTGGGGATGGATAAAGTGACTGTGGATCCCTGTTTTCCTGAGCTAGAGATAAATCAACAGGCACCAAAATGGCTGTACACGTCAGACTTGATTCTTATCTACCTTGAAACTTATGCAGCCAATATAGAGCTATGCAAAGTGAATGGATTAAATCAAAATTCTCCAATGATTTACACTGGAGTTTGTATCTTACACCAACTTTGTAGAAAGAACAAGGGTAATACATAAAAATGGAAAGCAAAAGCCTAACCACCAAAGAAAAATAGCTTTAAATAACCAATATTATTGCCTTTTGTCACTTTTTAAACAAAAACTAAACCAAACCAGCTGAAAAATAAGCCTTTAAATGCCTTAAATGTATAAAACACATCTAGATATCAGCACATTAATGAATATATCACTGAACATGTATAACACTACACAGCAAAGAACCTGCTTAATCTGTAGACAAATTAAGCAATTTGCTATTCTTAATCTGAATTAAGAACATGTCACCATAATATCAAACTCGAGGACTATTCAAGTAAATAGGATTAGAACACTCATTATTTTATTTACCTATTTAGCTTTTAGATACCCTAACTGAAAATGCATGTAAGTTCTATAAAGGCTGATGTTGCCAAGGCAACTAAGCAGTTTACAGAATAATGCAAGTTGAGCAAAAAGATCTGAAATTGGAACTCACATCTTGAACCTGCATCCTGAAGAGCTGATCATGGCAACACAGTCTAACCAACAAGTCAATTAGACTCATCTCATTTGTTGTGTGCAACATCTCAAGGTCCCAGGGGTGGCCATGATGCCCCCTGATGGCTCTAAGACCATGCCCTGCTCGACCCCTAGGGCACCTTCCTGTCTCTCCTGCCACGTCTTGGTGTTATTTATAATACATAGGGAGGCTGCCCACAGGCCTTCGCTAGGCCTGAATCCTGCTGGACCCCATCACTCTGGACCCCCACTGGACTGGGGGGGTCACTAATTCATGGCACTTTCTGTGAAGCACCAGGAATTAGAGCAGGATGGTGCACATCTGCCAGTGCCCTATACAGGTTCTAGTCCAAGCCCACTAATGTAAGTGGGAGTCTTTTCACTTAGGACAGGGTTGCAATACCATTCTAGTCAGGCACACCACAAAACCACCACAAAATTTAGCAGAAGTGGCAGCCTATTCTCAAGAGACCCACAAATGGAATAATTAAGGAACATTTGCTAAGTTCTACATTCAGTTTGTAATATTAGTCAGTCCTAAGCCTGGCTCTACAGTGACACCACAAATTCCTCAGAATACATTTACATGGCAGAAAGCAGAGCTATGTAAGGAGTAGACACGTGAGCTTGGGTGTCAGAAGCAGGAAGCATCATAGGCACAGTGCTCCATCTGGACTACTTACCCATGCTGAGGAGTGTATTAGCCTGGATCGAGCACTGCAGTAACATGGTATACAGCTACTGGCCCTCAGGCAAGCTTGTTCAGAGTCCTGTGCCATATAGACCCACCCTCTTTTCCATGAACAGCAACTTTCATACACAAAAATATAACCAATATCACACAATACAATTTCACACACCTGATGGGGCACTTCACACAAACCTACTTAAAGTTAGTCCTAAAGAACCATCTTTTCTTCAATATGCACTGTAATTAAGCATTTAAAATGTCTCTCACAACACATAGTAATAGTACTTGTATGCATTTAGTAAAAAATATACCTGAAATGTCCCCCACTACCTACAAGCCAACAGCCTGATCACTGCTTTACACCCCTTTGCCTACTATCACACAAATTAAATCACCTAACTGATTAATGAACTCTCTCTCCAGGAATCAAGTATGCTGGGAGAAAATAAAAACTAACACTACTCTCTTTACCCAAAATACAACCTAATATTTCTATGAGGTTTGAGAAACTTTGGATGACCTTCTCCCTCTCCCCACACTCTCCCTATTATTATACTTTTAAATACATTCCTGCACTTCCTGGCCCTAGACAAGGGGAAACGCTGTACTCATACTTCCCAGTTCTTGTTCTACGTACCTGATCCAAGCATCTCAAAGCAAATGTTGGTGAACTAATTCTTAGACCACCTTATCAACATCATCATTGTAGAAAAGGGAAAGCTCAGACACAGAACAGTTTAAGTGATAACCCAACCAGGCAACTCATCGAGATTCAGTGACATATTATAATAAAAAACTCAAGCATGTAATGTGGTTCATCCTCAGTCAGAAATACTGTATAAGAGGTTTGACTCTTTAAATACATAAATGGGCAGGATAGGAAGACACTAAGGCACGAAGAAACAGTCTTTGGGGACAGGGTTGAAGTATAAAGAGAAATTCCATGCTGCTGACCCCAGCTACTGCTGGAGGCTAGAATGCCACAAGACTTCCCTCTCCCTCCAGTGGTGAGGAACCAAGCTGTGCCTGGATCAAACACTGAGAATAGAGCAGGCTAGAAATGACATTAGTTGTAGCCTGGAGAAAAGAATACTGGAAAATAGGAAAACTATACAAAGCTTTTTGTCCTTACCGCAAATTGAGGCGAAAGTTGGAAGGCTATATGGGTTCTGCAAAAGGGTCTCTTATAAACAGTGCAGAATGCACATATTAATTCTTTTCTGAAACTGAATTTTACTTATACAAAGATTTGAGACTGACTTCTTTAACAAAGGCCTATCCTGAAGAGATGTGGAGGTGGTATATCAGTTTCTATGAGCACCTCAACCCTGGCAAAGAGGATATGGTGAGGGCAAAGGAACATGAAATTCCAGTGCTGTGTTGTCCAAAACTGCTATAATAGGCCACTGCAAACTGCTGCAGATGGCACAGAATTCCAAGCAGAAAGAGGCCATTCTGACAGCTGAGGACAGAAAGACAATAAAAAATTGATAACATGAGGCCATACTGGCAGAAAAACTATACAAATTTGATAATACCAGTCCGGGATAAGTAATATCAAGCAATGCAATTTGTGCCCAATCTCAGGGACAGAGTGATGATGATCAATTTACTGTGGTAGCTTTGCACTACAAACACATCCTTGCCACTTCCAGATAGATATGTATCCTTTAGGGCTGCTTCCTGCCAGTGGTGAGACCAGATCCAACCCCATCATGAATCTGCTAAATTAGCCATGAAGTGGCATTTTAAGATTTTAGATCCTACATTTCCCAGGAATGTGAAAAACACAAGAATGGAGGAGGATGAGGAGAGGACCCTCCTACATTTTAGCCAGGTGGGAAGATATATAGAGACAGAGAACAGTAAGCCAAAGGGAGTGTGACTCAAGAAAATGGGCTGTGCCTTTCATTGCTTTGAGTTCTTTTGATGTCTTGTAAGATGCCCTCAGCATTTTGGGGAAGAGTGGCATGTAAATCTAATACATACATATATACATGCATACAGATAAAAAAAACCCCAACCAACCTTGCATTTCCTTTTGATATATTTTCAATCTAAAATCCATATCTCACAGTTTAGAATAAAGACCATTTTCTACTGAGCTTCAATCGAACGGAACTGGGTCAACAGCTGAATAGCTGGGTCAGCTTTTTGGACCTCAGAATAAATTAATAGTTTATATGGTTAAAGAGAAATTGTAACAATAAAGAAAAACAGCAATTTTTAGCTGTTTTTTAAAACTTGCTATTATAAAGTGAGTCATTTATGAGCACAAAATGGAAAGGAAAGATGCATAAAAACAACTGTGCTATACTTGGCACTACCAAAGCTCTACCAAAATGTAACTGATTTCAGCACTGAGAGTGATCATAGGTTATTTTAAAAGCGTTTGAAATAACAGCAAAAAAGAGGGTAAGCAAAAAATTTATTGCCTGATAACTTAAGACTAAACAAACAAAAAACCATAGCTAACAGGAATTACACAAAAATAGCTTATATGATCCACTTTTCCTGAAACAGCATCCTCTCAGGACCTATACTACTTACCCACTATTTATTATTGTCTGTCTCCCATCACAACCACCCACAATGGTCCATTGATATTATTCATGGCAAAAGTACTGTCTTGTGGTTAAAAACAGGGAACCAGAAAATATGGGGTCTACTCCAGTCTTTGCCAAAGATTCAATATGACTTTGGAGAAATCAATTTTCTCTGTACCTCAGTTTCTTGCTCTGTAAAATGGAGTTTAAAATACTAGTCTACCTTGCAATGGTATTGTCAGACAAGTGTCTGACTATGTAGTCACTAAAGCTAGCTGCATCTTTGTTACCAAATTCACTGATGCTAGTGAATAAATACTGTATAAATAGTGAATTACATCTGTAAAGGATTTCTGGATATAAGCTTCACACTAGGTGCTTTAGACAAGATTTTGGAAGTATATGTCTCTAAACCAATATCATGCGTGGATCCTGGGGGAAGGCAGGGTGCAGCTGCACCCCCTTTCCTGTCAAAAGTCTCAGCCAGAGGGCACATGGACCACTGCACAATTTCCACCACGGCAACTCCCTTTTTAGCATCCTGGATCCACTCTGAAGCAACATGCATACCCATGGATGATATGAATAAATAACCACATGAAGCACAGAATTTATTTCATACCTGATAAGTCCATTAGTTCTGGGGCAATACAGTGAACATGAAAAGGAATGGAACTTATCTGTTGGTGTTTTTAACATTTATCTTTTCTAAGCCAATTCCCAAGCATTATCTTGAGATGCTAAAGACATTTTAACATGGCAGCATAATAGCAACCAAAGGTCTTTTGTTAATAAACGAAAACAAAATTATCCATCAGGTCAGAATCATGAGGCCTAGTGCAAGGTTTCTTGAATGGGATGTCCAAAGGCAGCCAGCAAAGGGTAGAAAGAGAAGGAGATATATATAAGAAAGCTCTGGATTGCTGAACTGTGAGGTGCCACAAGGAATGAGGCTCACTGGCATGAATATGAACTGTAATGAAGAGTGAGATCATTGCTAATTATAACTAGTTCTTCACTACAGCAATGCTGCTGCCTAAGGAAAGAGAGGATAAGAGAAAAGGAGGCTACAAGCCATACACAAAAGGATCTTAAATGAGGTAAGTGATGTACCAAATTAATCCTTCCACCAGCTGCTGGTTGTAAGTGAAATAAGTTAGCTGATGTCACTTCAATCATTAGTAACTATTTAAAAAATAAATAAATAAAATCACTGAATATTAATCCTATTGTCTGGCTCATAGAGTAGTACTTGCATAAGGACGTGGCAGATTATTCCTTGCATATCCATTGAAGCAATTGGTTTTCCCAACATTCCCAGTACATACATGTGCCCTCAGTTGCAACAATGAGGGTTCTATGCAGGACTTTTGCACCCCTTTCAATCTCTGCCTATGACTGAGCAAGAAAAGATGGCATATCTGTTTTATTGCAGTTCCTTTTTAATATTTGGTAATAATACTTCATCAAATATTATACAGGAAATTCCTTGAGTACACAGCTGAAACCAATGAAGTACAACATGTATAATGGGATCTAAACAACAACTCCAAGCATACCATTTTTATACTACTATCCCCAGAACTAGGGGTGAGGTCCCTAGTAACTTGATTAAAGCAACTATAGACATCTCCCAGACTCCTAATGGATGTGGACTACAAAGACTGTGTTAAGATCCACATCCAAATTATTTACAATTAAGAGGTGCTAGACTTGGGGGGTTAGTTTTAATCTACTGAAGAGAAGATCTAACTCCAAAGTATGGAGTTGTAGGTTAGCATTGATTACATGTACTTCATTCCTACATACGACCTACAGAAAATCTGACCACAAGAAATGCATATAATACAGTTCTGTGTACCTATTATTCCAAAGAACTACATTCTAAGCATCTTTAATAGCAGTGTAATGACTGAGTTAAAATACCCACTATACATACATTTTTGCCACTATATTGCACTGATCTTTTAGAAGACAACTGCTGGAGCCAGGTATGAAAGTGACTAAGGTATACTGCTCCAGCTCCGAAGGCATGAGTTGGAATCACGCTCTGGACTTGTGTTGAAGTGCCCATGCCCTCTTCCCCTTCCAGTCAACCAAGCAGTAACTGGATAGGTGGTCAATCAGGCTGGAGAGTCAAAGGAAGATGGATGTAATGTTAGCCACATAATTCCCTTGGGGGTCACTGGCTATAGAAACACTTGTGCTTTAACTATGCTGGCACAGTTGACCGCTTGGCTTGGGCAGACTTTTGACTTAGGACAAAAGCATGTATTAACAAGTTTTATTAATAGTAAAAAAGTTACTTTTACCCTCTGTGATATGAAAGATGGACATTTCTTTTTTCTAATACAATCCCTAAAACTAACACAGTTCTTATATCTATTATCTTAAATCAGCCAGAAAGATTTTCCTTCTGCTCTCTTTTCATGCTTAATGAAATGTACAATAAAACACAGAACAATCCATTCCCCTCTTTTATGTTTGTTTTCCCTATTTTACACCTCAATCCTACAAGCAAACCTGCCCAAGCAAACTCCTAAACCTGTTCAGAGCTCCAGTGAAGTCAAAGCTCTGTATTGGCACTGCACACTATGATGTAAAATGAAAATATGCATAATGTAGAAGTGTAACTGTCCAGCCGTGGAAAGCAGGCATTTGCTCCTTACCAAAGTAGAAACAAGCATGACACTAATTCCCAAAACAAGGCGGCTTAATCTACTGCTGCAGGGATTTTCTACATTCTGCTGGAGCAAGCTCTATTGGCCACTATTAGAAGCAGGGTGCATCTACAAGATGCTTTACTGTGCATTTGACTAATCTAATGCTCTGTAAAGTGTCATTGTCTACACATGGGCAGCAATTACCATGCTGTATATTAGTCTAATGTGGCGTTTTCTAGTGCCTGTATATACAGGTACTAGAAAAACAGTGCATTGATGTGCCCTAATGCACGTGTAGACACCAACTAGGAGCAAGTTACTCCCAGTCAGCCTAGGAGGCTATACCTCTACAGCTGAGAGCTAAGCCCCCATGTCCCCTACAAGCTCAGGGATGACATTCAAGGTAAGCCTGGAGCTTCCCCTAGCTGCTGTAGGGGGGAAGAGCAGTGCAGGAGCAGCTCCCCCTGGGTTGCTCTGGTCTGGCTCAATTTGCTCCCAACGGGGAGGCATGTGTAGACTTGTGCCAGAGAACACTTTAATGAGCCTGAATTTTCTGTGCAGGTAATTCAGGCACATTAATTGCATCTGCAGACACACCTGCAGAATAGCAAACTAAAATAGTTCACTTAACTAATCTAAGACAATTTCTGTTTCAACTGGAATTCAGTGCCTACTAACAGAACTGTATAGATGAACACATGATGCATCACAGTGGTTGTTTCTCTGATTCATCTACAAAGTAATGTTTTAAATCATCATAAGAAAGCGTGGCTATTTATTTTCTTCCAAATGGTTCTGATGAAGCCAACACATACTGACTTAATGAAATATTCCATTATCTGGAACTGGGACAAAATTAACCCTATAAGCAACAAGCAGTATATTTATAATTGTCATATTTTCCTTTATATCAGAATGTATATACAAGATACACTCACTTCAGCTCAATTTTGCAATGTTAAATTGAACCTTTAGGTGCCCCTAAGAGATTCCAGGTACTTACATTTAAACAGTCATAGTTTTTTCTTCTTTAAATATTTCAAATACAAGTTAAATGGTCTTCATGTTATCCTGAGTTTTCATTCAACCAATCCATAAATAAGCAGGGCCTGTAATAAATAATTACTGACCTGACAAATACTTCATGTCTATCCCAGTAGTTATAATGCAAGTTCAGGAACTCAGTAATAAAGCATGGAGTATGGGGCTGAGCAGATATGTATCTCTCTCCTGGAACAATGCTCAGCTGGTGTAATTTGTATAGTTTGACTGAAAATAATGGAACCATGAAGATTTACACTAGCTGAGAATATTTCCCATGTGACCAGCTTTTCCATTACTACTAAATTATTTTTTGGCTTTTTCCTGAATTCATTCCAATTTTTGTAGGAATGAGGTTTTGTTTGTTTGTTTTTGTAGAAATGGGTTCAAAACTATTTATTTGTCTTCATCAGGTTTATATGAACCAAATTTTCACCTTCTTAGTCAATGTCTTAAACCATATGTGATTTGAGAACTTCATATGTATGATTTAATTTAAAAAAGCAATGCAAGCACATTTTAGCCTGTTGTTTTTTTCCACCACCACAGCTATTCAGCAGCAATGATTTCCAAATGTAATATTTTCTCTACACATGAAAGTCCTACTCATTAAAAACTAGATATCTAGGTTTTTGTCAGGTATCTATCACTGGAGTATCTTTGTATCTTACAAACTTATTAAAATGAACAGTGAAAATATTGTCTTTCCCTCCCTGTCATCCTTGAACAAAAATCTAAGTTGGAGCATTCACCAGCATCTCACTTCTAATAACCTAAGACAGGACTAACTTCTGAGTGGCAAGGGGCTGCTGACGAGTCACATGCTGCATGGCCTTCCATCATAGTGGAGGACATGTTATGATTAGGACTGATCACAAAATTTTAGTTGGAAATTTAAGTTCTCAGCCAAACAAACATTTTCATGCAAAGTTTCCGCTTGATTCATTTTTTTTCCCATCAGAAAACTGACCCCTCACTCTCCTGTCCCTCCCACCCCAATTTTTTTATAGCACAAAACCATTTTGTTACTATTTTTAGTAGCTTAGGAACAACTTTGTTTTTTGACAAACATTAAAAAAATTCTACAGGACAAAATCATTTTATAACCAGTAAAAGTAATTATATTACTATTCTAATACAGACTGTACCAGAAGGAGGACGGTCACCAAAACTTGTTAAGTGTCCCTGTACTGGATGCCCTGTTGTAGAGCATCCAGTACTTACCATCACCCACTTTGCCATGCAGTACTTTATACTCATTTCTGATAGATCCTTTTATAATATGGACTGCAGGTTCTCTGATGCCTAACAACAAATCCTATATTTTGGTCTCAAATCCCTCTTACCCTCTATCTTTGCTTTAACATATCTCTGGAAACAGGCTGTTCCTGTGCAGCTGTAGTTAAACTCTCAGATCCCGTCTACACAATTTGATGGTAAAGCTGCAGACCCTTCAAATATGCCAGGCAGGCTGCTTCTAAATGAAGAGTAGTACATCCATTCCTCCACAGCACTACACACGGGCTAATAACCTTCAAGGTCACTCAACAGGGCTGTCCAACTTCAGTGTGGTCAAGGGCCAGATGTGACAGCAGCATTCAGTCCCTGGGATGCATGCAGACCCCCTGGCTCATGGCCATGCAGGCTGTGCTACCAGCACATAGACCAGCCCCCCTGCTGGTAGTACATGGACCCCCTCTGTGTAGGCAGCATGTGCACCACTACAAGAAGCAGCTGGTGGGGTCCATGAACCACATGCCAACTTCCTAGACAGCCTTGAATGAGTCCACCTGAAAGCCCAGACTCAACCACTTGGGTGGTTAAGCATGCTCAGAGGCCCTGCTGTCAAACCAAATACATTTACTGTGCACACATGTATCCAGCTTCTTTTTTTAATTCTTTTTTAATAAACCACTTATATTGTTACCTTCTTTTCATGAGGTTTTCATCCATGTCTGCTCATGTATCTCTTGTTGCCTGTCTAATGAATTATTCTCACTAGAAGTACATTCCTCATTCAGTTTTGGAGCTTGATCCAAGACTCAGTCACTACAACTTCTCTCATATATTTTGCTGTCATTTACACACTTGCATGACATCCTGCACTGCTCTCAATCCTTCCAATCAGTTTAAAGCCTGTCCACATCAGTGTTCATGTTCATTATCTTATACAGTACTAGCGTCCCCATACTCTTCTATACAACTTCCTTCCTATACAATCATCCTGAAGTTTACTTCTGCAGATGAATGCAATTTATCCTGAGTAGCATATATACCTGAGGTAAGATCCTATTTCTTCTTCTTTATACACCTAAATGGCACTTGTGCAGCCATCTAACTGCAGTTAGTAAACTCACAAAGGTTAGGATTCAGCATAACTGTGGTCTCCTCATATTTCCGTTCCAAGTAGCCTGGGACATTACACCCTGCCCCCAAGGGCTGCCTGCTGCTGGGGTGGGGACAATGTCTCCCTGTCCTGGCAGCAGGGAGCTCCTGGCCCTGGCTCCCTGATCACCTACTTTGTTGCTAATTGCCCCACTGGCACATTGGGGTAGGGGGCTGGGTCCTACCCCATCCCTGCAGCTCTTTCCAAGCCCCAGGCCTCAATCATCCAATCAGGGCATGGGGTTGGGATCTGGCCCTGGCCAGGACAGATCCTAGCCCCAGCCCCACTTGTGGGGCAGATGCTGGGGAGCCTGTTCCCCACTCAGTTCTGGCAATGCAGAACTGAGTGGGGAACAAGCTCCCCATCCTGCCACAATCGCAGAGCTCAGTGGGGAACAGGCTCCACACCCCTGGCAGCAAGGAGCTCCCAGTACCAGCTTCACAGTCACAAGGCCAGGACTGGGTGACTGTTATTTCCCAACGCCAGCTCCATGACCATGGGGCCAGCTCTGGGAGATCCTTATTTTCCAGCACCAGCTCCGCGACCATGGGGCTGGCACAGAGAGACCCTTATCTCCCAGCTCCTCGCTCCCCCAGCCCCCTACTCCACGATCTTGATGGTGGAGGCAGGGCTGGGAGAAAAGCATCTTCCAGCCCCCATGGGAGAAAAGCATCTTCCAGCCCCCACACCCCAATCGTGATCTTGGAGCTGGGGGTTTGGAGCTCCCTGCTGCCAAGGCAGGGGAACATAGTCCCCTCTCAGGCTCTGGTGGTGAAGCCTGTCCCAGCAGCAGGCAGTTCCTGGGGGCAGGAAGAAATTTCCTGCCCCCTGGTGGGCAGCTGACCAGGAGCAGATTTGCTCCCAGTCAATTGTCTACATGAACTCTACTGCATTGTTACTAATCGAAGGCAAATTTGCTACTTGCATTTGCAGGTAGGAAATCTACTCACTATTAGCGAGGTCTACTGCATAGTAAGCATGTGCACATGTAGACGCACATGCTTATTTCACAGTAAACTACACTACTGCACAGTGAAACATCTTGTGTAGACGTGCCCAGGAAGTAGTAAAAGCATTTATAGTTATGTATATAAGAAATAAGAAAATCTAGGTACAATGCCTGCTCTTTAAAAAATTATACCAGCTGGAATGATTCTCAAGGCACCTGTATAGATTAACTAAATAAAATATAGAGAGAGAGCACAAGTGAACCAAAGTTCACTTGAGTGATTCCACCATTATTCCTCATTTTACATATAGGAAAATACTCTCTCTAAACAGTAACAACTTTCAAAGAGGTAGAAACTTATTCTTAGTACTAATTTTTTATACTTTGTGTTTTACAGAAATGTAACGATAATGATAAACACTAAAGCTAGCAAATACTACGCTAGCTAACCTTTGCCTCACAGCACAAAACTGTAGACAACTAAATAATGATATTAATAAGTATACATGAAAAATAATAAAATATGATAGCAAGATACTGCAGGTAAAAATCCCCAGAGTATTACCATATCTAGTCTTTGCATCTCACTAATCACTTTCCATGAATATAGCTAAACCTATATGAAAAGTGAAAGAGGTAATAGTAAGAACATTTTAGTGAGATAAATGAATAATTCGCCATGTGTCTTAAATACAATGCCTAACATAAAAAATGACTGAACTGGTTGTCTCCATTAGCCCTGCCTTTTACATCAATGCAAGACTACAATATTTACTTGAATATAAAATGATCCTGATTATAAGATGAAGATGACCCCCCCAATAAGTAGATTCTATACCTGGAAAATTTTTAAATTGTTATAATTTTCCAGGCATGGAATCTAATTATTGGCAGTTTGCCTTGGATATGTCCCCCTCCCACTGCTACAGCTCAGAAAATAAATCTAGAAGAGTCATGGGGGGCCCTTGCCCTCTGCCACCCCTCTATTTCTTCCCCCAGCAGTTCTTCCCCCTGTCTCCCCCACTGTCAGGCCCTGCTCTCACTAAGCACATGGAAATGAGGAGCAAATCTGAAAACACTGACTGATGAACTAATGCATTTTATATATATTTAACTGATGAAAGTTTTAACACAGGTACCCAGCAAACATAGTTTTAAGCAGTACTTTTGTACCTCCTTATATAGAGGAGAGTACAAGCTATATATCATATTAGCCCAGAGCCAAAAGGTTCATGATTTTCTATGAAGTTCATTGGGTGGGCCCCAGTAGAGACAACAGCATTTCAAGCCATGGTGACCTCATAGCTCAGCACTGATCAGTATGTGTAAGGATGCATGTGCTAATTAGCCCCCCAACTTAGGACTGGAACCAGGTGTTCTTGCCATGAATCCTGGGATCCTCCAAAAACATCTATGCAGGGCAACCTAGAAATGGGAAAGAAAGGAATAGCTCAAGTGTGGGAGTGAAGAGAAAGTATAAATGTATTCAATGTGCTAGTTCACCGTACCTTGAAGAAGCGTGAGTGCTGAGGGGGACTGCATGCAATGGGCACTACCATATATCATATTCAGACGGGCTGTACTAACATCTTTCTGGTAGGTTCCCATCGGTATGTTTTCTCAATATGGGCCATGTGGTTTATAGTCATTGTCCTGGGGAGAGTGAGAGGAGGGGCTGGGAAGCCTCGCCCACAGGGCTCGACGCAGGAAGAAACAGTAAAATAAAGAAAGAAATATAAAACAATCACTTACCTGCAGGAGGAGCGACGCTAGAAGTTCTAAGAGAAAAGCCCACACGGTTTACAAACCACGCCTTTATGCAATTAAGGCCGGCGGGTGATGTCACAAGGACGCACCAGCTGACAGGGATAAAACAGCAGCCAGCAGTACGGAGGGGAGAGCCAGTGAGGAGGCGGAGGCTCTCCATGCCAGTAGTAGGTGGGCCAGTGCAAATCTGGAACACCCGGGCGACGGGCAGCTGGGGAAGTACCGAGAGCTCCTCATACCAGGGGCACTGAGATCAAGCCCCAAGAAGGGCAGAGTGCTGGGAGTGACTTCCGCCTAGTGCTGCCAAGGAGGTTTGTCGAGGGAGATGCTGAGCAGCAGTGCAACCAGGACGACAAGCTCAAGGAAGAGGCTGAAGCCAACCTTGGGGAAACAAAGGTGTCCCCACACTCGACTGTTCCCAGGTACCAGGTCTGGAAGCTGGGCTAGGGGTGGAGAGGAGAGAGGAACCCCACAGGACCAGTGTTGGGGGAGCACTGCCAAGTTCAGGCAGGAGGGCTGGGAAAGCCGACTAGTAGAACACCAAATAAGAAGACCTTTTTGGGTTTCTCCTTTTGGTTTCTTTTCTTCATTTTATTCCTTTACCCCTGCTCAATAGGGGCACCCTCGGACCCCAAGAAGAGAGCCGACCGGCTCAAGGGGATCACCAGCTTAGAGCCCGGGCCAGCTAATTATCCTTCCCTAAAGATAAAGAGGTATACGATAGGGCACAAGGACTATCTACACTGGAGAGGCAGCCGTGTCAAGATCTGGCGCCCCACCAGAGGTTGGTGTAAGGCTGTCGTGTAGGGGAGGTGGAGCCCCACGAACATCCCGCAAGTGGAGTGATCATCCCTGAGGGGAACATCAAGGCCGAACCCCACACTGATATAACATTCAAAGACGTGGCAGGAAAGTTCGGGGAAGGCCAGAGGGACAACCGAAGCCCACCTCAGAGAACCCATGAAGCTGGAGAGCATATACCCTCTACCATCCAAACCAAGGCGGCACGTGAGCAAGAGTTTGAAGCCAGACGGGCGCAGTCATGCTTGTGTTGACTGTAGTTTAATCATAGTTTTTTTTCCCATTCCTGAGCATGTACTGTTTTTGGCAGCAGTTTAACAACAGATAATGTATTTAATGAGGTTTTCTTGTATGCAGTTGTAAGCTTTCTTCCTCCATACTGATGGGGAGGAGGGACTTCATCTTATATTTGAGTAAATACAGTTGCTTTGTATTCTTTCATAGGTCAGTTATGCCAATAGCCCTGTATTATAAAAATAATCTCTTGTTTCTACCACCTTGTATTGTGTATTTCTTACACAGATATGGACAACAGCACTGGAAATATAGCAGTAGTGCCACAGCAGTCAAAATGCAAATACTTCAAATGTTATTAATAATCATAAAATTAAACTAAAAACAAAACAAAAACAACATGTTTTCATTAATGGGTAATACAGAGCTGCAAGACAGCAGAATGCACAATGAAAGGGAACAGAAATCTCTTAAAATGGTGATTCTCCCATTAATTTGGTTTTAATGAGGATATTATGGCTGCTATCAAAAAAAGTGAAAGGACAATAATTTGGTACTTAGACTCTGCAAGGCTCAGAACTACACACTTATTAACTGAATAACCTTGAACTTAATCCAGGATTACTCAAATGCATGAGAATTGTTAGAGGACTGGAAACAACATCCCCAACTCTGTCTTTGTATTGTAACCTTCATCATGGTATCAGCTTGCAGTGAAACTTGAATATCCTAACGGGATTAAACATAAAAGAAAGTTTAAAAAAACCTCTCTGGATTAGAATTTTAACTGAAGTTTACTGTGAGAAAGACCAGACCACTGTCATTGACCTTTTCTTCCCCATGCATGATCCCCGTTGTGCCTAGTCAAGTGTCCAAAGGAGACTTCATCAGTTCACGCTGTATTTATCCTTTTGCTCCTGAAACAGGTGTTTGGTTTCTAAGAACAAGCACTGAAGCCATTGATCAGTAACTATTAACACACTGAGCTAAAGTGTGATGTACTTGGTGAGACAGAAAGCATAATATACCTACAATATTTAGAGTTGTTCAAATGTGTTTTCTGTCAATAAATAAATCTAAAGAAAATACTGTATGGCCTGCCTTAACAAACATAGAAAAAAATCAAAAAAGAAATGCAATGCTTTGGGGCTCTTTGGGTGCCGCTTCTATATCTCCAGTTCTAAACCACTGTTTATCTTTTTTTAATTCAACAACATGGTTACTGATAGGTTTGCCTTCAGCATACCTAAAAGGAAAATGCTATTAAAAAAAATCACATATTGAATCATCACCATGAGATACCTCAGAAATACTTTTCATCTCATTTTTACTCTAAGCTATTAAAGCTCTTCCTAGCTTGGAACAATTATGTAATATATTGATTAGAAAACACCATCTCACATCTGTGCATCAAATACAGTTCAGTCAAAAGAATCTTACAAAGCACTTTTCATTTTAATCATTCCAGACCTCTTTACCTCGACAGTACTTGAGAGGTTTTAACTTGGGATCATAAATATGAGAATAAAACCTTAACAGCAGCATAAATACTCATATGGGAGGACATGCAATAGCATGAATTCCTGTTCCTAATACCAGATATAGTCTCCAGACTGGGGGGTTATAAAGGGGTTGATTGCAAGATGAAAGTTTAGTTTCTTAACAGCATGACACATATTCACCTATTACTATTCTTGTGTTTCATTACAACTTGCTCCTGATTACTAAATCAAGTCCGTCACTGAGCCACCTCCAACTGCAACCTGATTTTAGACTTTATGGAACTTATGCTGATACTATTATTTCTACTACTGTAGCACGTAGGAGCTCCAGTCATGAACCATAGCCCCACTACCTTATGCGCTCCACAAACATAGGCTCCTAAAACCTTAAAATTTAAGTATAAGACAAGAAACAATAGGATATAGACAAATGGGGAATCACAAGGAAATAATGAAACCATATCAATCAGAATGGCAAGCAGTGATCATAGGACATCAGCAAACTATGCTGTTGAACTTGAACGATCTTGAAGGAGCACAGTGAGGTCACTTTGTAGAGAAAGGGAGCACTTCTGAGGTATGAGGGACAGCATGGAAAAAAGGATAAAGATTCTTGTTTGAAAATCTATTTTTAATCAGTTCTTGATCCTCTCCTGACTATAAACTAGCCAGATATACTTCTCACTTATAAAAGTAAATCATAGCCTTCATTCAAACAAAAAAATTATGAAAACAGGAAGTAGTATACATCAAGAAAAGTGGAAAACAGAAAAGTCAATTTTTACATTACTTGTATATTTCATTTTATTTTGAGGCTATGTGCCTGTTTTGCTATTGTACATTGCCTAAAATGTTTCCGTGCTCATATTTTTAATAGATTCTTCCTTGACATGCTATCACAATCACTTCTGGTATTGATTAAGAAAACTAAGCACTTCTTAGGATAAGCATTAACCACCCCCCCCGAACATAGAACAGACCTACCTAAGAAAAACATATTGATAGGCCATAAAAACTTAGAAATGAAGGTTTACTGCACAATATATCTTCATTGGAGTATTTGGCTAAGTACAGACAGTCAAAAAGCCGGAGGCTGAATCAATTAAACCTTTGCAGGATAGTGTAAGCTGCACAGATTGACCTGACAAGCAAGTGAACAGACAGTCACTTTTGATTCCAGAAATGCAGCCACATGCCTGCAGTGACCCAAGCTGGAAGCCAGGAGGTACCAGAGCATGCCTCCCTGCTTGGCTGGAGCAGACAGCTTGGGCCAAGGCTATCTCACCTACCCTGAAAGGGAGAGCTTCCAGGGGAGGTACAAAGCATCCTGGGATACTGGGGAACTGCAAGTTAACTTGAATCTGGAGGGGATCTGGGATTGAAGTTCAATAAACCAATTTAACTTAATAAATTAAGTCTGATAATATATTCATCCAGGTTTATCTTAAGCTGGTTTTGACCATTTTCAAAGCAGTTTATGTGCATTGAACTTCTGTTGTGTTACAGATTTCAACCAGTTTCCAATCATTTATACCAGTTTATGCGTAATTTCTGTCCCTAGCCTTTGAGACCTTGAACAATGAAAGCATTCTTAACATAAGTGTGGAAGATGTGCAAGTATAAATCATTTTAGCAGAGATTGTGCCTGGATCCCATAGTTTCACAACAGATTAGATTAGGCATAGAGACATTAAACTCTGTGAAGAGCTGACTGTTAAACTTTGAGTATGCCAGGATAAACTTTGGTACTATACCAGAGCTCTGTGGCTAGTGCTGGATTTAATTTCAATTTGAGAACCATGCTGTCCTCTCCAATCTATAGTGTAGATCCATGGCACATTATGTACTTGGTTCACATGAGGATTAGAAAAGAGAATTTTGCCATATACTTGTTCTGATTACTTTGTTTTTAATGACTCTGTGGACTGGGATAGTTACTGACAACCTTGCAATTTTCTATCCACAGGGATAGTCTCTGGCTTTTGTTCCAAGCTCATCTGTTTATTTCTTCACAATATTAAAACAAATACTCTAACACATTTGTCATCTCCCACTTTGACTACTGTGGCCTCTTCTGTAGTATGCTGAGAGACTTAGGGAAAGAGAATTAAGTGTTTATGAAAAAGAGACACATCGTAAAACTGGAGGCTTGTGACAGGAGCAGAAATAACAGTCTGCGCATATGATATTGTGTTCAGGAAAATATTATTTCTTGCAGTTCTGCCTGTTTGCTTGTCACAATTTCCTGAGCCTTCATTCTTCCCAAAAGCTCACAGACCCTGGCCCATTATATCAAGTTTCAATTTTTCTAGTTTTTAATCTTCAAAG
Organism: Gavialis gangeticus; assembly: GCF_001723915.1. NCBI lineage: Eukaryota > Metazoa > Chordata > Crocodylia > Gavialidae > Gavialis > Gavialis gangeticus. The sequence goes on along the minus strand of NW_017729007.1, from coordinate 3,928,911 downwards.
GTCTGCATAATACTATTTGGGGCTGTTTCACACCCTATACCTGTTCCTTTATCACTTTTTCTCCATTAAAAATTAAACCCTCAGGCTGCTGACATATGTGAAACTCCTCACCCCCAAAAAACAAAAACCAGCAATTTACTGGAAGAGGCATCACGTCAGTTTGACTTGGCTTGCCCAACATCTGTATAGATCACATGCTTCAGTGGGGGTTTTTGGCACTTTTATCTAATAGCCGATTCAATCAGCTATTAGATAAAAGTGCCAAAAAGCCCTACTGGCACATGCAATCTTTACAGAAGTTGGGCAAGCTGGGTCAAACTGACACAATGCCTCTTCTAGGCATGCACTGTTGTGCTCAGGGGAACACTGAGCTAAAAGTAAAGTGCTGTTTTGTTTTGTTTGTGTCTGTAAGCAGCCTCAGAGTCTCTTTGTTTTCTTCTTTTAAAAGTGTCATTATTGCTACATACAGATTATATTTGCCTATACAAGGAGTTGAAACAAGCACCATCTAAGCTACAACCATTCCTTCCTGTAGCACCTCTAGTAAGGTTTTACTTGTTTGTGTTGGTCTTCAAGTCTAGTTGCCTTTTCATTCAAAAATAGCCTCAATATCTGTCCTGGACACTGTTGAGCATGGTGCAAGTATAACTGAATTGCCATCAAAAAGAACTGCCATCAATTTCACCAGTGGGCTTAGCTACAGAAACTATATCATATCTGCATTAGTACCTTGTTAACTCTAACTCTTCTTCCAAAGAAAGCTACAATATTATGAGTAGGGTTTTGGTTGACCAAGGTCATATCAACTCAGCTTGGAGTTTTCAATACTGAATACATAAATACAGAATTGACACTCACAACCAACAGTGCTGTAATGCCATAATTCATTCAATAGGTGGATCAGTGGATTGAGAATTCCTAGAGATTTAGAATCTTGAACTCATTCCACTGAAACTGGTTCTACAATGGCTTCCCTCAATTTACTTCTGACTAACAAATCAGAATTAGGCTGTATACACACACACACACACACACAAAAAAGGTATTAATTTAAAAAAATGAACAGTACCTGCACAAAACCACACACCATATAGTCATCAAACAAAGGCAGACTTGGGCGGTCTTCTCGATAAACAGTGATTATATAGCTGCTCACAATCTCAGGGTTGGGTTGAGATTCATCTGTTACTAGAATACTGATTTTGTTAATTCCCAAGCCAAGAGGGTAATTAGCAACACTGCAAAGAAAAACAATAAATGAGACAGGCTCAACATTAAATCAGGCTAGAGCTGTACTGTATTTTCCACTGCAATTTACATATATTTTGGTTCATAATAATGGTATCAAATATGGTTGGCAAGGATATTTTTTTTAAATTACAAAACAAAATAGTAGAAGAATCAACCTCAAGACATAATTTTAGCCTTGTGACTTAGACATGAGAGAGAACTTCAGACTCACTATCAGTGACAACAAATCTGGCAAGAAACCTATGGATGATGCCACTAAAGTCAATAGTTTCTGGAAGATTCAAGTCAGTGGTTAAGCCAACAGGGAGACAAATGAGATTAGAAGCATTAGCTAATCCTTGAAATTGTGTACCATCCAAACATGACAGCATCCTAGAAAGCCCTTTAGTATGCTAGACAAGCAAAACTGGAGAGGTTTTTGCTCTACAGTAAGCTAAGAATGGCTGAAATGGATGGAATTTAACCTTTCAAAACTTCTCTCTCAACAAATAGCTACGTATTTGTATAATGCCTTTTTCAGAAAAATCTCAAAGTACTTTGCACACATGTCTATGTGTATCGGTAAATTAGAGTACCGAGCTCTGTAGTATTATGTGGCAACAGCCTACACCAAAATCATTATTTAACGGGATTTTGCTCATGCTTGTTTTACCACCTATAGTTTTATGGAAAGAATGACAAAATGTCAGTGATTGTGACCTAACTAGTCAAGTCCTCCAGCAGCCCAACCAAAAAAAAAAACAAAAACGAAAAAAAACCCAGAACAAAACAAAAACAGCAGGCTTCATTTGAAAGGCAAGTCTGCAGTGCAGGAACTGTCCATTCGCTCCAAATTTGTGGTTTGAGTGCTTAGATTTTTATAAAATGCTACCTTGGTCCTTTCTTCTCATCGAGGTGCACTTGGCACTGACAGTTAGAAGGTTCTGCTCCAATCTTCACTGTCACCATGTCAAATGGGACTTCAAAGTAGTATTCTCTGATCCTTGGG
>NW_017729007.1:3912556-3921672 GCF_001723915.1 Gavialis gangeticus | reverse complement strand
AAAAAAAAAAACAAAAACGAAAAAAAACCCAGAACAAAACAAAAACAGCAGGCTTCATTTGAAAGGCAAGTCTGCAGTGCAGGAACTGTCCATTCGCTCCAAATTTGTGGTTTGAGTGCTTAGATTTTTATAAAATGCTACCTTGGTCCTTTCTTCTCATCGAGGTGCACTTGGCACTGACAGTTAGAAGGTTCTGCTCCAATCTTCACTGTCACCATGTCAAATGGGACTTCAAAGTAGTATTCTCTGATCCTTGGGTTAAATTTAGGATTCAGGTCCACAAGTGGACTGGTGAAGATCTGCCTGATATGAGACAGTGTATCTTTATCTGTACCAAGAAGGCATCAAGAAAGAAAACTGAAATATATGAACATTTTAAAACATGTAATGGTTGCAAAGTTATTAAGCAATACAATTCATAAAAGCAGTCTTTCACTTGAACTACAACATGTTAAATGATTTTGTTCTGCCATTTGAGATACATTTTCAGACCATTACAAGGTTTTAATCAATCACTGGCTAATTACCTCAGTAGGATTCATAACATTAAATATCTGAATAAGACTTTGGAAAGTTAGGGATTAGGATCATGAAACCCTGTCTCCAGTGGGTTAATCGAAACTTACATGGGCATTATAACAAAAATTCATAACCTGCTTAGTTTGTACCAATCTGTGTGCAGACTTTATATAAACGTGTAGTTGCCAGGAAAAGTCAGTCTGTTGGAAACACTCGTACATAAGAACTGATCACATGGTGATTTAGACTCTGGGGTCATTTGTAATACAGCAGGATGATTTTTTTTTAAGAATCCTCATTCAGCAAATTCTGCCTTCACTCCTGTTTGTGAATTATCTACAAATAGATCATAATTTTCAAAACTGTACTCATTATTTTGCTTTATCTACCAGCTGCTTTCTGAGAATAATTATTTGCCTGGAGCAAATTTGTGACAAAGCTGGTGAAATTATTTCGAGCTGACCTGCTAGAATGATATACTTACAAATTAATTTTGCCTTCCAATATTCTCCAATATTTTTTAAACATCAGTGACTTCTACAAACATTCCAGCCAGTGAATTCTATCACCAAAATATCTGAACTAATCTGGAGGCTGAATACATGGCCAAAGTGGGGCTTAAATGACGCACGTAGTCTATGTTTACTGTGGTACAGACTGAAATGCAGTTTCTCCCACGTTACAGAGGTTTAACCAAGAGCAGAATTTAGGTTATATTTTTATTCAAAGCATCCAGCACAGAGAGTTGAGGTAATATAAGTGGTCAAAGGATATTATTCTTAAGTACAGACCATTCTCCAAGATGTTATATGCCTTTGGTAGAGCACACATTGTTTCTGATACACTCTGCTTCCCTGAGAAACCATGAATAGCCTTAAGAAAAAGTAGCTTGGGGAAAACATTAGAAGAAAAATCTTATAATGGGAACAAAACCATGGGGTCAATCACCTAAAGTAGGAATGTTCATGGTTTGGAATTAACATCTTCCTGACTGATCTTTGAGTTTAGTAAGAGAGAGGAGATGAGACCCATTGGGTTGAAGATTCCTCACCACTAAATAGCAATTTGTCTTACCCTGTGTAACAGGGGACAGCTCAGGGCCAAGTCCCAACGTCGGCCCACCCACCTGTCTAGGGCAGTCTGCCCTGTCTCGCCTGCCACAACTTGTTGTATAAATAACTGGTGTTGAATACAGAGGCTGTCCATTAAATGCTCTGATGCTTAGGGCATTATACACAGCTCCAACCTCTCCAATACCTTGTCCCATGCCTCACAGATGGCATTGTAAGTTGGTTATAGCACCGGCCCAGAGCCAGGCCAAACTCTGCCCCTTGTAGTGCCTCTAACACTGGGCTCAAACACTCTACCCTTCACAAGGTCTCTTTCATACCACCCCCTCTCACACGGCCTCTTTCACTCCACCCCCTCTGACAAGGCCTCTTTCATATTCTTTCATACTGCTCCTCACTGGGCCACTCTCAACCTGCCCAAAGGTGTTCCGCCATGCCCTGTTAGAGTGATTTCTATATATAATATAGCACAGTTAAGGAGACAGAGGAAAAGCCCCAGCAGCTGTAATATCACAGCATACAGAATCCAAGGAGCTAATTTAGACAAGCTCTTCATCTCCTGAGCAGGTCTATGACATCCACTCGTAAAACAAAGTTTTATTTCTTATATTTGCTTTGGCTCACAGAACTCATTGTACCCCATAATGAACCAACCACCATGCAACCACATGTAGCTCTTACATAATTTCAATTGGCTATAAAAATAAGAAAGTATATTTGTAAAATTATGTATTAATGCAGTTGACTAGGCAACTTCCTGGCTAGTGATGGCAAGAGATGTTAAACAAGTGAAATTTAATGTTGAAAGGCAACAGTTGGGTTTAAGTCTGATTTGATATTTAAACATCTCATTCCACATCACAGGAAGACCATAAATATTACGTTGTACAGAAAATATTTGATCAGGAAGGGTAAAGTACCGAACTAATACTCTTTAGGATACTAGGGAACCCAAATTACTAAAATCATAGGATCATCCATTTTGATTACATACAATGCTGAGCTAAGCCATTTCAAACTATGCCTTTTCAAACATAAATGGTGATACTCATATCTCTATTGTAGGCAGATATACGTAATCCATACAACTAAATTTACAAGGCCTCTTTATAAAAAACAATTCTAAGTGAATAGAGAAACTGCAATTGTCCTTGAAAAAGTTCTATGTAAAAAACAAATGGTATAACCATAGCATAAAAAGCAACCAAGGCTTTTGGATCATTAGAATATCACCATTCCAAAAAGCACAATAATTTCTCATTTTGCGCTTGAGGCTTATTTTACATACCTTGCCCTATTTATTGACTGATTCAGAAACAGTTCTGTTTTAAAAAAAAATCCTTGGTTTAGTTTCTAAGGGCCAAAAGGCACCCCAGTCCCTAAAGAACTGTATACCAGAGCCAGATCCGGCTCCTGGCCCCGTCATTTAGCCTGTGAGCCTCCACAGGGCAGAAATTGGGTGAAGGGACAGCAGTGGCACTGCTCCCCCACTGCCAGTTTCCAGACTGAGGGAGCCCCGGTCCCTGTGCAATGAATCAGACACCTGATCCTAGTGCAGAGGGCCAGGCAGGGGCGGTGCCAGGCACTAGTGACCAATCCCAGGGGGAAGGGGTGCTAGGCCTTAGGGCCTGATCCTGGTGCACTGGGCTCGATCTGGCCAGTGAACTGGGACCACCCCACTCACCTGGCCTCTAGGGTCAAAAAGCTGAGCACCACTGCCATATACAGACACTGAAGGGAAATTGTTGAAATGCATCTTTCAAATCCCACATTCTGCTAATACAAAGATCTTGGCTTACCATGACTGCAGCGTCTTTCTTTAGTCTCACTGAAAAAGTGCAACACTAAAGGACAAACAAAAACAAATGAACAATGTTCTGCTGTACAGACTACATGCAACTACTATTCACAATCCACAATAAAAGAAAACCGACATTGAGATTTAATTTAAAAAATATTAAGTCAAGCTTATTCATTTCAGTTTGGGGTACATGTTACCTGTCTTCGTTGCAGAAATAAAACCACAAAACCAACTCACTAGAGTTTTTCCCAGTAACACCTGGTGGCTTTTTATATTAAGGAAATGAGTCAATTCTTTCTAGTTGGAAAGCAGGGATGCAAGAAACATCAGACATATTATCAGAGTTGTACAGAAGAAATATAGGTTCTGATTTCCTACCTTTACTACCCCTTGTTTGGTTGAAAAGAGCTCTCTGTTTAATGCTCTCATTTTCCAGGGAAGAATTCCTACAAATGGAACAGAAAAGATGTTTCTTGCTCAATGAAAAGAACAGAACCCCAAAAAAAATTTTTTACAAATCCCTATCTATCCAGTCTTAGCATAATGATATTACTTTTGGATATAAGTTCCCAGTACTAACAATCTCATCTGAAATTAACTTCACAGAACAATCAAAGTTCCTAACAAACAAACAGTAGTCCACAGCAAGAAAAAGAGGAAAAGACAAAGTATATCACAAAAGAGCAGCTAAATAGTAGAAGAAAATAAGGGAAAATTGAATTCAAGAATGAAAGCAAAATCCCTTTAACTGTTTGTGTGTCACTTTTTTTACAAATATGCAGATCGGATTACAATTTGTACACTCCCCCTCCTCCCCCAAACAAATGAAGACTTGTGGAATGGCACACTCCTAGATTGAGGTCAGTATGGGTTTATACAAAGGAACAAAGTAAACACAAGTGATATTATCCCATGCATTTGTACATATTGGCTAATCCAAAACTAAATGATATGTTTAACTGTTATGAAACATGAAAATCTGGTCTTTAACAAATGAGGACTAGCTATCTGCAACCACTCATAAATATGTCAGCAGCTCCAGATATGTTAAATCAGCACATTTCTTGTTAAAATTAGTCAAACCCATTTTTGGACCTGATTGGAAGCTGGCAATAGGCTTTGTTCTATTTGCACACTATATGACTGATAGCAAGAAATGACAAGGAAAGAGTTTGTATCTTTTTCCCAAAAATGATTCCCTGTGAGATCTCCCTAAGGAAATTCATTGTCACAGAAACCCGTATCATATCAGCTTAAGATCTAAAAAGACACAAAACCACTGTAAAGGGTGGGGGACATCGTAAAAAGTTCATGGCTAAATATCCTAACTAATATTTTAATGTAAATTGCATAAAGGATTATTAAAAGAAATTGCTGAAATTTTTCACCGCATAATATTAAACCATATAGAATTCTGAGACAGGAAACGAGGCTACTAACACTTTCGTTGCTGGCAAATCAGGATCAGTAGGTGTGAACTTTGATCCTGTGCTACCTAGATGCTGCCTTATAACTGTTCATATTCACAATCTCCTTTAAATGATGATTACAAATGTAGTAATATCCATGAAATGTTCCTTCTCACCTAAGCTTAGACCATTTCATAATCATTCTGGATGAGTTTCTGGAACTCTTCTTGCTTCTCCTGTAGAAGAAATTCAGAAAGCTCACTAACTTCACCAGAATAGTTAAAACTGTACAGGGTTCAGGCTAAGGCTCTATTCTTTGGATCCATGAGCAGTAAGCTGCAATACTACATAAAGTTGGTATAAACAGGACATTTTTCAGTGATTCTCCTTACCTGTCATCTTGTAATATAAAATGAGTAGTTGACCATACAACTGGAACAAAATGGAAATGGATTTTACACATACAGATACAAAGAAACAATGAAGGAGATTCACTGAAAACCTGGCCCCAATTCTGTAAAAACTAGAACAGTCCTGATGAGATACTCATCAAGGCTCTGAACTTCAAGCTTAATCAAAGTTTAAAAAAATGCTTAAATAAGGTATGGGATGAAGCTTGACTTACCTCTTTCCACCTTTCCAGCACTCCTAACTATACCCATACAGATAACACCAATGGCAGATGGTTACATACTTGGAACAATGAGGTAAAAAGATCAAGATTAACCATTTCCAAAACAGAAGCATCTATTCAGTGAATCAGCAGAACTTCTCTTTTAGTGCAGCTTCTACAGGTAATTTGTGAATAGGCAGGCTGACCTATGCCATGTAATAGAACAGGGGGATTGACCCTTTTGGCGAGCATACTACCGATCAGCCCCACACCTTTCCTTTGATCCCTTTTCCCTGCCTAGTTAGCTGTTCTGCATTCTGCTCCCTGACTGATCTGCTGTTTTGCTTTCTACTTCCTGCCCTATGTTCCCTGCTCAATCTGCCCCTGTGCTGCGTGTCCCCTCCCCAGTGTGCCACATGTAACACACAGAGACTGCCCATGCCACTTGTGATGCACAAGCTGCAAGTTGGCCACCCCCGTAAATAGAAGGTGACAGCACATGACCATACACAAATGTCCAACTTGTAGGAAAAAAAAGTTATGTCACTTTATCAAAGTCGATAAGCGGTGCAGCCTAAATTTAAAAAAAACCTGATGATGACTGGTAAGCTTTGATAGACAAAGCTAAAATATTTTGGCAAACTGGCAGAGATCATATCCCATATATTCTCACATACCATACTCCCCCAGTTAAGACATGTTCTTTGTTTTTGGAAGGCAGATTATGGGGGGAGTGGGGGGTGAAGACGCTATTAATTTCAGATGCAGCATTTTTTACTTGTTTTTTATATATGGGTAACAAGAATAATAAAACTTATTACTTATAGCAATTACTCAGAACTTTACATTTTCAAACTGCTACATAAATATTAGATAACCTGTGCAGTTCCAAGTCACTAACAAATTAAAAAATAGGCCAACTGAAATTAACTTGCTGAAAGTCACCCCTTGAGTCAGCACCAGAGGCAGAACTGGAACAGAAATTTCCGTCTATCCCAAGGTAATCTCTATGAACTCTGGTAAATACTGTACCTAGTTCTTATGGGAGTCAAAAAAACCTTGCATAATTCTGTTGAAATTTTCTAAAAGAAATCCCTCACAGTTCCATGTTACTTTCTACACCAATACTACTTGGCATTAGAGGGAAAAGTAAAGAGGCCAAAAATGCACTTTATGTGGAAACACAGTTCCAGCCTTAACAACGGAATGGCTTTCATAATTAGTCACAATGCCCAGCATCTCATGTTGCAAATAACCACACATTCACTGAAGTAAAAAGTACCACTGAAGTTACTGGAGCTACACACTATGTAGAAATATTACCAAAAAACTGACTTACCATCCAACCAAATTTGTGTGTGCCTCTTTATTCCTGAACTGGAACTGTTCAAGTAAACTGGAAAGAAGCCAATGTGCTGTCAGGACTGAACCAAGTCTTCTCATTGGGTCCACCATGTGGTAAAGGTCATGCAGCAAATTTTGAATCTTAGGCACAGAAGATGGGAAAAGCTGAGAAGAGAGATGTTGAATAGGAACTAAATGAATAAAGTAAATTACTACTTATGGCTAAGTACAGACAGTCAAAAAGCCCAAGGCTAAATTGATTCAATCTTTGCAGGTTAGTCTAAACTCTGTAGACTGAACCAATAAGCAAGTGAACAGAAGTTCACTTTTGATTCCGGAAATACAGCCTGCAGTGGCCCAGGCCAGAAGCTGGTGGGTGCTAGAGCACACCTCCCTTTTGGCTGGAGCAGACAGCTTGGACCAAGCCTAACCTGCCCACCCTGCAAGATGCAAAACATTGTGGGATGCTGGTGGACTGAAAATTAACTTGAATCTAGAGGGGATCTGGGACAGAAGTTCAAAAAACTGATTTAATATAAATCAGTTAAGTCTGATACTACATCCATCCAAGTTTATTTTAAACTGGTTTTGACAATTTTGAAAGCAGTTTATGTGCCCTGAACTTCTGGACTGGCGACAGACATTCAAAAAGCCTGAACCTGAATTGATTCAATCTTTGCAGGTTAGCCTAACTGCTTTGCAAGTGGATAGACATTCACTTTTGATACAGGTAATGCAGGCACATGCCTGCAGTGGCTCATCTGTTGATGATCCTGAGCTTTTCAATTTCCCTCTCCCTGCTTTATCATACTGTCTATGGGTAAATCTGATATCTTTTATTGGACCAACTAGAAGATACCAATACCCCTATATCTAGCCATGAACTCACTTCCTTTACCAACAATCACCTCCATCTGTCCCATGCCTTTTCTTAAACTGAAATCCCTTACTGGTGTGACAGGCTAGCTGGCAGTGACTTAGCCCAGGGGTTTTGAAAGAGCAAAAGATGATTGGAGGACTTGGGATTCCCTTTCCTCACCAATCAGGCCCCAGAGACTCAACCCCTGTGTCCCCTGATTGGCCCCCTGGGTCACCTGGTGGGGGGTAAAAGGGGCAGCATGGGCTGACTCAAGAGAGACCAGCGAGGGACAAGAAGGAAGGAGCTTCACAGAGCTGGCAAGAGCTGAGTCAGTGGGGCAGGAGCAGTGCCCCGGAAGAGCCTGAAAGAGCAGGACTTGCAGGCGGCAGTGGGACTCTCAGCAACGCGGCATGCAGCCAGCAGGAGAGGCTCCCCACTGGGCTCCAGGATCCCCTATGAGAGATCCCCTATGACAGAGCAGGAGAGGCTTCGCCGCTCCAGCAAGGATCTGAGCAGTGACCTGAGAGGTTCGCAGCTCTGCTTCCAGCTCCTCCAATCAGAGGCCAGGAAGCTCGACATGAGGCTGGGGCTCTGGCAAGGTCAAGACCCCTAGCAGGCTGGTACAGTGCCACCACTGGTGGCTGTGTGGCAACATTTCTGCCTACCACATGGGCAATCTGAGTTTAAGTCCCAGCTTCCCTTGCATGTCTTCCTCCCCCAAGCCCATATATTCAGTTGTTAAGCCAATCTATATCATCTATCCCTACTCCCATTTAACTCTTCTTTCCTTCCCTCCCTACTTCGCCCCAGTTTATCATTTGTCTGCCAATCCCCAAATCTTGTACTTAGCAGCCCTGGAGGAGATTCAGAGACCATGTAGACTTCTTGTAGCCCTGATATGGGCTTTGATAATTTTTTTCTGCTTCTTCCTTGTGAAGTCACTTTTCTTCACCCCTCATTGAATCCCATGCCTATAAATGCCAGCATTTTTTCATATCCACTGATTCTTTCCTAAAGCTCTCACCACTCCTACATTCTCTTCACTCTGCACAGGATCTCATTGACCAGTCAGTCTTTTCCTTGGACAAAATCTTTCATCATCTCCACTCCTCTTCTCCTCAGAACTTATTTCTCCTGACACTGACAAGTCTGGTTTGTACTCACTCCAGTCTCTTCATCTACTCTATTTCTGCTCCCACTGCACTCTCTCTTCATCTCACCCTGAAAGTCTCAATTCTTCTGGGGAAGGTCTTTGAAAAAATTATCAAGGGCCACATTTGTGAGAGCCCTGCAGGGGAAGTGATGTTGAGTGGTAACCAGCATGGGTTTGTGCAAGGCCAATCCTGCCTGACTAATCTGGTCTCTTTCTATGACCAGGTAACAAAGAGCTTAGATGGGAAGGAGGAAGTCGATGTCATCTTCTTAGACTTCCAGAAGGCCTTCGACACAGTGTCCCACCCAATTCTGGTGGGCAAGCTGAGGGACTGCGGCATTGACAAAT
>NW_017729007.1:3910012-3912546 GCF_001723915.1 Gavialis gangeticus | reverse complement strand
GTCCCACAGGGCTCGGTCCTTGGGCCGGTGCTGTTCAACATCTTCATTAGTGACCTGGACGAGGGTGTGGAGAGCACCTTGTTCAAGTTCGCTGATGACACCAAGCTGTGGGGTAAAGTGAATACACCAGCAGGCAGGGACTGCATCCAGGCAGACCTGGATAGGTTAGAGAAGTGAGCGGATGTGAACAGGATGCGGTTCAACAAGGACAAGTGCAGGGTGCTGCACCTGGGGAGAGGGAACCAGCGTTATGGTTATATGTTAGGGGTTGATTCTCTCAGCAGGACAGAGGCAGAGAGGGATCTTGGAGTCAGGATTGACTCCAGGATGAATATGAGTCGCCAATGTGACAAAGCAACAGGCAGAGCCAACCGCACCCCGTCATACATCAACAGGGGCATCACTAACAGGTCCAGACAGGTCTTGCTCCCCCTCTATACGGTGCTGGTCAGGCTGCAGCTGGAGTACTGTGTCCAGTTCTGGGTGCCACACTTCAAGAGCGACATGGAGAACCTGGAGAGGGTCCAGAGGAGGGTCACTCGTATGGTTGAGGGCCTCCGTGGCCAGCCCTATGAGGAGAGGCTGAGGGACCTGAATCTCTTCAGTCTCCGCAAGAGGAGACTGAGGGGGGATCTTGTGGCTGCCTACAACCTTATCAGGGGCCACCAGCAAGGACTCGGGGAAAGTCTGTTCACCAGGGCCCCCCTTGGAGTCACCAGGAACAATGGCCACAAGCTGAGGGAGGACAGGTTTAGGTTAGATATTAGGAAGAACTACTTCACTGTAAGGGTGGCCAGAGCCTAGAATAAGCTTCCCAGAGAGGTGGTGCTCTCACCTTCCCTGGAAATCTTCAAGAAAAGACTGGATAGGCACCTGGCTGGGGTCTTATGACCCCTGCCACCCCCAGTGCTCCTTCCTGCCCATGGCAGGGGGTCGGACGAGATGATCTGTCTAGGTCCCTTCTGACTCATTGATTCTATGACTCTATGATTCTCTACCTCCTTCCCTGCTAACATAGTATACGGAAATGGTATCCATTCCTCAGCTTATTTAATTTTATAAAAGTGGCTGGAAGGACAGATCCCAAAGGGTACCTGCAGGAAGTCTTCATCATTACACTTCTCTCAATAAGGAGTCTGACTGAAGGATTAGAAATTAAAATAGATTCTAACTGTCTACCAACAGTCTTCATTACATTTCATGGTAGACCTCCCTTAATTCACATTAATGCTTACTTCCCCTCACTCTCACTAAAATCTGATGCAAACTTGAAATGGGAATTGTTATATAATGCTCTTGAGATGATCCAAAACAAATGTCCAGAATTAGAATTAATAGCAGGAGATTTTAATGCTAGAATGGGTGGCACAAACAATCACAATAATGAAGATGTCACTAATGAAATATGGGGAATCCCCGCGGCAACGTTATGTGATAAAAAGCTAAATGAAGGCGGATGATGTTTCCTGAAATTCATTGCAGAAGATAATTTTAAAATGTCTAATGGATGAACTGGCAAAGATGTACCTGGGACATTCACATTTGTTACAACTAAAGGAGCAAGCATAATAGATTTTATATTATGAGAACCATGTATGTGGCTCAAATATAAATCACTTGAAATATTACCATGTATGGAAAGTAACCACTTCCCTCTCTCTCAAAATTCCATTAGAATCTTATGGGTAGCCTCCCCCAAAAACTATACACATAGCCTCCAGTTTAGAAATAATAAATAAAAAGAGAATTAAACAAAATAATTAGTTACAAGAAAAATGTGTTGCTATACTTAAAAATACCTTCTAAGGCCACTCATCTCATTCTCAAAGGACAAGAACACTAAGATGTAATTACCCAATATGAAGCAGTTATCCAACAGCTGGAAAATGTCCCCACAAAAGAGAACATCTTTGCTGGGAACAGGCAGTATTGGTACCACAAACCCTGGTTTGAATAGGGATGCTCTAAAGTTAAAGATTATTCAGTAGAGGTTTTGGAGGAATACAAGGCTAAAATGACTGTACTAGCTTCCAACCAATCAAGAAGACTAACAGGACACAAGAAAATAACATAAAGAAAAAGAAACAATATCAAATGAGGCTATGGGAAGAACTGGTAGCTCTAGGGGAAAATAATGATAAGTGATGTTTTTAGCAAATTATAGCCAAAGGGACAAAAAATTAGCTTAATTCCTGATGCATATATCCCTGAAGACACATGGGTTTGTTTATTAAAAACAAGTTTAAGAACCTATTTGTAGATGGTGAAGGATATGGTAGCTTCTTGCTGAACAAAATTGTATGTGTTAAGCTACAAGCAGATCACTCTCTCATCTCCGATTCTCAAATAAGATCATATATTTCCTTACTGAGAAAGGGAAAGGCTCCTGGCCTGATTTTCTTCCCTTCAGAAATCTTTGAGGAATTAACTGAGTGGTGGTATTCAAATGACCAAAATTTCTAATATACTTTTTTAGGAGACATTTATCAACTGGTGACTACGGGAATGGTGTTTCGAGGTGGGCTTCGGCTTCC
>NW_017729007.1:3904907-3909739 GCF_001723915.1 Gavialis gangeticus | reverse complement strand
CCCTTCCGACCCTAGAAACTATGAAACTATGAAACTATCCAAAACATTGGGATGAAAATAGAATAGACCCAATTTTTTAAAATGGTGATAAGAGATCCTGCATCATATTGCCCCATTAGTCTTACATGTATTCCTGCCAAAATACTTGGGAGACATTTCCTTTCTTATCTGCAGACTGGATCTCCAAAAATAATACTTTTTGGAGAAAAGCAGACTGGTTTTAGAGAAGGTTATTCCTGTAGGGACCACTTCTTAGTCCTGCACTATTTAGCATCTAAATAAGTAAAAAGACAAAAGCATTTGTATGTAGTTTCATAGTTTTCAAGGGAGCTTAAAATTATGGAAGAAACTGGCTCTCCTACAATTAATCATTTTACTATTCAAACACAGAATCTAGGGTGTGTTATGGGACTGGCAGTGCCTTATCCAATAGTTTCCCAAGAAAGACAGGGGTATGACAAGGATGTTTGCTTGATCTGCTACTTTTTAATTTATTCTTGAATGATCTAAAACAGGTGTTAATAGGGAATCAGTTCCATGCATCCATGATTTTGAATCACCCCATCCCCATTTTGCTTTACACAGGTGATACATTAATAATGTCACAATCCCAAATAAGCCTCCCAATATTACAGGATGCTTTTCAGCAGTAATGAACCTTAAATAGCTTGGAAATCAACACAGTTTAAACCAAAGTATTGTTTTTTGGGAATGAAAGGAGGAAACAAAATTGTTATTTACAGGAAAAAGATACTAGAGGTAGCTTCTTCTTTTAAATACTGTGGGATCTACTTTAGCAATAATCCAAGCTGAGATAAGCACATTGAAAGTGTAAATACAGGAGCAAAATCATCTTTTTACAATAAAACAGGCAGAAGAGTTTTCTTGAAGCAATAAAGATCTATAGATCCAAAGTGGAGTCCATTTTATTGCATGGAGGAGAACTTTGGGGTGCTGACCTTATGGTTCACCCCAAACCTAAAAAGATCTATAATTACTCTTTAAAGGATGCTTTTATCTCTACCTAATTTTATGACAGGGACTCATGCGCTCTGAAACCAGACTGATAAAGGTGAGCACCTCAGTTCAATTAAGAATTCTAACCTACTGAATGAAAATTAGATCTTTTATGCCTACCCAAGAAGTACCTTCTAGAAGCCTTTCCTTTGCCAAATAAACCCTGGTCTGAATGGTTGAACAGCTCTATAGCCTCCAAACAAATGACCTGAGAAATGTCTTGAAAGTCATTGACCCAATATTTCCTCTCAGGTTAAAACAAGACATCAATTTAAGAATCAAAGATGTGAGCATGAAGACAGATATGCTGGCAGTGATATTATCTCAAACTTCCCGTCTCCCCCCACCCCCGCGCACACACTTTTTTTTTAGATTAATAAAACACTCCTTTGGCCTACTAGAAAGCTGTCTGACTGTGGTGCAAAACTACAAACAACGAGATGCTGTACCTAAATTGAGATTCACTCTTCATGGTGTCAGACCCAATATTCTGACAGAATACAGTCTTGTGGGAAAAATGAGATTGATGGTTTAAATCCTTGTCTTCTTTTTTTTGAAAAATAAGAGGAAAATGGATCTCTCCATTAATGCGAAATTTCAAATACTGAGCTAATGAAGGTAAAATAATCTGGCTTCTCTCTAATATTTAGAAGCCTGTCCTGTACTCTGTAGGAATATATGCATTACTTGCACAAAGAAAAAGAGCCAAAATCAAATGGAGTTTTCCTATTTTGTTTTATTGTTCACTACTTCATATTATTTTATCTTTTATATCATCATACACTATGTCCTGTTTTAATTTTGTGTAAGCTTGTGAAATGGTCTGTGTGTCTTAGTAAGACCAGTATATTGTATGCTGTTTTATGAATTGTATACTGTTTTAATGTATGCAATTTTTATTGCTGATTTTATTGTACTGTTTTGGTAAAATTCATAAATAAACTGCTACTACTACTAGGAGTAAGGGATTTTTTCATGGTATCTTTTATGAGACCAACTTTGTACTTGGGAGAAAAGTTAGATAAGACATCAGACAAATTGCTTTTTCTCAGGTCTTGGACAGAAGCAGACACAGCTTGAGGTAATAACAGCATTCTAACCCTTCCTAAAAATTGCATACACATATACTGCCATGGTTGAAAGATGGGCCCTAAAGATGTCTCTCTTTGGTACCCTGCTTTCTTTCCATTACATCTAAAGTGGTGTTGTTTTTTCATAGTCTTCCCCTTCCCCTTCCCCACTCCCTCCCCCAGTCCATCTAGAACATAATTCGCCTTTCCCTGGCTTCCATAATTCTGCTTTGTTTTGACCATATCACACTAATTCAACCGCTCTGCTCACACTCCTTTCTCCATTTCTGGTCATTATCATTAAAAGGTGCTGTGTAACTACTGATCCTGATATATTAATTGCACCATCTTTTGCCTCCACTTCTTCAGGAATGCCACCATCAGTGCCATATTTATTTACTTATCTCAGAAGCATTGTCACATCTTTTATTTTGCCCTCAACATCCTCTTCACATTTGATCTGCCAAGCTGCTATTCTCTCCTTACTGAAACTCATCTTTTCCATGAGCTTCACAGTCAGTCAGTGAAATGAAATTCTGTTATGTTATATTCTTCTTGCACTTATTTTCATTTCTAAAAAGATTAACCGAATACCCCTCAGGACCAAGCTAAATAACCCTTATCTTTTCAGCTTGTTTGCTTTATCCTTTCGGGCAGTACCTTATCAGCCTGTTTGCTGCCCGCACACATGGCGTCAAGGCTAAAGTAGCAAGACTGGTCCTGCAAACATATAAGCACTTAACCTTAGCCATTTCATAGCATCCTTCAAAAATAATTGTAAGAGATTTTCACATGATAATATTCTAAAAAGGCAATAACAATTATTTACACTACCAGCTCAAAATGGCCCAGATTCTTCAACTCTTTTACAAAATCAACGATTGAATTGATTTCTGCCAAAGACAGGCATTGCTTATGTTCCTTCTGGAAGTTTCCATCCTGTAAAAGAATGGACAGATTAGCTGGTAGACTGGATAGAGAGCAGGAGGCTTTGTCTATTCTTAAGTGGTACATGGGAATCACAGCCAGCAAATACAAACTGTATCCCAATTTGTTTGCATCCAGGCCGGGGGAGAGAAAACTGGGAAAGCAAAGACAGCTTCCTGATAGCTCTTTCTCTTCCCCAGTGTGCTACACAGTATTAGTTTCATATAGGAAACTAGGAGACTAATAGAGTCTCTAGGAGGATACAACCACCACAAAGGGGCATAGAAAAGGTGTATAGCAAAATGTTGACATGCTGAAATAGTCCTGGTTTTGAATTTCATTGATCATTTGAAATCAGTTCTACATTTGCAAACTTTTTACATGACTAATTCATCATAAAAGATCATGTTAGGGGAAACTGTCACACTGGTAAAAAACACTAGTTTTACTTTACGTAAAAATTCAAAATATTGCAGTTTTGAGAATTTGATGTTTTAATGGTAGAAAATAAAAAAAAGAAAATTCCATAAGAGATGGTATCATTAAATCTTTCTCATGGCTACATACAGGTCCGACTAGCATGACATACTTGATGTTCTACATTTTAATTTTACTGGAGAGCAGAAATGCCCACAAAAGAAAAGGTTTTCATTTAGATTTTCATATTTCCAGTTAAATCATAATAACTAAATCACTTAAAAAAATCTCCTCTTACCTTATTCACACTTAGTTTGTGCATGCTTTCTAACACTTCAAAGAAATTGGAAGTTGAAGATTTATTGGGTAAAAGAAATTTGAAAGCATCTTCAAGGAGAAATTGTTTTACAATTTGGTCCTGGGAATTCAAGTCATCACCAACTTGCAAGTCAAAGTGTTCATGCACCTTAAAAAAAATACAAATTAATTTACAGTGTTTATACCATGTCAATGCTTCAGGATCAGGATCTCAGAAAACTGGAGATATTTATATACAAGACACTGTTGTGAATAAGAATAAGATGTATGCAGGAATACAAATAAACTAGTAGAATTTGACATATATAATTTCTAATAGATTAGAGGGAAATATAACATGGAAAATACTATTCTTCATATTCTGAAACAATCATACAACACAATGTTTGCTGACCTCTAGTGGACTAAGAAGAATATAGCATTGTCAGATCAATGTTTTAAATCTCTTTTTAAAAAAACCTACTTTTTATGTACTCAAAAAAGCAGTAAAAGATGTTAAGACAGCTAAAAAAATCCCTAATAAAACTCAATAACTTATGGCTAAGTATAGACAGTCAAAAAGCCCAAAGCTTAATCGATTCAATCTTCACAGATTACTCTAAGCCAAAGGTTCCCAAACCCTGGGCCATGGTCTGCTATAGGTTGGCTGCCGGTCCGCAGGAGGTTGGCTGCTGGACCAGAAATCTGGAAGTGACCGACATACTGCAAAGTATAATACTCAGTATAAAAAAGGGTTGGCTGCTGCTCCACAGTATGCCGGTCACTTCCAGACTGCAGTTTGCCAGTCCTCAGTTTGCCAGTCCATGGTCACTTCTGTTCTACAGTTTGCTGGTCCGCAATTTAGAAAAGTTTAGACCCCTGGTCTAAACTGTGTAGATTGAACCAATAAGCAAGTGAACAGATATTCACTTTTGATTCTGCATATACAGCCACATGCCTGCAATGGCCCAGCCCAGAAGCTGAGGAAAACTAGAGCATGACTCCCTGCTTGGCCAGGCTTGGGCTAAGGCTAGCCCACCCACCCTGTGAAGGGGGTTTACAGGGGAGATGCTGGGGGACTGTGAATTAACTTGAGGCTGGAGG
>NW_017729007.1:3899682-3899907 GCF_001723915.1 Gavialis gangeticus | reverse complement strand
GCATATACAGCCACATGCCTGCAATGGCCCAGCCCAGAAGCTGAGGAAAACTAGAGCATGACTCCCTGCTTGGCCAGGCTTGGGCTAAGGCTAGCCCACCCACCCTGTGAAGGGGGTTTACAGGGGAGATGCTGGGGGACTGTGAATTAACTTGAGGCTGGAGGGGATCTGGGGCAGTAATTCAAGAAACTAATTTAACCTAAATCAGTTAAGTCTGATACTACA
>NW_017729007.1:3897586-3899671 GCF_001723915.1 Gavialis gangeticus | reverse complement strand
TGAAAAAATAAATTCTAAATTCCTATATGTGTTGATCTGTGCTGTTGGTTTTCTTCATACATGATGGGTGTGTGATGGGGGTTTTGGGGGTTTTTAGAAAGGGGGTGATAAGGGGTGTGGGGGAAGGTGGGTGGGTGGATATGGAGGGATGTGGGTTGGTCTGTGGGTAGGAGTGGGGCAATTGCTGGGGGCACTGTGGGTGCGGGGGACTTTGTGTGAGGGCTGCTCAGGAGGGGTGGGTCCCCTGACCCCCACAGGCTGCATCCCCCCCCACAGTACATGGAATGCTCCCCCCCTACACCCAGGGTCCCAGCTCCCCCCTGGAGGGCCACAGCCCCTATCCCCCACAGGGCCCCAGCCTCCCTGCCCAGGGCCCATAACTAACCTTTAACCACAGCAGCAAGGGGAACACGCGCCGAGCCCAGCCTGGTTCTGCCGGCCCTGGGGCTGCTCTTGCCGCCCAGGCATTCTGGTCTTTTGGAAGCAGGACCCGATGAGGCATGAGGGGACTGGGTGCCAGGCCCAGCCAGGTCCTGGGCCCCCTGTCGGGCTGGGTCCATGGTGACAGGACTCAGTGTGGCATGCGGGGACCGTGTGCCAGGGCCAGCTAGGTCCTGGGGCCCCTCTACAGCCCAGCTGGGCTGAGCCCAGATCCCTGAGGCTTGCTAGTCTGGGTTTGCACCACAGTGGGTCACACGGCTCCAGGAGGTGCGCACAGGAGCTTCACCTCCTGGAGCCCTGTGACCCGCTCCAGTGCAAGGCCAGACTAGCAAGCCACATGGGGCTAGGCCAGGTCCTCACCCCGCCACAGGCACAGGGGGCAGAGGCAGGAGCTGGCTCTGGGGTCTGGCCCATGCTGACAGAAGCCAGCACGGCATGCGGTTCCTGTGTGCTGCACCGGGTCCTACCCCCTGATCACTTAGTTGTGGCAAAACACAGTTATGAAATTGTCATTGCCTTACTTACCTTGAGAACTACGGGATATATGGAAGTACTGAACCCAATGTCAAAGGTTAACATCTGAAAACAGAGACTGCATCTGAAATAAAATATATCAAAAATCAAACTTAGTGAGGCGCAGAAGGTAGGGCAGAGTGGCACTTTAAAGACAAATTGCTTCAAAGAGGCATAACTTTTCATAGGCCACAGCTTACGCTATGAATGGACTTGCAAAAAGCAGGGGTTCTAAATAGAAGGGAATTTAAATAAAAAGGATAGGGGGATGAATCACTGCAAAATGAGGCTAAGGTATATCCCAACAGGAATAAACAAGGTGGGTTAATAGGTCAATGGAAATAAACAAGGCAATCCATGATGTCTGTTAGTGCTGAGCATTATCTTTATGAAATATTATTGTATAATAATTTAATAAACATGCATCTTGTAAAATACACCTTAGAATCATAGAAAATTAGAAAATTAAGGTTGGAAGAGACCTCAGCAGGTCTAGTCAACCCCTACTCAACACAGGACCATCCCCAGCTAAATAATTCCAGCCAGGGCTTTGTCGAGCTGAGCCTTAAAATCCTCCAAGGATGGAGATTCTACCACCTCTCTAGGTAACCTGTTCCAGTGCTTCTCAGATACTCTACATAAAGGAAAGAAAGATCAATAGTGCTGCAGGCAGACATGTGCAAATAAACAGCTGGTGCATTCTTCCATTGGAGCTACTTTAATTTACACAGCTGGGGTGCAGACAAATGGTGGGCTATAGGCTCTGTTACTGGGTAGAGGGGGCAGTTAAAGCATCTTCTTATAGACTCACAGATGGGAGTTTTGGCCATACTCTGGATTCATGCTAAAGCTGCCCTCAGTCAACCCAGCTACAATAAATAAATAAATAATCTGTAGCTGGTCATTTAGAATGAGGAGTCGAAAGCAGTTGGACGTCACTCCCTTCTGTTCTGCTGACTATAGAAACCAGCATGCTTTAATAGGAATTTAATAAACATGCAATAATTTAATAAACCGGTATGCTTTAACACCATACCCAGATGGGTCACCTAAAGTTTGGTCTTTGATACATCCCCTTGTGTTATCCATTTTTTTGTTATTTTGTTTTTTAAACTTTTAGTAACTATGGTA
>NW_017729007.1:3891285-3892586 GCF_001723915.1 Gavialis gangeticus | reverse complement strand
TATGCTTTAACTCCATACCCAGATGGGTCACCTAAAGTTTGGTCTTTGATACATCCCCTTGTGTTATCCATTTTTTTGTTATTTTGTTTTTTAAACTTTTAGTAACTATGGTATAAAGAAGTTAGAGAGGACGAGTAAAGGTCTTGGATGCCATGGATTCTGGCAAGCAGTCACCTGGCATTCTAGGTAAACCGATATTGTAAGAGGATGAGAGCAGCAAAACTCACTGGTTTCATATGACCCCACTGAGTTTTGTTGCATAGTGTGATTTAAAGAGGCTTCATATCATGTGGGCCAAGAACTCCAAATGGAACATGAGGTCATATACTGGAGGCCACATACACAAACACATCCGTTTTGTTTGTGTAAAATTGTGTAAACCAAAATTAGCAGCTTTTGCAGAACGCAGAAGATAGTTCTCCAGTCTTTACAACTCTCTCTCTCTCTCTCGCTCTCCCTTCCTCCCTCCCAGGGGGAGGGGAGTTCAGGAAGAGTGGTTGCTCCTCAAGGGAGCAATCCTCAATGCACAAGCTAATTGTATTCCATCTCGGAGGAAAGGCAGCAGGAGGGCACAGCAGCCCCCCTGACTCTCCAGGGACCTAGCAGACCTCCTGAGGCTAAAAAGAAAGGCCTACAAAGGATGGAGGATGGGATTCACTTGCAAGGAGGAATATTCTTCACTGGTCTGGTCCAGTCCTGCAGGGAGCAAACCAGGAAAGCCAAGGCTGCAACTGAACTCCAACTAGCTTTGAGTATAAAGGACAATAAAAAGTCGTTTTTCAGATATGTGGGGAGCCGGAGGAAAAGCAAGGGCAACATTGAACCCCTGCTAAACCAGATGGGACAACTGACAAGATGCCCAGGAAAAAGCCAACCTATTAAATGGGTATTTGCGTCAGTCTTTCATCAGTCCCATGGGACGCCCATGCCCACTATGGGACAGGGAGGTCTGGGTGAGGGAGATTCCCTGCCCTCCATCAATGCTGACCTTGTGAAGGAACACCTTGGGAGGCTGGATACTTTCAAGTCAGCGGGTCCTTACAGTCTACACCCCAGAGTGCTCAAGGAGCTGGTGAGCATTATAGCCCAGCCCCTGGCACAGATCCTTGAGAACTCCTGGTGCTCTGGTGTAGTGCCCGAAGACTGGAAGAAGGCCAACATGGTGCCTATCTTCAAGAAAGGGAAGAAAGTGGATCTGGCTAACTACAGCACATCAGCCTGACTTCTGTCCCGGTGAAGGTCTTAGACAAGTTTATTAAAGAGGCCATCCTTAATGGACTGGCCGACACCAACATCCTGAG
>NW_017729007.1:3887542-3891167 GCF_001723915.1 Gavialis gangeticus | reverse complement strand
TGAACACCTTCAAGAGTAAATTGGATGCTTATCTTGCTGGGATCCTATGACCCCAGCTGACTTCCTGCCTTTGGGCAGGGGGCTGGACTCGATGATCTTCTGAGGTCCCTTCCAGCCCTAATGTCTATGAATCCATGAATTATGTTTATATTATTGCTATGAAAACAGCTAGACTCTCAAATAGCTGTATAAAGCATGCATATTTAATGTCAAAAAGTAAAGTGCCTCCTCCATATAAAACTAAAATCCTATACAAGTGACTGTAGTAGCTTAGGGCCTGATCCAGTTTTGTCTTAAAGGTACCTAAAAGGGATTTAGGTTAAATATATGTGAACTGAAAGAGTAATCCACTTTGGCCGTAGTCCATATGGCACAAAATTCATTAGGAGATAAGCTTAGATCCAAGCAATGCCTCCAGTTCAGATTGCAAAATTCCCTAAGCCTCTTTAATTGAGCTTCTGGGTATGAATAAAAACAATATCGTTTGATCAGGCAGACTCCTAACTTTTGCCTAACCCTACTGGAATCCAGTCTGATGCTGAGGTGAAACCCAAGCCCCAAGAAGGGCGAGATAAATAAGCTAGCTTTGTGATATCTTCACCTGAAATCTAAGCTCTCTCACCCTGAGGAGGTATAAACCTATATCTCCCGTTTCCCAGGGAAGTGCCCTAATCACCCTGCTATACAACAGCCCAGATGGGGGCATCCTCAACACTGCTAGTTAACACTGGGCTCCTGGGCAGCTGAGATTACAAGAACCATGGGGTCAGGAGAACAAGAGGGAGCTTAGTGAATATGGCACTCCCATGGGTAGGGAGAAATCTGGGGTCTAGCCCCTGTCAGTCACTGAGAGGTATAAACCATGTTAGTTTGAAGTTAAGCACAAAGCAGGGCATGGTGGCACCTTAGAAAATAAGTGGTTCAGAGAGGCATAAGCTTTCATAGGAAACAGTTTACTTCATTCACAGCAACCAACAAAGTAGGCTGTTGCCCGTGAAAATTTATGCCTCTCTGAACCAGTTACACAGCCACTAGTTAAAAAAAAGAAAGCAACTGTAGAAGCACAGACAGCTTCGTGGACAAGTGTTCCAAGCACTAGGCAGTTTGGGCTAAAGGTCCATGACAACAACACCATCACTGAAGGAGGACGAGGCCTTCTGAATTCCAAATGTACAGGGAGCCTAAATGTATAGTATGAGTCAAACATGAAAGCACTGATGATGGGTAGGAATTGAGACATAGCTCTGTACTTAGTATTTCTGTTAGCTACCTGTAGATACCTCTTGGCTTTCTTGAATAATGCTTTGAATGGACCCTATCTCTGGATAGACAGTCTAGGCATGTAGTAGGCCGTTTGCAGACATTTAAAAAAAAAAGTGGTGCTTTACTTTAAACTCAGTGCACTCCTGCACCAAGCACACTGTATGTCCAGAAGAGGCAGCATGTTAGTTGGAACCGGCTCTGCAGCATCTGTATAAATTGGGAGCTTTAGTGAGGGTTTTTTGGTGCTTTTATCTAACAGCTGATTGAATCAGCTTTAGTTAAAAGTGAAAAAAAGCCCCACTGAAGCACCCAAACTATACAGACACTGCAGAGCCAAGCCAAAGTAATGTGCTGCTTTTTCCAGTAAAGTGCGTGTTTTTTTGGTTTTGTTTTTTTAACATCAGCAAGCAGCCATAAACCAACACTAAATAGATCACTCTCCCAGGCCAAGGCACACTTTTAGGTAATCAAATGCCTAAATGTAGGCACCTCCAAGGTAAATCTGGACCAGGGCTATAAGCCTCAGAAGCTTCTCATGTGTAGTACTCCACAATTGTGCTAATATCCAAAACAAGTAAAATTCCTTAATTCAGCCCAGGTTAGAGCAGCCCCAGCCAGCTGATACATGGTAAGTGTCTTCTGAACCATGAGTAATACATTTTTGCATTTCTTTAAGGTGGTGAAGCACCGGAGGTAGCTAAAGGTGGCTTTATGTATGTTGGGACTCTCTCATTAAATAGAGCACAATGAGGAATAAGGAATAAAACAAGACACAGAGTCTGCCCCTAAGTGCTCAATGAACCTCTTTGACTTTTTTTGAACACCAATGGCATTGGACACCTTCATCTGGTAAACAATGCAGATGTCTTTAATTCAGTCTAAAAGCCAGTGTAAAATATAGATTTATTTGTTATATAAGAAGTTCTGTATTCTGTGTTACTCTTCACAATATTCTAAAGAACAACTTGACAATAGCTAATTTGCTTTTTTATTGCAAGCTACTTACTGACTGGAGGTCTTTGGTCCTGAGATGGATGATTCACTCAGTAATTCAGCTATCAGTAAGAGTTTGCTTATAGTTTCTTTCATATTATCAAAGGCCTGCTGAGGAGAACTGGATCTAAAGAACATCTCAAAAAATGTTTGCAGCTGTAAAAGATAAACATAACACAGATTCTTAAATACTTATCTTGATTCACTTTTTAAGATCATGTATTAAAGGCTGGCAGAAGTCACGTTGTTTAAAAATGCTCTCTTTGTTTGTTACATGTGCCACACTAAAGAACAATATTAAATATTCCACTCAGTGTGCTAACAGAGACGTATTTGCATTTATAAATAAGCAAATTTGAAATAAGCTGTGCAATAACTGCTATCAGAGAGCATGACCTGGAGATGCAATAGTCTCTCAGCCTAAATTCATTTTGATAAAATTTTCTGATATCAATCGTGTGTGTACAGAAGCAGCACAAAGTAAAAGCCTTTCTTCTTACTAATGTATTAGGCCAAAATACTGTTCTGCTTCTCCTTTGAATATGAGTAAACAGGTTTTATGAATGGACAGAGGCAAGGATAAAAAGAACAGTTGTGAAAGTAAAAGGAATTTCTCTTTTATGAAGGCTGGTAGCCAAGTAGCTGCTCAGTTACCAATACTCATACCATGCAACAATGATGGAGCTCCTGAATGCACCTCACAGGAGGAATTTAGCCTCATGAATCCTCATACACAAGCTCTGTATACATTGCCCTTTCATGTACTGCTATCACTCACCCAAATCCATCCATCACATCACTGAAGCTCAATCCTACTGTATTAGGATCCTCTGTGCCCACAGAAGAAGGGGCTGCACGTGTTCCATAATTACATTATGTTTTTAACATAATACTCTGTAGCAATGTTCTACAACAGAGGTGGTCAATCTGCAGCATGTAGCAACAAGTGGCACAGGCAGCCTGTGTGTGGCATGCAGGAGCTTGGAGAGTGGGTAGGCAGAAGATAGCAGAGCAGCAGATCAGGTAGGGGAAGGGGATCATGGTGGCACAAGGGGATCATGGTGAGGAGGGAGGCATGAAGCTGAATTTGTGGCATGCCTACTAAAAATCTTGACCCCCACTGGTCTATAATAATTCTATATAGATAAAGGGCTTAGTTCACCTGTCTGTGTGTCTTTCTGTCTGTTCATAATGCTCTTGGAGCACTGTGATTGGTTGTCTTGGCAGCCAATCACAACGCTTACTGAAACAACCAGAGTGCTCCTCACAGACAGACGGCCAAATGTGGGGGAGAGGAAGGGGAGGGGGTGTCGCAGTGCACGGCGCGGAGCAGGGGGTGGAACTCTTGGAACTCTTGAACTTGGAGGCA
>NW_017729007.1:3886373-3887491 GCF_001723915.1 Gavialis gangeticus | reverse complement strand
CGGTGGCTGCGTGGGGTGGTGGAGAAGGGGGACGGAGGGGATGGTGTGGATAGAATGGGGCAGTGGAGTGCCACCACAATGGCAGGGATGGAAGAGATGGAGCAGGGGGGCAAGACCAGCATCGCTGGCCTTGCTTTTGCCCCCCAGCCCTGCTCTTTGGAGGTGGTGGCAGTGTGGGGTGCTGGCGGAGGGGGACAGAGGGGACAGAGAGGCAATCTTCCCCCCTCCCCACCCCCGGCTCCTGGGAGGCGGCGGCGGTGCGGGGTGGTGGGTGGCAGTGCCCCATCCCCACCCGCCCCCCTCCCCATCATTCTTAATGGGCAATTTGCTAGTATACTATAAAAACACACATTGTAATGCAATCATTTATTATAAAAGCATTGCTGAGGATCTTCTTTAGAGAATTATTGCGCACAAAAAAGCACCAAAAAAGCTATATTGATGCCCAAGGAAGGCAAATTACTGCTCTGAACCTTGCAAAATCCTCTCTCTATATATAAACATGGATATGGCTACATATTACTACACTGACACTATACACACAGAATTTTCTAGACCGTTTGGAACCTTTCTCCAGTTTGATCATGTAAGCAGTAGGAATGATGGGAAGTAGATTTTTTCTGTAAGTGTCTTCAGGCACACTACTGCATTTGAAGTTGCAAGGGGCTTCCTAGTCTAAATTCATTTTGAAGACACTGGATCCCAGACTACATAATCAGTTAGGGGAAAAACTCATTTTTGTATCTTACATAGAAAACACATGCCCTTTTTCCTTCATTGCCAATGATTCCCTCCTATTATACTTGTTAAATAAATGTCATATGGTTCACCTGTTAATCTGCTATTTTGTTTCAATAAGCAATTCTCTTTTTCAAATTTTAGTGACTACAAGAAACATGTGCCAAGCACATGTATTAACACTTTGTACATGCTGAGTACTTTAAACAGCTGGTACTCTTCGTATTATCATAAATAAATTGTTCTATATTCCTATAGGGAAATTAAAAAAAGATAACAATGGTAGAATATCAAGGCTGTAGAAGTAAATCTTCAATGCACAGGAAGTCACAAAGTTAAAGTCGGAAAGGGCAGGGGGAGGGGCTGGCCAGGGCAGGGGA
>NW_017729007.1:3884010-3886045 GCF_001723915.1 Gavialis gangeticus | reverse complement strand
CCTTCTCCAGCCCCCCAACCCCTTACTCACTGGCACTGGAGCCCTGGTACTGAAACATGTGGCCTGGCAGCCAGAGTGTCTCCGTGGAGGACCCAGCCTGCAGTTGCCTCAGGGCACAGTCCCGGACTGTGCCCTGCTCCACTTTTTTAAACTTCGATTTTTTTTAGACCCTTGGATATCCAGGGGTCTAATTTTTTCCCCGTGCTGAAAACTTTTTTTGTTCCTGCATGTACCTGTTGCCCTGCCTCAAAGGGGGTTGAGACAGGACAAGAGGCACATGCGCGCTCGTCTGGATGTGCCCATAGAGTCCAAACCCTCAGAAGCAGGTATTGGATTTTATAGAATCATACAGAAGGGCTGGAAGGGACCTCCAAATGTCATGCAGTCCAACCCCCCCCCGCCTGACACAGGATCATCTGTATCCAAACCATCCCATACAAACCATAATCTGAATTCTATATAAGACTACAATCAACCATGACAACACAGACCCAAACTGCCAAAGGTAAATCAGGGGAACCATGGCAGCCAATGTCCTGCTTCTATGATATGTTATCAATATATGCTCAAGAGATCTCAGATAGAGGGACATACCCCCTACAGACGAAGGCAAAACCCCCCAGAGTCTATACTAATCTGACCATGGGGTAAAATTCCTTCCTGACCCCAAATACGGTGAACAGTTGACCTTGAGTAGAGGGGCAAGACCCTCTAGCCAGGAGCTTCCAGCTTTAGTTGCAGCAGGAACACTGGCACACCCCAGTTGAAGTCCCCAGCCTTGGCTGTAGCTAGCACCCAATGTTTCTGAGGAAATTTAAAAAACATCCTGACCCAAGCTGCAGAAAATCCGGGGGGGTGGGAGGCAACCAGCAAAGCTCAGAAGCATAGAGATACCCATGGTAGAATATCCCCTACCAGTGGCTGTCCAACCTCTTCCTGAACACCACCAGTGAAGGAAAATCCACAGCTTCCTTAAGCAGTCTGTTCCACTGCCTCACTGTACTAACAATGAAGAGGTATTTCCAGATATTCAATCTAAACTTACTTTGCTGCAACTTCAAGCCATTGGTCCACATCCTCCTCTCTGCAGCAAGAGACAAAACATGCTTTCCCTCTTCTTTATGGCAACCCTTCAAGTATTTGAAGACTGATATCATGTCCCCTCTTAAGTGCCTTTTCTGTAAGCTGAACAGGCCTAGCTTCTTCAGCCTCTCCTCACATGACTTGCCTTCCGAGCCTTTAATCATCTTTGTTGCCTGCCTCTAGACCCTCTCTTGCTTTTCCACATCCTTTTTAAGATGTGGAGCCCAGAACTGCACACACTACTCCAGATGAGGCCTAACCAGCACCAAGTAGAGAGGCACTATCACCTTCCATGTCTTTCACCTAATGCTTTTATCGATGCAGCCCAAAAATCACATTTGCCTTTTGTTGAGCTGCATCACACTGCAGACTCATATTGAGTCTGTGGTCTACCAAGACTCCCAAGTCATTTTTCATAGAGCTGCCATCCATCCAGTCACCCGTTTTGTGTGGGGGGTTTTGTTATATCTCCTGACGCATAGCACCTTGCATTTGTCCACACTGAACTTCATCCTGTTAGCTCCAGCCCAACTTTCCAATCTGTCAAGATCCTTCTCATTAAGTTCACATCTTCCAACACGTTCACAATCCTTTTCAGTTTTGTACTGTCCACAAACTTGCTCAAGAAGCTTTCTCTCCCAATATCTACATCATTATTAAATATGCTGAACAGCTCCAGGCCCCGGACAGACCCCTGTGGGACTCCACTCGAAACCTCCTGCCATTGTGACACGGACCCATTAATAATTACCCTTTGCTTGTAGCTATTGAGCCAGTTATCTACCTCCTTATAGTAGGTTTATCCAGTCCAGTCCACATTTTTATCTAGTTTATCCAGTCCACATTTCTCCAATTTGTTTAAGACTGTTATAAACTAGTCAGGGGGGATCAGCAGGCACTGGGGGAGTCCCTGTTTCCCCGAGCACTGCCAGGAGTGACCAGAAATAACGGT
>NW_017729007.1:3877917-3879010 GCF_001723915.1 Gavialis gangeticus | reverse complement strand
GCACTGCCAGGAGTGACCAGGAATAACGGTCACAGGCTGGCAGAGGGTAGGTTTAGGCTAGATATCAGGAGGCGCTACTTCACGGTTAGGGCGGCTAGGATCTGGAACCAACTTCCAAAAGAAGTGGTGCAGGCTCCTACCCTGGGGGTTTTTAAGAGGAGGTTAGATGAACACCTTGCTGGGGTCGTTTGAGCCCAGTACTCTTTCCTGCCATGGCAGGGGGTCGGACTAGATGATCTACTCAGGTCCCTTCCGACCCTAGAAACTATGAAACTAAGAAAAGGTTATGCGGGACCTTGTCAAAAGCCTTGCTGAAGTCCAGATACACTAAAGCCACAGCATTCCCTTCATCTACCCAAGCTGCTACTTTGTCAAAGACAGAGACCAGGTTTGTTTGACATGATTTGTTTTTCATAAATCCATGCTGGCTGCTTGGATCAGCCTTCCTTCCTCCAGATGCTTATACAAGGCCTTCCTTAAGGCCTTCCTTAAGTAACTTCCCAGGTTGAAGGACTGCTTTGCAAACAGTGTGCCTCTAAGTTGATGAGTGATGAGCTGCTTCCAAGTAGCAACAAGAGGACCACTGGTCATTCAGTAGAAATGGCATGCTATATGGACTGTGTGTAGACACATCTGGAAGTGATAAAAGAAACCTCAGCGTTTGAGTGTCTCTGTGTGTCATATGGCTGTGCCCCCAAAAGCCCAAATATTAAAACCTGTACATCTGCAGACCTATCCTCTTAGCTTGCAAAGGCAGTGGACTGTCTGTTTGGGCAAGGCTCAAATCATTCCATATCAACTATTAACATCTAGTTAAAAGTAGTATTGATGAGTATGAAATGTAGACCTGAAGAGAGCTATTTTTTATGCTAATTTTTGTTTGTTGACCAAAAAGTAGGACTAAAGTGTTAACATTTGATGGCAATCCCTGGTATTCAGTCTAGAAAAGAATAACTCCTCTGGCAAAATGTTGAATAGAGAGTAGAAAAGGATTAAGGTTTAGCAAGTTAATCTTCAAAGTGCACTGATTTTGTGGGCACTGAGGGCTTTTGCAAAGACTGATGTGATACAGGTGTGGGAAGCAGGGTGTATA
>NW_017729007.1:3871035-3877659 GCF_001723915.1 Gavialis gangeticus | reverse complement strand
CAGGTGTGGGAAGCAGGGTGGGGGGGGCGGGCAAGAGGAAGGAAGGGGAGGGGGAGGAGTGCACTTGCACAGATGTAGGCATGCTACAGGGCTTCCTTGTACAGGAAATTCCAAAATTTCCCAGGTGCCTGAAAGTGTTCATTCACATGCTGAATGGATACAGATCCAATGAGTATGTTGCACACATTTATGTAAAATGCATGCCTCTGAGAAAATTTGCAAATTGATACATTTTTCATTAAACTAGTAAACCAGCATCTTCTTTAAAAGAAATAACATCTCAAGACAAATATTCTTAACAGGGATTTAGCTCATGAGTTTTAGTGCACTTGAAAAATAAATCAATTGCCTATGTCAATATTAATATTAAAATGTATTTTCTTATTCTTCTTTGACATTAGATTTAAAAAACCAAAAATATGAATTGCCTTTTCTTAATTCCTCTTAATTTTGACATAAGATTTAAAAAAAATCCACAAACCTCCAAGTCATTTAAAATAAGCTTTGTGATTTCAGTGCCATGAATTATTTCATTCTATTGTACTCTGCCAGAAACACACATCAATTAAAGGCCCGAAAGGAAGACTACATTTGATTTAATCACATAATTCCTATTTGCTATTTCATGCATACATGCTCAAGGAGGGATTAAAAGTGAGGCATACACAGGTCTGCAGATTATTTTAAACTTAGTTATTCCTTTGAAATAGCTTCTTCTTCTGCATGTTCTTTGTCAGTGAACCTGCAGGGACAGATTCTTAGGCAAGGTAGTGCCCCTTTGTGTCACCACAGCAGTGTAAAGTCTCACAACATTACCTTAATTGAGGATCTGTCTGATGAACAATAATCCTGCCAGGAATAAAATTGGTTTTAGCCTAAAATTGGTTTTAGCCTATGCACACTTCCTCCTTCTATCTTCACTTCCTCTTTATGGGCATGTTGAATAGTATGTGTGACTTTTGTTCTGCATACTGAACTTTAATGCCCTCTGGCTGGCATAACTGACATAACTGGCAACACTTAGTAGGTACAAACTGTAGCAGCTTTGCTGAAATACACTGCATCCAGAAGTCTTTGGGACTCTCAATTCCACATCAGCAGGATAAACAGGTCAGCCATACGCCTGATTGTTCTTTGCCTCCCTTCTCACCTTCTTCCTCCCATCTAGCCCCCACAACTGTTCATTCATCCATCCATCCCCAGAGACTTGGCTGGCTGGAAGATGAGGAGGAAATGTCACTCCTGCCTTTGATGACCAGCCCATCTCCTTTTGAAGGAGAGGAGTTTGTTACAGAGCAACTGGGGTCAGCAATTGACTTCAGGACATCTAGTTGGTTCTGGGCCAACCAGCTGACATAAGGACAGAATTTGGGGCAGATAACAACAATAGGCTCAAAGAAAGCTAGAGCCCAGGACTGGGAAATCAATGCAAGGAGAACACTTCATAAACAGATACACAATGTTGAGTAAGAGCATCTCATCTCAGCAGAGGAAGCCTTCCTTGATCGGCATCATGGCCTTAAGGACCAATTGCTAGGGATGCAACGGAGACCAGGATTCACTACTCCAAGAGCACATTAATACGACAAGAAACAAGGTATACTGTTCTAGGACTGAGCATGGAAAACAATTTAGGCTCTCTGCTAAATTATGGTTAAAAATTTGAAGATGCAGTGCTTCATATTTTTGCAGGATTTATATATGACTTCTCAGAGAAGCTGCTTTGCTGGTCCCTTTTACAAAACACTGACTGTGACCTTCTAGATTAGACGGCAGACAAAATCATTATTATAGCTGAGTGTGGTGTTCACTTCTTGTTAAATACCTAAACTTCTGAAGGTTGTAGAAAAATCCAAGAAATCTTGTCTCAATAAGAGTCAAATGGAGGTTTTTCTTCCAAGATGCATGGGTTGGAAGTTGGAGATAGTTTTTCAAACCAAGGTGCCCTCAATGGAGCGTTCATCTGCGCAGTAGAACTGCCAGTATCCCACCACTAGGGGGATCTGCATAACCACACAGGCTTGTCAGGGAAAGCTTTTCTTTAAAAGTGTCTGTGTGTTTTATCTTACTACAGAATGAATCTTTGGTAAGAGGCTACGCTTCATTTTCCACGTCAGTCTTGTATCTGCAGTTAGCTTTCCTTTATCATTGTCTATACTTGATAATTTTTTTTCACCC
Source organism: Gavialis gangeticus (assembly GCF_001723915.1). Taxonomy (NCBI): domain Eukaryota; kingdom Metazoa; phylum Chordata; order Crocodylia; family Gavialidae; genus Gavialis; species Gavialis gangeticus. The sequence goes on along the minus strand of NW_017729007.1, from coordinate 3,875,481 downwards.
ATGTCTACAAAGATTTGTGTGTGCTGGGGCACACAAAACAACACTGCCGTAGGGTAGTACTTGTGTTTAGCAGGACGACCCTGCAGAGGTGTTTATTAGTCTACTGCAACCTAATAGGGTTGCAGGTGTAGACAGCAATGTTTTACTGCACGGCTAATTAGTCTGCTGCGCAGCAAACATCTTGTGTAGACATGCCTCGTACTGCCTATTACTTATCATACACAGATCTACACGCTGCCTCCTTATCAATCACTGTAGATAGAAAAAGTTGTAAAGTGGGTAATGGGAGAAAAATGTACCCATAATCGAAAACAATGGTTCCTGAATACATCATAAGGAAGACAGTGCAGTAATTTATCACAAGATTATAGTGCTAGCTGTTGAGTATGTCTATTTATTCCACCCCAAGATTTATTATTATGTGAAACCATTTCCCTGCATCTTTGAGACAGGACTTGAAGAAGGTGGAAGCCAAGATATTATTCAGATATTTTGCATAGTAAATATGTTATGTATGCTATTTTTTTCTACATAATCTATTTTTAAAGGAAGACTATTAAATAGTTTAGGCCACAAATTTTCACTGCCTTAAACCTGTTTTAATTCACTAGAATGGAAAATGTTCTGTGGCTTCATTTTTATCATTTATGGCATACTGGTAGTCACCAAGGATTTAATTTTTAAAGCTGCAATACAGGAAGAGAAAGAGAAGTCTTCCAGCAACATTTTCTCTATAGTTTTTGCTAATTAAAGACAAGTCTAATAACCAATGAAGTCAACAAAAATTTTCCTGGTGAGTTCAATGTCTTTTACATTAGTTTTTTTGAGAAGTGAGAGGATTAACTGTGGTTTCCTGGACACAATAGTAGTTTTTGGTGGAGTACGGGTGACAGACTAAGAGTTTTCTTCACACTGCTCCTAAAGCAGGATATGGGCCTTCCAGGAATGCATGGGCGGACTTCCAAGGACCCAATTCCTGGAAGGAGAAAGGCCTGATAAGTGCTTATCCCCAATTATTAGAAATTTTGCTTCTTTCAAGAATCCCAGATGGACCTGGCTCTCCAGGGATCTAGCAGACCTCCTGCAGCTAAAAAGAAAGGCCTACAAAGGATGGAGGATGGGATTCACTTCCAAGGAGGAATATTCTTCACTGGTCTGGTCCGGTCCGGTCCGGTCCAATCCTGCAAGGAGCAAACCAGGAAAGCCAAGGCTGCAACTGAACTCCAACTAGCTTTGAGTATCAAGGTTAATAAAAAGTCCTTTTTCAGATATGCGGGGAGCCGGAGGAAAAACAAGAGCAACATTAAACCCCTGCTAAACCAGATGGGACAGCTGACAACTGACGCCCAGGAAAAAGCCAACCTATTAAATGGGTACTTTGCATCGGTTTTTCATCAGTCCCATGGGACGCCCATTCCCACCACAGGACAGGGAGGTCTGGGTGAGGGAGATCCCCTGCCCTCCATTAATGCTGACCTTGTGAATGAACACCTTGAGAGGCTGGATACCTTCAAGTCAGCCGGCCCTGACAATCTACACTCCAGGGTACTTAAGGAGCTGGCGAGCATTACAGCCCAGCCTCTGGCACGGATCTTTGAAAACTCCTGGTGCCCCAGTGTAGTGCATGAAGACTGGAAGAAGGCCAATCTGGTGCCTATCTTCAAGAAAGGGAGGAAAGTGGATCCGGCTAACTATAGGCACATCAGCCTGCCTTCTATCCCAGGGAAGGACTTAGACAAGTTTATTAAAGAGGCCATCCTTAATGGACTGGCAGATGCCAACATCCTCAGGGATAGCCAGCACAAGTTTGTTGCAGGTAGGTCTTGCTTGACCAATCTCATTTCCCTCTATGACCAGGTGATCTATCACCTGGACAAGGGAGAAGAGATTGATGTCATATATCTTGGTTTCAAAAAAGCCTTCAATCTGGTATCCCATGATCACCTCTTGGCGAAACTGGCCCATTGTGGCCTTGGGTCCACCATGATCTGCTGGCTGGAGAACTGGCTGTGTTATCGGACCCAGAGGCTGGCAATTGATGGAAGACAAACGTCATGGTGCCCTGTGACCAGTGGGGTCCCCCAAGGCCCTGTCCTTGGACCCATATTGTTCAACGTCTTCATTAATGATGTGGACACTGGAGTCAGAAGTGGACTGGCCAAGTTCGCCGTTAACACCAAACTTTGGGGCAAAGCATCCACACCAGAACACAGGCAGGCGATCCAGGCTGACCTGCACAGGCTCAGCAAATGGGCAGATGAGAACCTGATGGTGTTTAACGCTGAAAAATGCAAGGCTCTCCACCTTGGGAGGAAAAATCTACAGCAACCTTATAGGCTCAGCAGTGCTACGCTGGCTAGCACTATGGAAGAAAGAGATTTGGGGGTCATCATTGACCACAAGATGAACATGAGCCTGCAATGCGATGCTGCGGCTAGTAAAGCGAACAAAACTCTGGCTTGCATCCATAGATGCTTCTCAAGCAAATCCGGAGACAACATTCTCCCCTTGTACTCAGCTTTAGTGAGGCTGCAGCTGGAGTACTGCGTCCAGTTTTGGGCTCCACAATTCAAAAAGGATGTGGAGAAACCTGGGAGAGTCCAGAGAAGAGCCACGCGCATGATCAGAGGTCAGGAAAACAGACCTTACCACGACAGGCTGAGAGCCATGGGGCTCTTTAGCCTGGAAAAGCGCAGGCTCAGGGGTGATCTGATGGCCATCTATAAGTTTATCAGGAGTGACCACCAGTACCTGGGAGAACGTTTGTTCACCAGAGCGCCCCAAGGGATGACGAGGTCAAACGGTCATAAACTACTACAAGACTGTTTCAGGCTGGACATAAGGAAGAATTTCTTTACTGTCCAAGCCCCCAAGGTCTGGAACAGCCTGCCATCGGAGGTGGTTCAAGCACCTACACTGAACACCTTCAAGAGCAAACTGGATGCTTATCTTGCCGGGAATCTATGACCCCAACTGACTTCCTGCCCTTTGGGCAGGGGGGCTGGACTCGATGATCTTCCGAGGTCCCTTCCAGCCCTAATGTTTATGAAATCTATGAAATTAAACATATATAACTCTTGGAACCTTAAAGAGAGAAAGAGAGCACAATGCAATGAGTCAGGATGCTCAAGTCAGAAGGCCAAATCCTATTCCATGTATTAGGTATGTAAGTGAACATAAAAGTGCCAAACTGGGTCAAACCAATGGTCCATTTAGACCAGTCTCACATATCTGACAATACCAGAATGGAGAATGGATGCTTTGGACAGAGAGTACTGAAGTGGACCTACACCCACAACACAAAAAATGATTTTATTTCATCCTGCTGGAAAAACATTAACACAAAAGTTGGCTGAGTCCTCTTCCCCCTTGCTGCTTGAAGGCTAAAATGATGATAAATTAATATAAAAGAAAAGGAAAAGATCCTGAACATTCCTATTGCATTAAACTTTTGCTTACAGGTATTCTGTTTTACATTAAATATCATTAAGGCAATATCAGAAGACACCACTTGAGGGCAGTACAGCAATCTGATTTTCACAATGTACAGCATTAACAAACCAAAATCAGATTAAAATGTGTATTTTTGGGAAGCACTCTGTTCCTGGGTTTTGCACCCATCTTAACTTTAAAAAATATTTTGTAAAAATCTTCCAATGCACAAGACGTGAGTTTCCATGGGAGATCGTATTAGTTTATACCATGGCATTATTATGCTACAGGACTTAACTTTAATAATATAGCCCACTTCATGATCTGAAATTCACCTGTGATCAGTATTTTTAATAGAAACATCTGCAGCACAAAAAATATAATAAAAATCAATAATATCCCCCAGGAAGCCCTGTTGCACCCAACACTGATATAAGTTAATCTAATTCTTTGAACTCTATGAATAGAATCTTTTTTAAAAAGTCTTTATTAACACAATACACTTCTTAAGTGATGCCAGAATTCAAAATCCTGTAACTCTGGTTACCTAGCAGACACAATCAGGGTCTTAAATAGCAGTAAGGGGGGTACTTCTCCAGAGCACAAAAGTGCTAATGTACATATTCGTTAAGTACTATATGAGATGGCATAAAGCAGCACTTGATAGTAAAAGGAATCTGTTTCCCTTTGAAGGTTTGGATGGGGGAGGGGGGTGAGGAGCTGACGAGGGGAAGAAAGGAAAGGATGCAGGATACATGCCTGCCAATCTAAAAAGTAATTTGCTAGACAAATGGTTCACATGCCAGCACTCATACCAAACAGAAAAACATTTAGGGGTTAATTCTCTGCTCAATATGTATGCATAATGGGAAATATTATTATACACACTGACTGGGGACCGACTGTCCTTAATACATATAACATGTAATTATCATTGTGGTAGCTTTCTAATTTTTTTCTTCTTTTTTAGCACAGATGGTTTAGAGAATCATTCTAAACCCCAGTCCCTATCAT
>NW_017729007.1:3842489-3866035 GCF_001723915.1 Gavialis gangeticus | reverse complement strand
GATGCAGGATACATGCCTGCCAATCTAAAAAGTAATTTGCTAGACAAATGGTTCACATGCCAGCACTCATACCAAACAGAAAAACATTTAGGGGTTAATTCTCTGCTCAATATGTATGCATAATGGGAAATATTATTATACACACTGACTGGGGACCGACTGTCCTTAATACATATAACATGTAATTATCATTGTGGTAGCTTTCTAATTTTTTTCTTCTTTTTTAGCACAGATGGTTTAGAGAATCATTCTAAACCCCAGTCCCTATCTTCAGATTAAGTAAATGTGATTTGCAAGAATAATTTTCAATAGTTATTTTTTTGTTAAGAAATCTTGCAGAAGCTGTGCAATAGCGCTTCACTCTCTACATTTTAAGTCCGTAGATATCTCTTCTGATCCACTGTGTATTTAATAAATGTCAGGGATTTTTCAGCTCTCAAAAACATAGTATGTATCACATGTAGTAAAAAAATGTTGTGCACATAAGGTCAGGTGTTACTGTAAACAGTAATAGGCAATTTGTAGTATATTAACTCTACTGCTCGGGCAAGTCCATTCCAGTAATGAACTAAAAGTAGTTCCAGACTTGCTAACCAGTGAATCTTTATTTCTACTTGAGTAGGTATGCTGTACTTTGCAACATTATTCAAAAGGCAGTAATACAATGCAAAAAACTAATGCCCTCATATCTACACTAAGTTTTAAATAAGTGAGTATACTCATCTCTTCTAGGGGAGAAATCCATTTCAAATAACAATGCCAGCAATTTTTCTCCAGGCCAGAGTCTCCTGTTGTTTGCATGCTCAGTTCCTAATATTAACAGTGGCATAACTGGTGGGGTGGGAGGGGGAGGCAGTGACTGGAGCAAGCCCCCTTGCTGCTGACTTGGCAGGGAGGAGGGGGAAGGCACAAAAGCAATTGCTATTGCTATTGCATGGTGCAGCAGCAACTAGAAGTTGCCCTGTGGGTGGCAGCTGCCCTGGATGCCCAGCTGTGTCATTATGCCTCTTGATATCACGGGAATTATGACAGACAGACTTCTGAAGATCCATTCTACCATTATCAGCTATTGACAGGTTAGAGTAGATAGAGTATGAAACAAGCAGTTTTTTCTTCATTCACATCAGAGATAATTCACAGAAATCCTAATCTAAAAAAATGCGTAGCTGAAGTTAATAGAAATGTTTTGGACCAAAATTCCGCATTTGGTGTAAACTGACATAGCTTTGCTGCCTTCACTCTGGCTCCCTGCAACTAGTACTGGCTGAATACTCCATGAAATGTATTTGCAATATGCATGAAGATCACTGCAAAAGAGAATCGCCAATTTATGGACAGGAAGAACAGTATCTTTCAATTAAATCTTTAATTTCCCAATATATTTTTCCCAAATGAACTGTCTGTTTCAAGGTCTTCCACATGGTATGATGGCTCGTGGAATTCAGTCTAAGTTCATTTATTTATTTTCCATAAATACTGGCTGATCACATCTACTGACTTCCCACAGTACCTGTATGTTTTATACACATGTTCACAGACCCTGGTAAGGGCTGCATGTGCCCCTAGAAAGATGAATATAGACATATCCAGATGCCCCTTTTACTTGTACTGATTATATCTTAGAGACTTTCTGACTTCTCAAGCTCTATATACAGTACATTGTTTATACTAAGAGGCAGCCTTATACATCCTGTTTTCCATCATTTTGTTAATTTGAATTTAAATCAACATCACTATAGAAGTGCTTTTCTGGTTTTTGTATAATTCTTGCTATTCTGACAACTGTCTCAAAGTGCAGAAAATATAGTACCACAGGCGCAGTAACCAGATTGGAGCGACTGTATATTGTGCTGCTATTTCTATCTATCACTTTTATTGCTGCTTCTGCTGCCAGAATGTTCTGTAAGTGGTGGCTGGCGCCCTCTCTCACAGACTTCTCTCAGCGGTGATTATTTTCTAGAGTGCTGTGCCACAATTACTAATGATTATTATCCTCAAAACTAGCAGCTACTTAAGAAATTATAGTGATAATACTGGATGCCTGTAATATTTTTAATAAGCATAAAATGAAACTAAGCCCAGTGGATACAAAAGTTTTGAAGTGACAAAATTCTGTTAGCTGGTTTCCATACATGTAAAAACAATGCACGCATGCGCAGATGCACACACAACCCTTCATAGGCTCCAAGATCATTCAAGTTCTTAGCATTATCAGCCCAGGATTCACATTTTATAGTGGTATTGGCACACACGTGAATTCAGACCCAAGTCCTGCCCCCTGCCCAAGAGACTCAGCCAGGCTACTTTTATCTTCCTTTGGGCATAGAACATGAAATGTTCCCTGACCCACAAATGGAGATGTGGGAATTTTGGTATTCCAGAGAAGATCTGAAGAAAATAGCCTGCCACTCTAGAGTCTTTCTCCGTGACACATAGCAGTAGATTTTCAGTCCCTTCATGAGCATCAGCTGTGTTACAAATGTTGCTGCTTGCATTTTTATCCTGTTTTGTTAATTGTTATTAGACACCGTTGCTGCTCATTAAGCAGAACAAAACAGGAGAGAGGTACCCATGAGTAAGCATGTGCCTACTGGCCCAAATTGATCGGAAGGAGGAGGGAGGATTCAATTGCGTCAAGTCCAGCTACCTTGAGGTAACAAAATCTGAACATTTAGACATTTCTAAAGCATCTGTCCTCAGAAAACCTAGAATCATTAGGATGGCTCTCAGGAGACCTAGGGCTCATGTACACACCATGATTTTTGCCCTTTCATGCACTGCAACTGCATGTCTGTGTGTATGAGCAGGATTTCCCAATGCTTTAAAAAAGTCTTTCCTGTGCATTAAACTAAAATTCCAGGGACGTAGTTTAGTTTGGGTCGCTGGGAATTATAATGTAGCATCCACGGATTCATTGCGGGGAACCACAAAGGCACTCAAAAAAGTGTAATGAGCCCTTTGTCCAGCAGATGGCACTGTTACTTTTTTGTAGTTCACCCCTTCAAATTGCTTTCACTTGTGAATTGCTTTCCCTTTTATTTTTCTTGTGTGGCTTTTTCTGTTTTTTTCTTGTTTGCCGACTCCCTGCTTCCACAGCTGCATGGCAGGGCATGGGCACAGGCTGGGTGGGGGGCCCTGAGCCAGGGGTCAGCACTGGACCATCCCGCTCTCCTGCGGCAATAACCAGGGACCCGTCTTAATTCATTTGAAAACCTAGTGTGTGTAAACACAGATGAGATGCTCCAAGGCTAATTTGTTTGAAAACCTAGTGCATGTAAATAAAGATGCAACACTCCAAAATAAACAAGTTAAAATTTTATAAACCTATTTAATTTAATAAGGATTAAAGCCTGTGGTGTTTACAGGTGCCCCTATACTCCAGCTTAGAGATCATTTACCTGGGTTTCAAGGCCTCTGATGACCTCTCCCAGGAAATGCAGCTCCACAGTATCTAAACAAAATATGGAAGCACCATGGCACTTTTCTTTAATTGTGGGATCAACACCAACCCAGAAAAACCTCCAGCATTACAGCACTCATACAGCTGTGTGTTACAGCTTAAGAACACTGCTGAACATGCTCTCATACCACAGTGCCAAAAACTGGAACTGAAATGAGTAATCCAGAAAAACTGTCTCCATGTGATAACTACACTGTGCATAATAGTTATTTCACTTCCTATGTGAACTGCTCTTCTTTTAACTGTATCCAATAAGAACAACAATGAGCAGCAATAGTGTCCAATAAGAACAACTAACAAAGGAGGGAAAAAAAGCAAGCAAAGTATTTGGCTTTGGGGACATACAAAGTGACCTCTCAGGTCACTGAGCCGGATGCCCCATCACGTAAAGAGGATTATATGATATGGTGCCTAGATTTACCAATAAAAGAAGAGTTTTACCTTGACAAAAAAGTATTTCCTTTTGGAGGAATGCCAGACAGTAGCATTTGAATGAATAAATGCCCGTAATGGTGTTAAGGATGTCACTAGCACGTATGCTTTGATGATGACAGAAAGGTCTTGAGCTTTAAAGTCATTCTTGTGGTCAAGTTGAGCTGGTATCTGATGCCTAAAAAAGTGAGAACAATATCTATTATAAGAAAAGTGCTGCTGCCTCTCTACTGAAAGAAAAAGGAGCTACAAGAAAACTAACATTTAAGAAAATATTGCCCTATTTTCCAGTTAATATCATTCTGGCATATTGTTTAAGTTGGCTAAAACAAAGCTTTTCATTAAATCTGCTTTTGTTGCTTTAAAATATTTTTTTGAACTTAGTTTCCAAACCAAAAAATTAAAAAAATTTGGTTAAGATGGAGTTATTGCTAAGTATAAATTTCAGGAACTTAAGGGTAAAAATATTACAGGGATGTTGTAATCACTCCAAAAACAAGCATTACTAACCCAGGAAATTCAGAGTAAAGGTGAAAACTTTAATAAAATGAAAACATCTTAAGTAATGGAACCAAAGTTAAGACATCCAAACCATGGTAACCCCACTTGGTGATGATGCTATAAATCTGGTAACAAAACCTGTACTATCATTAGAAACTACTTTACTTAAATTGGAGGCTGAAAACAATTGACACGTCTTACTTCTGCTCACACAGTTATGGCACTGAACCCCTAAAGAAAGTTCTGACCAGGACCTCCAGAAAATATTACAGGGATGGTGTGACAGGGCACTTGGAGCAGGGCTCCCAAGATACTCGCTGAGCAGGCCAGGTCTTGGAACAGATAGGCCTATGAACAGGAGTGGAAGAGCCCATAGCCTAGAGGAGGGCAGCAGAGAGTGGAGAGCCAAGGTGCCCAAGGTCAGCTAGCAAGTAGAGCAGCACCCAAGAGGGGCAAAGCAGGCTTTAGAACAGATAGGCCTGGGAACATGGGTCTGGTGCTGGAGAAGGGCAAAACAGGTCTTGGAACAGATAAGTCTGAGGATGGAAGTAATGGTCCGAGAGGGCTGCTGATGAAATCTGGTGGTTGAGGAAGGGACTGAAAGGGAGGTATGGACCGGCCCAGCAAGAGTGAGAGAGAACAGCCAGAGGAAGAGAGGGGCCTGAGGCCCACAGAGAGAGCTTGAGCCCAGGAAGGACTAGGTACTTGGGAAAAGGTCCAGTACCTGGGGGGCGGCAGGAAGGGTGGAGGGCACCAGGAGAGTCCTGTGCCCAGGGGAGACTAGGGTGCACTGAGGAAAGCTCCAGTCCCCAGGGCTTGCAAGAGGGCAGAGTGTGGGGCCAAAGAGCCAGAGCCCAGAGAGAGGGCAGTGTGTCAGAAGGGCTAGAGAGCCAGAGGTCTTGAGTCTCAGAGGGGCAATGACTAGAGCTTCGAACCCATAGCCCATGAGGGGTGTATGTCTGTAGATCACCTGTGAGGCATGGAAGTATGTATTGAGGAGGATGGAGCTCACAGAACTAGCCTTTAAGGCAATGACCATGAATAACTGTGAACCTAAAAGTCGGATCAGGCTTGGGAAGCCTTGGGGCAGCCTCCCTTTTATCAAAAATTAATAACATCAAGGTGTGGCAGGAAAGTAAAAGGGAGAGGTCCCCTCAGGGGAGCCTGGTTGGCAAGGGCTGAGCAGCCACCACTGGGACAGGCACTTGCTACAGATTGCAATAAATGACCCTCCATAAATCAGTTAATAATAAAAATATTTGGACAGGTTTTGACTGGGAAGTAATATAACTGTTCAGGTATTTATCTATTACTACAACAGTTTGCAAAGAATTAGCTGCAAAATTGGAGTGGAAAGCAATAAAAAAAACTCATAAAAATATTATTTAAAAAGCTATATTATAGTTACATTTGGCCAGATTCACCTATTTATTATTCCATCTATTAAGCACTATGCATCTTCATAGTAATTCAATTAAATACATATGCACCTCATAATAAGGAAAAGGGGAAGATGGCTTTAAAAATTATAGATAACTTAGATTGGGGAGGCCAAGCTGTGGCGCACATGCCACAAGTGGCACTAGCAGCCCTTGTGTGTGGCATGTGCAGCAGGGCAGCAGATAGGGCAGGATAGCGGATCAGGCAGGGGAAGGGGATTGGCATAGCACTCAGGGAGGAGGCTGGGCTTATTTTTGGTATTTCTGCCAAAATGTTTGGCACCTACTGGCTTCAATACACAACCTATGCGTGGTTCAGTTTACCTACGTATTTGTTAAGGGAGATTAAAACAAACAAACAAACAAACCCTAAATAGCACATACAAGCTCTGGTACTACAGTGATGATCAACATGTAAGTACATTTCTTGGTGGAACAGTGCTGGATTTCTGAATTTTTTTCCATGACTTGCTTCACTGCCTGTTGTAAGAATGTATCATGAAACATGTACAAATATCAATAATAATGTGATACAAAAGTATCAACTTACGGCTGTGCATTATTGGTTTGGTTCCACCAGCGCCACAGATGGGCAAAATTTGTCCCTTCTTCCCTTCTCCCAAGCTGAGAAATGTCACTTGCTTGGTTAGATTGTGAAAATGCATGATGATTTGGGCATTCCAGGAAAGCTACTGGAACATGCAGTTCTGAAAACATTTCAACAAAATAAAAATATATATAGTCAATGTAATGGTTTAAAAAAAGATTATTCATCCTGTTGGTAAAATAAAATACATTCAATAAAGAGGCAGGCAGGAGCTACAGTTATCAAATGACATGGAAAAAAAGAATAAACTTTTCAGCTCTTCAGCTGAAGTTGAACCAAATAGTAGGATCAAAGCCTGTTTCAGTTTTGAAGCTGCATTTTTTCCCGTTCATTCCCAGTTACTGTACTAACACAGGACTCTGGATTCTAAAGTAAACCCCTACACACACGCCACTCTAAATATAGAACACATATGCAAGAGATCCCAGTCTCATAGCTGATGGGGATTTTGTCTGAATTAAAACTGTAGGACTCTCCCCCCTCAAAAAGATATAGAACACAAAAAATTGTTGTTTCTTGTTGCAAAGATTAAGGCTTGATTTTATAAGTACTGAAATGTATGCCATTTGAGTTTTTACATTTAATTCATTGGGAGCAGAACTACAATACCAGAAATCAGTCATTGTTATCATCTTCAAAATACTGTGATATGATAGCTACTAGTGGGCAGTATTTTCTGTTCTTACTTTGCTGATAAAAAGCTACATAGCCCTTACGTTATTCCTTTATTTTATCCTGTGTGGCTTTCAATACCTCCAACATACTTCATTTTAGCCACTTTAAACATTTAAGTAATAGTCAGAGAAGAGTCAAGCTGTTCATATTATTCCCAAACTTCATTACTCAACATTTTAGTGTCAGACCACGCTGTGCTAAACTTATTTAGTTATTTGTATAGCTTTCCCTTTAATGCCAATTCATTCCATTGCAGTAGATCAAATTAAAAGTAATACTGACGTTGTGTTTATAGTGAGACATAATCAGCCCTTCAGTAAAAGTACAGCTCATCTCCCTATAAATGGCACTGTGATATTCCATTTAGTGACTCCTTATCACACAGGTTCAGTTTATATTCCTGCAAGCTCAATGGGGATCTAAAATTAAGTTGGGTTTTTTACTTCACCTCTTTATTCACCAAAAATACAAGTTTCAAGGGGGGCTTGTACACATGATGAAAATTGGCCATTTCTGCAGTTTAATCACTTCTGTGGGGTTGTCGCCCCCTGGGCAGGCAGGTAGCAAGTGGGTGCAGGTCCAGCTTGGGCTTAGGGAACAGTTGGATCAGACTGGGTGCTGTGTGGGAACTGGGGTAGCATCCACCTGTTAGCTGCCTGCCCAGGTGGCCCCGGGGGCACTGTCAACATAGAGGGAATGTCCAGGGACCCCGCAACTCAGGGCTTTCTGGCAGCTTGCTCCCTGCCCATGGGAGAGGCAGGCAGGCTTCACTGGCTTGCACCCACTGGGCTGCAGAGGCCCTGGCTGAGGGCAGCAGGGCAAGATGACCTGCTCACGGCCCTATTCCATTCCCCACCAGGGCCCTGAGGCTGTGCATGCCAGCCCTGAGCCCCAAGCCCCATGCACCCCACAGCTGGGTAGCAGCCCCAGCCCTACCCAACTCCCTCCCTCCCTATGGGGGCCTCAATCCCCACCCTCCACTTAGCTGTGGGAGCTGCTCTTCAGGCTGCTGGGTGGCCATGTTCATATACATGCACATGGCACCCCCTGCCTGACCTCCCTTCTCCTCCCCCCCCAGCCACTTGCAGGCTGTAACACTGCCAGTCTGCAGAGAGCTCTTTGCAAAACTGCAAAATCCATGGTTTACTCCGTTAAAATGAGAAATCTGCATTTTCCTTCAGTAAACAGGAAAATCCACTCTTTTCTCTGGTTTTCCATTGGAAATGGAAAACCAGGATCCCTGCTTATAACTTATCCTGCTTCCACTGAGGCAAGGGGCAAAATTCCCATTGATTCTATTGTGCAGGATCAAGGCCCAACTGAATATCTGGAAAATATTTTCATGTCAAAAGTCTGTTGGAAAGAAACTATTAGAAGCATTAACATGTAATAATATAAATATTCAGTGACAGAGGCATAATGTGATGAGTACCCTGGGAAAAGCAGCACATGGGCAGGGAAGTACAGGCACTTCTTTTTTTAATCCCTCCCCTTCATTATGCTACTGTTCAGCAACACAAAGCAATTGCTTTAGTTAAGAAGGATTCATAGAAGTTACACACAGTACTCAAATTGAAAGAGGATCTTAAAACATAATTTCCCTGATTCTAATTAAGTCAATATTTCAATGTGAATGAGGAAGGATAGAAGGAAGGGCAGTTCCCCTTGTTTACACATTCCCTGAGAGAGAGGCTAGCATTTCTCTCTTCCAAAATATGGTTTTAATTGTGTTGCTACAGCAACTAACCCAACTGATGTATGGGCTCATAGTGCTGAGTTTGAAGAGAACATGGGATGAATTTTGTGGCTAAACTTACCCCTTAAAAACAAGAATTTTAATTGTTTTGAAAAAAAAAGAAAATAGAGAAGTTATCTTATCTACCTTGATTATTTTTGCACTATGCAGTAAATCATTTTATTGGAGCAGTGTTTAGCAGAAATGAATTGGGACTGTTTGAAAATTAGAACCACCCTGAAACTGGACATTTAGACTCACTGCAAAGCACCATAACATTGTTATAATGACAAAATGACCCCAATGTAAAAAAGACATCTTGGTGCTCTTTGAAGCAAAGGAAGTTAAAATCCATTGCCCTCAATTATTAGAACCTTATGTAAATAAAAATTGGACACAATTTATAAATTATATTTTTTTCAAGACAAGCACTATTCCTTACTTTGTACAGCACCTTGAAAAGGAGTTGGTATCTAGGTGCTACCATAATAATGTGATCACTATTATGACAGCATAATAGTGATAACAACAGATGAAGTCCTCTTTAGTATACTGCAGAGAAACCTTTTGATCTGTTCTTCAACTAGAAGACAAAAATGATGTTTTCCAGAGTTAGACTTCATAGACTTTAGGGCTGGAAGGGACCTTGGAAGATCATCGAGTCCAGCCCCCCGCCCAAAGAGCAGGAAGTCAGCTGGGGTCACAGGATCCCAGCAAGATAAGCATCCAATTTACTCTTGAAGGTGTTCAATGTAAGTCAGCACTGTTATCAGTGAAAATTAGTTACGGGGAAGAAACTGCTTGTTAATATATGACCTTTTTCCAGTCTTCAAAACACTTTATGAACCATAACTATTTAACCAATTTTTACAAAATAAGTAGTTATTATCATTTATAATAATGATAATATATTATGATAATATTAAAATACTGTAAAATATTAGTATTTTACAGAAGAGAACCTCAGGGAGGCAGGTTAATTAATGTGTCCGGGTCAGTACCAAAGACAAGCCTAGAAGTCCCAGTCTGGTGTCTGAATCACTTCTCTCTCTTACAGAGCCAAAATCCTGATGCCAATTATTTCTAGGACAAATATCCTCCAGGAGTCTGGACCTTTCAGACCTGGAAACCAATGGACAAACTAAAGAAATGCAGGTTCCATTGTAAGAAGATTTGAATTCTCTTTTCAAAGGAGAAGTCCCGCACTCCACCCAGCCCAGCTGACATGTGTAACAGTCTAGTTCTAGGAAATGCAGTAAGGGGAGAAAGTCAAAATTGTAGTCCTTTCTTTAACTCTCAGTTGGAAGCAGGTATCAGTGGTTGGCAACTTTGAAACACTGTGTTTGGAAAGACAGTAAATGAGTAAACAACAGGAGAAGACCGATCTCCAGGGAGCTGCCACAAAAAGTTGAATGCACCCAACCCAGCTAATACTAGCCTAAGTACTATAGTTCTCGTCTCCCTAATGAAGTCACACAACTAGCCAGAGCAGTGACAGGCCTGGGACACAGAGAACTGAGGATCTACCAAAGCAAATCTACATCTGTGGTCATTAAGATGAACTGGCATTAAAATTTGGCTCATGAAATACAATATCCATTAAAATAGCAGGAGCCAAGTGGGTAAGTTAATCACAATTATAACAACTTCTAATGGTGACCATTCAAATATTACTGATACTTTCCAATTATGCTCTTCTATTCCCGGTGTTTAGCTATTCCTAATCGCTCAGCATTGCCGGGCCTATATTAAGGTTCAATACTTTATACAACTGGTAATTTAACAGTTATTATGAACAGCAGCAAAGCTGATAAAAATCTGATCAAAATGTAAAACTGGTAAGATTTAACTAAGACTCCCTAAGCACAGCTAGGTCATTGTTTACATGCTATAGGTGTGACGGGTTATAAGGTTTGTTAGATATATTAAATATTCATGTCAAATGGTATCACTGATGATCCAACTTACTTACTATTAGGGGTGCATGAAGCAGACAGTATTTGATTTGGATTCGGATTTGGCCTAATTCAGGGGACAGTGATTCGATTTGCTGATTTAGATCACTGTCCTGATTCAATTCGGCCAAATCTGAAGATTCAATTCTGATTTGGAAAATCAGCGATTCAGCCATAGACACAGCTTTATATGTTTTTTCTATGTACCTCGAGGTACCAGGTGTGGCTCATGAATGCTGAGATGGTGGGGCAGATGGCGCATCCCATGGGAGTGTGGGAAGGTCCCCCATGCGCTTGGTGGCGGACTCAGAAATGGACTAGAAGTACTTCTAGTCCACTTCCAGGTCTGCCACCAAGCATGTGGGGGAGCCCCCGGTGCCCCTCCTGGCTCAGCTATCGGTGGCAGGGGTACACCAGGTGCCTCCCCAGACCCAGGAGGCACCAGTTGCTGAGCCAGGGGTGGGAGGGGGGGGTCCCCCACACACTCCGTGGTGGTCCTGGAAGTGGACTAGAAGTACTTTGGGTCCACTTCCGGGTCCACCGCTGAGCATGTGGACCCTCCGCCCATGCACTGCTATGGGATGCTCCATCTG
The DNA here is from genome assembly GCF_001723915.1 of Gavialis gangeticus. Lineage (NCBI taxonomy): Eukaryota > Metazoa > Chordata > Crocodylia > Gavialidae > Gavialis > Gavialis gangeticus. Next base: position 3,854,638 of record NW_017729007.1, on the reverse strand, counting down.
CACCATCCAATTCTGAGGCGATTCAGCCCGATTCAGAGAGATTAATAGGTCTCCTGATTCTATTCGGAGTTTCAGCCACCGAATCAGGCTGAATCTCCTCCAAATAGAATCAGCGACTGAAGTTTCACACAGCCCTACTTACTATCAGTAACAGAATATTATTTTTAAATTCTCTTTTCTCGATATGCAAGTGTAACTAATTGACTGAGAGTGTGACCTACATACTCAAGTAAATGATCAACAGACTCTGAATTAACAATGTTTAAACCGCAGAAGATAAATGAAACACTGCACAGGTGTTACAGGTCCTCTCCCTTATCCTTCATTATTATCTTTAGACTTTGAGAAAAATATTTTGGTTTGGTTTGTTAAACTTTTTACTCTGTTCATGATATGAGTTTCTACAGCTGACAGATTTGAATCTCAGGGCAAAGAATGATTAAGGCTTCCATCTCTGCAGGAAAAAGGCAATTTTGCTTCTAAAGTGTCCATTAGCTGTCAGGCTTGTTAGAAATGTTCCAAGACCCACTGAGACACCTTGGGAGCTCATGGTTGTTTAATGAAACACAAAGCAGAGCAAGAGAATACAAAACTGAACTGAAGATTTTGCACTTCCCCCGGCTCATCTTGTAAATTGTTTTCTCCCTACACACATTTACACAGATAACCATAAAATCAGTACATTTAGACTCGCAGTTTCCATCTGCCTGGGATTTGGGAGATTTTAGTGGGGGTGGGGGCAGATGTGGGGGGAGAAAGATATGACAAGGGCTAATGCTAGAATCTTCTCTGCCAGAATTTTGGCCTGCGTAGTTGATTTTCCATGTGTTTGGGGAACTTCACATCACATACAACTTGGATCCTTCTTCTTCCTGATCAGTGGAATCTACTGGACAAGCTCAGTTTCTTCCCTGGTCTGCTCCTTGGGCAATGCAGCCTTCATTCTGCTTTGATTCTAGGTAGAGGTGGGTCATATTGTTATAAACTATTTGGCAACTAATATTTACAGATGGGGCAAAATGTCCAGAATGTCCAAGTCTGCAAAAAACTTTATATAGATGAAAATACTGGACCACATGAGAAGGTACTTATTCCGCCTTTGTTTATTCTCTCCTGAAGCAGACTCCTGAGCAGACTCCTGAAACCACCAAAGTAAAACATACTTTGTTTACTCATGTCTAGAAGCCTGATCTACTTCATATAGCAATGCAGATGATGACTACTCAAATAAAAAGGCATGCCAATTACACAGACCACATGGTAATAGTTGAATAATTCGAACTAAATGGATTGAGGGCATATTGTGTATGTCAATCAAAAGTAGCCTATTCCAGGGTTTCTCAACCCATGCGTCACGACCCAGAAAGTGGGTCTCAAAAATTTATGAAAGGGTTTTGAACAAACTTTAAAAATGGATTATCCTTTAAGAGAATGAGAAAAACATGGGAAACCATGGGTTTTCCCTTGCAGGCTGGCACAGTTCCAGGCTTCTCCCCTCTGCTCCACATCCTTCTCTACCCCACACACTGGGGGACTGGGGCCTGGGGGCAGTGGGGCAGTGAGTCGAGAGTGAGGGACACTGGGTCAGGACTGGCCATCGATGTTTACAAGTGGGTCCTGGTACAAAAAAGGTTGAGAACCACTGGCCTATTCAATTTAAATATCTTCCATGAATCTCTTGACCTCTCTGGCAAAGAGGTCATCAGTTCTGAAGCAAAAATCCATAATTTCCCCAAGGTTTCTACAGCAGGATCTAAGGGTATAAAGGAAACTGGAAACTTCTACAGTTCTGAATTAAACAAGCCATATGTCTTAAAACATACAAACTGAATCAGTGTTTCTGATTATGACACAGCACTGGATACGCCTGTCTCTAAGAAGAGGGGCAGCATGCAAAGCAGCTGGTAGGTGGAGAAGGATGCTAATGAGGGCATCATCTGACCAGGAGAGGGTCGGTGGGTTATAAGCCCATGTCCTGGTCAGACAGTGTAGCCCGGGAGCCACAAGCAGTGGTGTTCCTGACACCAGGCTTGCAGCAGGGCTTCTGCCTGAACCTGTGAGCTTGGGGGGTAAGCTTTAGAGAGAAAGACAGAGACCTGAGGGGTCTGATATGAACCTGATCGCTGGGGTGTGAGGGGACAAGAGACAGAGAGAGAGACAGAGAAAGACCTAAGGGGTCAGCCTAGAAGGGTTGAGTGTGGAAGAGTCCAGTGCCTGGCGGGGACTAGAAACATGAAAGGCAGGGAGAACCAGGAGAGTCCAGTGCCCAGGAGAGGATTAGTGTGCAAGACCAGAGGGGGTCCAGGAGCCTATTAGAAAAGCTGAAGTGTGTTGAGATCCCAAAATAGGGCTGAGTAAAAACTAGTGAACATCAAGCAACGACAACACCTGCAAGGCATGGGGCATGGTATAGGGGTGGACTGGAGTAATATCTTAAGGTGAGAATCACAAGCTCCTGGTGCTTGTTAGAGAGAGCAACCTGGGAAGCCCTGGGGCAGCCTCCCTCTTATATAAAAACATAACATCAAGGCTTGGCAGGAAAGACTGAAGGAGTGACGGGCCAAAGACAGCAAGGGCCGAAGGGACTTCAGGGGCCACCCCTAGAGTTACTACTGCCTTATACTGACCATGAAAGAGGCATCAACTAGTGCAAGATCCTGGCCCTACTCAAGTGAACAGCAAAACTTTCATTGACTTTACTGGGACCAGGATTTCACCCCTGATTTTTAATATTTTCCTCTGTGTTAGCCCAACACACAGATGATGTTTATCATATATCCCACCTAAATCTTCTAAACTGCTTAGTGATTCAAATACCCTTAAAAGGGCCTTGTACCAAATTACCTCCCATTACTGAAAATTTAAGCAGTCACTCTCTTAATTACACTTAAGTAGAGGGGGAAAAACAAACAAGCAAAAAAACCCCCCAACAGTTCACAACTAACCATATGTAGACTGAAAAAAAAATTAAAATTCCTGGACTGAAACACACTGAAATCCACTCTAAATAACATTTTCAAACTTTGAGAGTGATAAAGACAGCCACAAATATTCAGTACATCATTTCAAAACTTTTTAAAATTTCTTCCTTAATATTATCAGCAAACAAAGTACCTCAACTTAGACTCAGAGGCTAAGTACAGACAGTCAAAAAGCCTGGGGCTGAATCACTTCAAACTGGGCAGCTTCCTCTAAGCGGTGTAGGTTGAACCCATAACCAACTGAACTGATGTTCAGTTTTCCACTAGAAAAGGTAGGGGGAGGTCTGCTCTGACCTAGGCCAGCAGGCAGGGAGTGCTAAAGCACGTTTCCCAGCCTGCCAGCCATTGCCAGCCCAGTCAAGTGTCCCCAGTCCTCTGCTGTCCCCCCACAGGGGGCTCAGGAGCCCCCTGCCCAGGTGCTGGCCCACCTTGAGGGAGCCTCCCCCTCAGGAGGTTCCCTTCAGTCTGGATTCCCCAGCCCAGGCAGCCCTGGGGAGTTCCTTTCCCAGCTGCTAATTGCTTCAGCCGCTGCTGTGGGAGCAAGGGAGAAGAAGACTGCTTCTCCCTTCTTCCTGTGGCAGCCGCTGAAGCAATCAGCAGCTGGGAAGGGGAAGGGGTTCCAGAATCTGAAAAGCCAACACCTTAGGGGCTTTCCCCCCCTCCATGTGCTCCTGTTGAGGAGGGCTGGGGGTCTGTTCCCCTGTCCCCCTGTCCCTATGGGCTGACAGACAAAGGCAGGAAGCAGGCCAAGAAGCAGAGGGGTAAGGCAGTCGCTGCTCTACTGGAGCAGGCAGCATAGCCCAGGGTTAAGTTGAACCAGGAAGGGATTTCAGACTGAAGTTCCATAAACTGGTTTGACTTAAATCAGTTAAGTCTGATACTACATCCAACCAGATTTATCTTAAACTGGTTTTGATTATTTTGAAAGCAGTTTATGTGCACTGAACTTCTGCTCTGTTACAGGTTTAAACCAGCTTCTGATCACTTAAGCCAGTTTATGTGTAACTTCTGTCCCTAGCCAGAACCTACCACATTTCTTGTTGTTTCCAAGATATATTTTGAGCAACTGATGAAGGAAGGTATACCTTAAAATGTAAATCTGTTTCTTTTTACTGTAACATTCATGGTTACAGTGAAAAAGAAAGATAGTTTTCTTGATATTTCCCCAAAAAGCTTGCTCCAAGAGTAGCTCTCTGTACCATACTACCAAAAACCAAGTTTTAAAACTCTGGATAGAGTGACTTAGAATAAAAATTATAGCTCATAGTTAACTAGAGACACATGCACAATGATATACTAATAACAGAGTAGAAGATAGAATGATACATGAGTAAAGACCAAGTAGTTAAATACATTTATCTTTTTTAACTTTTTGTTTTCAAACTTATCTCATTTATTTATTATTTCAGCATGGCTTCAACTGAGATCAGGGACCCTTGTGCTGACACTGTAAAAACACATACAAAGAGGGAATCCCCACCCCAAAGTTTCTAATCTAAATATGATAAAAACTGGGAAGGAGTTCAGAAATCCTGAGTTACTACAGAGCTTCAAAATAGCCAGTAGTGACAAAATTGTGTTTATATGGAGACATTTGTAAAGGCACACCGGCAAAATAAAGCAATCTATCTTTAAAAATCCTGGTCTTGTCACTGCATTTCAGATTATTAAAGTGGAAAGAATGTTTCATTTATAATGCTGCAATGGAAAGCTCTGCAATAAATCTTTGGATCCAGGGCCCAAATATTAAAGGAAACCTAACACGTGGTCAGTTGAAGCAGCTGGTAGTGAGCCACAGCAGAGCAGCAGTAAGCAGCGCCTTGCAGCAGATTACCACAAGTGAACCACCCACCAGCTACTACAAAACCACAGCTGGGACCCAAGGGGCAATGGATGAGGAATGCGCCCTTGCTTACAACCTCATATACTCGCATCCCAGGGAGAGGGAGGAAAAGCATTAGATTGCATCCTGCAGCTAATTACTGATAACCAGCTGCCTGCCACAGCAAGAGAAGTGGGAGGATCAGCTAACATAAGGGACTGTACAGCACCCTGCTCCCACCAACTTATTACTTCACTAGATGACATTTTGACCACAGAGCAACCAAAGGGACAAGGGAAGATGAAGGGCTGTGGCAGCTGCCCAGTCTTTAGTGACTGCAATACATGAGTGAGTGAGAATGTGGAACACGCTGCCAGACTGCCCAGAGAATAACTGAGCAGTTGGCAGTCCCTAACACAGAAGGCACAACAATATCAAAAGATACATATGGCAAAAGCATTGAATAAAAAGAATGAAAGCGATGCTGGTTGTGCAATGAAGAGAGATGTCTAGACTGAAACCCAGCCGAAAGTGTGTGAAACCAGTGTGTTTACAGAGGGGCTGCTTAGGCAAAGGGGAAGTCAGGGAGCCTGACTCATTATACCCAACATTCCCAATATTGTACTAGAGAAAGCTCTCAAAAAGATAACGTTGAGTGGTAGTTATGACTTCTTTCCTGTGATCTATCCGCAGAATGAGCCACAGGGTTGCTCTACCTCTTTGCAGGCCTTCTCTGTCTTTTTCCATGGGGTGAAGGATATGTTCCTGACTCAACCCAATACAGCTTTGACAACACTGTGCAGCACCAGACACCCTCAAAGTGAAAACAGGCAGTGGCCAGGGGTGGTCTCCTGGATTGTTCTGAAAAGGGACCTGACTCAGAACCCCTTGCATTCAGCATCAGCAGTACCATGGAGGTAAGTGGCAAGTATCAAAGCCTTCCCTTGATTATGCAGCAGCCATGCCAGAGATATCATCAGGGATCCTGTTTTTTCCCAATAAAAAAATTAGCAAATTCTCTGATAAAACCCCCAAAATCCATAGTTAAAATGAAAGGCCCCTCACTCCCCCACTCCCCAGCCCCTCCACCCTGCTGGTTCCCTTCATTCCCCCCATAGCCTCCTGACCCTGCTCATGCCCCTCACTCCCTGCCCCCAGTCTCCCAGCCCTGCTGGTGCTCCTTGCCCCCCACCCACGACCCTCTGCCCACCTTAACCCTGCCACAGGGGCCCCCAGCTGCCAGAGCTACAGGGCCAGGGACCCAGGTCCACAGCCACCTGCCCCAACAGAAGGCAGTGGCTGCTGCAGGGAGCAGAGCCTGGCTCACCCACACCAATGCTGCCTGCCTGCTGCAGGCTTCTCCGTACCTGTGCACACTCCTGGGGACTAAAGGGGGACCCATGCCCCCCAGATGTGTGCCGGGTGGGCATGGGCTGCCCGCTGTGGGCTCAAGCTCCTGCCCTCCTGCCCTCTCCTGGGGCCTCCACAGCCCAGCGGATGCGACACAGTGCTGTAGGGAACAGCAGGGTCATGCAGGAAAACTGCTTGCCACTTCAAGCTCCACGCTGCCCTGGCAATGTGTCCCCTGTGTGCGCTGCAGCAGCAGGGGCAGTAGCACAGGGTTGTGCCCCACACTGGTGCTGCACAGGCAGGGGACACTTCACCAAGGCAGTGCAGAGCTCACAGTGGCAAGCAGTTTTCCTGCATGACCCTGCTGTTTCCTGCATCACTGGGTTGCATCTGCTGGGCTGTGGAGGCCCCAAGAGAGGGCAGCAGGGTAGGAACCTGAGCCCGCAGCAGGCAGCCCATGCCCACCCTGCGCACAGATCTGGGGGGCACAGGTTCCCCCTGCCCCCTGGGAGTGCGCGCAGGGTCAGGGAGCCAGCCCCTCCCTGCCCCTAATAAACCATCTATGGCCCCATTCAATGCCCTGCTTCTGCACATTGCAGCCCCGGGCCCCAAGCCCCATGCACCCTCCAGCTGGGCAGCAGCCCCAACCCCAGTCCAAGTCCTACCTAACTCCCTCCTTCCCATCCTATGGGGGCCTCAATCCCACCCTCCCCTCCCCCACTTACCTGCGGAAGCTGATCTCCAGGCTGCTTGGCAGCTATGTGCATATACATGCACATGATGCCCCCTGCCTGACCACACTCCTCCCACTCCCTCCCAGGAACTCTGCCAGCCTGAAGAGTGCTCTTTTCAAAACTGCAAAATCTGCGGATTTCTCCACTAAAATGAGAAATCTGTGGTTTCCTCCCATGAAAGGGAAAATCCGTGTTTTTCTCCATTTTTCAATGGGAAATGGAAAACCCGGATCCCTGGATATCACAGGCCTCCAACCATTTACATGCATCTGAAGCAGGAAGCAAGCTGGAACAGAACTACCATTTAAAAGCTCCCACACTAGAACCCTCTGTAGTCAGCCACCACCAGCAGAAACAGCAGAGGTACACAGTCTTCTCAGCCCAAGATTTTCCACACTGGACTTTACAATCCATTGTATTACTATTCAGGAGCACCCTGAATCCCCCTCTCTCCATCCCCTGGCCCCATTCTCTTCTCTATCCAAACTCTACCTCCCAACTGTCCCTCTTCTCTCATTCCATCCTACCCAGTGCCATACACAAGGAGGGGACAAACAAGTCTGTCCAGAGTTCGAAGCCTTTTAGCATGGCTCAGGTTGGGTCACAAAAATACCTTTTACATAAAGCTTACGACTATATTTACTTGAATCTAAGACAAGGATTTCCCCCCAGTCAGCCCTTCATCTTAGATTAATGTACAAAGCAGGGGGGTGGGGAGGGAGGCAGGTGGCTGCTGCAGCTCTAACTCTGGCCTGAGCCCAAGTTGGAGCCTGAGTCAGACTCACAACAGCTTCCTGACCCCCTCCTCCTCTTGCCCTCTGCAGCTTCTTCCCCACTACCATCCTCTCTTCCCCCCACCCCACCTTACTGTCAGGCATAATTTGACTCAGGCTCAAATCCCTCTCAGGCACAAAGTGCACAGAAACTCTGTCCCCTAGTCAGACAATCAGCGGCATTAACAATGCTGCACGGTCCCTGTCCAGCCAGTCAGCAGTGTCGACACTGCTGCATGGCCAGTGGGGGCTGTGCTCCCACATGCTGTGCTCCAGAAGAGAACAGAGCATGAGCAGCCTAAGGGAGCAGTGGGAGGGGCGGGGGAGCAGAGGCTGTGGGGAGCTTGAAGGGAGAAGGCAGGAAGGCTGAAAGGGGAAGAAGTGGGGGGACAGAGGACAAGGGCGTGACCTGACCTCCCCAGCCACTACTTTCCCTGCTGTAGCAGCGTGGGGGAGAGTAAATTTAAGATAACCCTCCAATATTTAGATTCTTTACCTGCAAAATTATAACACATTCATACGTTTTCCAAATATAGAATCTAATTATTGAGGGTATGACTTAAATTCAAGGTCAACTTAGATTTAACTAAATGCAGGGGGTTTGTTTGGGGTTTTTGCATTAAAAATCATGATCAATCCACATTACCCTTGCTTAAAATACAGAAACAAAACTAAAGACATAATCCTAAATTCAATAGCCCAAAGGATTGTTTTGGCATCAGGCAGACAGAGGAGCTAGACATAAGAACTTGTCCCAGGCCCAAGAATTTCTGAGTGGAGGACTGATATCACCATCTACTCATGTCATTCTTCTTTTTCTCCCCTGACTTTATCCTCCCACTGCACAATCTGATCACTTTCCATTTTGCTCCACTTCACACCCCTGGGCTTCTGTCTCTCCCAGAAGGAAGTCATTATTAACACTTCTAGCATGTTTTCCAAAAGAAAAAGAACAAACATAGGTCTTCAGCCTAGCTGATGCTATTTTACATTAAAGAGAAACAACAAAGAAACAAGAACTACTATGAAAGTCGCTGGTAACAAAACAAATCACAACAGCTTGCAGGCAGGCCAGTGGGCCCCATTTTTAACAAACCTATTGTTACAGTACTACAGCTTTGGTATAGGAACCACAACAAAGAAAATACATCATTTGTAAAAATAAATAACCATTATAAAGTCTGCAAAATATAAGCAATCTGTCTGCTGTAAACCTGTTGCCCCCATCATCTCAACCTTATTGACTACCACCCTTTGCCCTGACTCAGCTTGTCTTTTATTAGACTTCATGCTCTTCAGAGCAGCAACATTGTGTTTGACTTGTTCTGAAAATTACCTAATACCCTTGAGGGGCTGAATAAATGGCAAATATAGTAATAACAATACAACTGCCCATCACCAACAATAATGTTGTTCCCCCATAGGCACAGACAGAATGGGAGCCTAACACTGATTTAAAAAGAGAAATGTGCTTTTGCAGGGAGACAGCCTGGACAGATATTGACTAAAACTGTCTATCCCTAGGATAATTTTAAAATCCCAGCCACTCAGCCAAACCCAGATTATTGCCAATTCTGTTGTCTGGTCTGGGAGGAAAACTCTATCAGAAGCTCCAACAAGGCAGAAACAATTAGCTAGCTAGGGGTGCTGTTATAGATTACCTTGAAAACATTTTAAATCTTTGGAATATTATGCCATCATAAGGTTAGAACAGTTTCAGAAGGTTAAGGCTTAATGCTGTCTCAGACATGCACGACTGTGACTAGCCACTCAAGGGCCTGGTGAGCAGGGGCACAGACAGGAGCCAGGACTCTCTCCCTCCTACCGGCTGAGAGAAGGGGGGAGGGTGGCATGTAGCTCATCATGCTGTGGCTTCCCTCTAGGGTAGGGGCAGGCCACATTGGGCCCATGGTAGACACCATATCCCAGCAGCCCCTGCCTGTGTTGCTGCAGCCTGTTTCCATCGAGACCCCAGGAACGGCGGCACTGTCACAGCGCAGGGGCCAGGGTTTCCATGGAGACCAGCCCGAGCAGTGCTGGCAGGTCACGCAGCTGGGTGAGAAGCTGCTCTGGGGCTGAGATCTTGCAGCAGTGACAGCATGGTGTGGAGCTGAGGCAGAGTTGCAATCCACTGCCCAAACTCTGGACACGCAGGCAGCAAATCATGGCTCTGTCCTGGCTCCAGACCACATTGTCACCACTGCAAAATCCCAGCCCCGGCCACAGAACAGCTCCCTGCCCTCTGCCCCGCATGCCCTGCCAGTGACGCTAGGGTTGGTCTCCATGGAAACTCTAGCCCTGCACTGTCACAGTGCCACCACTGCTTGGGTCTCCATGAAAACTAGCCACAGTGATGCAGGCAGAGGCTGCTGGGAAATGGGAGTCCAGCCACCAGCTGGATCTGCCATTTTGCCCATTGCTGCTCTAGGAGTAGAGTTGTGGCTTCCCTCGTTCCACAGCCAACAGTAGCCAGCTGGAGAAGTAAGGAGAAGTAAAGATAAAGGAGTGAAACAAATAAAAAGGACCAAATTCTTGTATGGGTTTCAGTGAATTGGGAATTGGTCATGGAGGTGTAGCCATGCAGCATGAGCTATGGGTGACAAACACCACTATAACTGGAATCAAACATATGCTATCCAAAGCATAACCAAAGTGCAGGGAAAGTGTGGATGTCAGGCTTGGCCGTTTTCAGGGAACCCAAGTCAAAGCTGCAGAAATATGACTGAACAGCAAGCCAAGGGCTTGTACCCTAAATACTCTGCATTACTGTTGTGTTACCTAAAACAAGGGTAACCAAATGTATTAATACTTATTTTGTTATAATAAGTGCATTTTGTTAACATGTTCAAATGATTATAGACACAAAGGGAGTCTTGAGGATGGAAAGAGTAAAACAGCCTTGTCAGGCCCACAGGCCACAGTTAGTAAATAACTGACCAAGGGCCAAAAGGCAAGGCATAAAGAAGATAAGAAACCTTTCCTTCTCCTATCTCAACAATATAAATTTCAATTGATTAACATGATCCTGAGTAAAGTAAAGACTACCAGACTGGGGTCAGACACCTAAAAATAAAGAGCCTTAGCTAAGGTGATTCCTTGACGTCTTTCCCAGGAACACTACCATCTGGTTCCATCCAACTCCAAAAATTCCAATGAAACAAAGAAATTTAAATAAAACCAATCAGAAGTCAGTTATTAGCACATCAAATCAACCACGTATACATATTGGTCCTGGGGCAAGCAACAAATTGGACCTTTCCTGAAGCTCAGCAGAAAAAAAAAAAACTCAGCAAGAGTGCCCAGGAAAGCAAAGATGCCTGGCCAGCAGACCTGTTCTTCCTGAATCCAAGGCTGCATAAGCATTGTTTTTATTAGTAGCAATAAGTCTTTGCTATTGCATAGCCTAATAAAGCTTTCAAGTTGTGACTGGAATGGTCAAATTGATCAATTATTCTCACTCCTAAGCACAAGTCCAATAAAAAGATAACAGAGGAGTTGGGTTAACACTCACACCAGGACAGAGCTGAGAGCCAATGAGCTCACTGCATATATGCCACATCAGGCAGAGTTGAGACCCAGCAGGTTTGCAGCATCAGTTGGCTAAGGGGGTTGCTGACAGAACCATTTCAAATTATAGCGGTTCAGTTCAAATCAATAGCATGGAGGAGGGGAAACAAAGCCATGGTGCATTGGCCTGAGGTGAGGTGAGGTGGATGGGGAGGCAGATGGATGCCTAGCTCTAAAAACTAATTGTCCATGCTCATTAGTGTTTCATTGACATTTTAACTGCTCCCCTTGCACCAACAGCCAGCCAGCCAAGTGAATGGGGATGCCAGAGCAAGCAGCAAACTAGTGAGCTGCACCTGGGTCAGGTGTTCTGGGGTCTCAGTGGTCAGGGTGTTCTGGGGTCACACCCCCTGGAGGAAGGAGGAGGTGTTCACTTGAAGCCAGTACCACCCCCTTGAGCAACAGCATTTAGAAGGGTTGAAAGTTTATCCATGGAACAAAGGAGTGGGAAGGGCTGGGAATGGTGCATCCTGGGATGCTGGAGGAATGAAAACAAAGCATTTTATTTCCGCAGAGCAGACTAACAATACCCTGGAAAGGCCAGGGTAAAATGGATCAAGGATAACCCTGGTGGCCTTTTACGACCAGGTCACTAAATCATTGGATGCAGGGGTGGCAGTGGATATAGTTGTCCTAGACTTCAGGAAGGCTTTTGATACTGTCTCTCACCCCATTCTCATTAGGAAGCTGGGGGACTGTGGCGTAGACACCCATACAGTCCAATGGGTCGCCAGCTGGTTAGAGAGTCGCACCCAGAGGGTGGTAGTGGATGGGTCCTTCTCGACCTGGAAGGACGTGGGAAGTGGGGTCCCACAGGGCTCGGTCCTTGGGCCCGCCCTGTTCAACATCTTCATCAGTGATTTGGATGAGGGGGTGCAAAGCACCCTGTTCAAGTTTGCTGATGACACTAAGATGTGGGGGG
>NW_017729007.1:3831164-3842369 GCF_001723915.1 Gavialis gangeticus | reverse complement strand
ATTGACCCCAGTGCTCTTCCTGCCATGGCAGGGGGTCGGACTAGATGATCTGCTCAGGTCCCTTCCGACCCTAGAAACTATGAAACTATAACCCTTGTTTGAATTGGCATAACTTTAAAACATTTAGAGAGTTCTTAACACAGGTTAACACCCTTTAATAGGTAAATGCCCCTGTTTTACATGCCTTTATGACTGTTTAACAGTAAATTATAACACCACCCTAGGATGGGGAGTCTATTGTCACTATTTATGCTGTTGGTTTATTTCATGTCTTTCACTCCTTTTGACCACTAAATCCAAATGATTGGATTGGGTTCAGTTTCTGAATCTCATGCACAAGTGCAGTGCTGTTGTGTTTGGTTTCCAGAATTGCAGGGCAATGTTTAAAGTAAAAAAACTCACAGATTAAACATGTTTCATGGGTTTTTTGTTTTGTTTTCAGTCTTGGCAAAAACCTTCTTATACAAAACTTAATGTATGCCACTTGAGTATTGAACACCTCCTCAGGTTTATTTCATCCTCAGATACTGATGTAGGGACCTGACTCCTGAACACCCACAATACCTAACATTTTCAATGGGACTTCGGCGTCTAATAATCAAACAACACGGAAAAGGGACCAATATGGTACCTGTAAGAGAAGCAAAACACTGGCCAGTTTACCACACTAGTTGAATGTAGTATGAGAGTGGTTGATACCACAATTTATGAACACCAATGAAAAAGTACATGTGTGAGGGGGAAATCTCTCTGTGCGTGGAGTGCTTCCTGTGCTTGTGGTTTTGTGGTAGCAAAGCAAGAACACAGTTTTAATTGGCCTTTCTCCAAATAGTACAACATAGTGGACCAAATGGAACAGACCGAACTGTTTCGAAGGGAAACTATTACAAAATGAATATTAATTTTCAAATCCTAAAATACTTGACACTTTTACAGGTGTATTCTGACTGTCCAAGATCTAGTTTGTAATCAGGATAGCCTCCAGTTCACATCCCAATGCAAGAACCCACACAAAGCACTGTGTCACTGAAAACACAAACATGAACTCAGCAAAAGAACTGAGTGTGATATCAATTACATTGTGTACATCCAGAAGAGCAGCAATAATGTTGGGCATTCCCTGGTATAACTGAGCTCTGAATCCAGTTCCATGGGGTTTAACTAGTGCTTAAAACAGTGCATAGGGCTTTTTGAAGCCCCTTAACACTGGGCTAAATTTTAACCATAGTAAATTATGATTCTCTGGCAACAGGCCCAGAACCTTTAACTTCTCTGGTTGATGAACTTAATATACAAAGGCTTTTTATCAGTAAACTATGTCTGGACAGAAACCAAGCTCCAACTCCTACTCCTCCTCCATGCCACAACATTTTTGTAAAGCTGGATAAACTTACAGCATTGAACTAAGGATTTCACCATGAATACATGATATTAACACACTATATTTTGTATCCTAGAAGCATCAAATTTCCCCAGTATGCTCCAGTTAAGTAATGCAATATCTTTAGTCAAAAGGCTACTATGGCCTCATCTATAATACCTCCGTGCCAAGCCTAGGACTGCTGCCAAGAAAATAAGCTCTACCCACAGACTCCCACACAAAAAGCCAGCAAATAATCAGCAGAGATGGTTCAGCGTAGCCTTGGGTGCAAAAACTAGTGTTGCTCTCCAGTTCTTTGCCTTCGAAAACCCTGAGAGCTATGTTGGGTAGCATATTTGGACCTGCTCTGACCATCTCCACTGTCTGACTGAAGAGCCTGAGTGCACCTGGAGTCCAGGGCTTACTTCCTCAGGAGTGATAGTGGGTTTAACTGGAAGGCAGTTTAGATACAGTTAGGGGTGGATATAGGGAGACTGCACTGGTACACTTGTATGCACCTTTGATTCCTGGTCTACCCAAAGTTTAATAACCAACTCCCTGACAAGTGGCAGCAGCATTTCTAGTGAGGCCATGCTGACAGAGTCAATTTACTTTGTAGTTACTTACCTAAACTTTTCATTCCACAGGTATTAATGACCCTCTCTTCTTTTTAATGGTCTTGATGGTCTACTGACCAAGCTACCTTTTTTCTGCAATTCTGCTATCTGTTAGCTATTCCTGAAGCTTCTATTTCACAGCCCCGCAGATTGTTTTTAACTCACTCCAATGAAGTTATATTTTTTTGCTTCAATATTAAACTGAATAATCTAGCCCTAGGCCCCTAATATATTTAATAAAGTTCCTAGTTTATTTTTAGGTGGAGAAAATGTGGTTTTATGTGATCATGCACCTCACCACCTGCATCCCCCTTTTCAAAATTATAGCTCTGCCCATAGACAAAGCCTCTAATAAATGCAATTCACTTTTAAGAGATGTGCAAAACAGACAAATACTCTTGTACTGGTTTAATTAGTGTCTAAATAATACTTATACCAGAAGCATGAAACTTCACATTCCAACACACTTTTGCATTAGTCTCACTTCTAAGAAAATCAAAGCACCTTCAACATATATGCAAATTTTAAAAGAAATAAAGGATTACCTGGAAATTTTCTAATTATCTGGCATAATCCTTCTTTTCTGCAAAGCAAATGTTGAATTTCTGGGATTGTATTTACCTGAAAAGAATAAAAAGAAATGTTAGCAACCTAATTGGTAAGTTCATGTTCTTTTAGGAGGTTAGCACAATTTCGTGTATAATTTGTCAGGGACAACTCAGGCATGGAAGTGCTGTTATGTTCTTATAACTCCTTGCCACAACCTGTGACCTGGAGAAAGGACTGATTTAGGCAGTCTTTCTTCATGGCCATCAAATAGCTGTTCCTTCTCCTGCTTACTGGAGTTTTTTAATCTCTCTTTTTCAGTCTCCATAGCTTCTTTCTCTACTCATCTACCAATCATTCTCATTCACAACACAGGGAAAAAAAATGCACAGAGCAACAACAGTTCCAATTTTAGGGTCTAATACCACAATGTGCATGATCTGGTCTGAGGATCTGCTGTGCCACAGACTGGCCCGAATGCCACTTAAGGAGTTTTGGTGAGCTACTGCATGCCAGATCAGCAGTCCTGTCCCCACCTCCCCACAAACAGCTCACCAAATCTCCCTAAGCGACTCTGCTCCACACTAGGCCAGGCAGTGGAGATAGGGCGATGGGCAGGCAGGGGAGCAGTGGAGGGAAGAGGGGCACCTGGGAGCAGCACAGGTGGGTGAGACCAGGTCTGGGTTTGCAAAAGTGACAGCATAGGGCCAGGGCTTGGTGCACAGCTATTATCCACTCCCTGCACACCACTGAAACAAGTGCCAAGTCTGTGGTCAGGGGCATAAGAGGACAAATTGTAGCCCTACTTCAGGCCCCGGCCCTGCGCTGTTACTGCTCCACAATCTCAGGGTCTCTATGGAGACCAGCCAGGGCACATGGCCGGGCAGACAGGATGAAGCTATGGGAGGGTGGGGACCTGCATCCAGTAACAGGATGAGCAGGCAGGGCTGGGGCCGGGATCTTGGGTGAGACAGTGACAGCATAGGACTGGGGCCTGGGGCAGAGCCATGATCTGCTCCCTGCATGTCTCTGCCTGCGGAACCAGCGCCTGACGCAGAAGCATGCAGGGCAGTGGATCATGACTATGCCCCAGGTCCTGGTACCACACTATCACCACACTGTGACCCCGGCCCCTTTGCCCCTCCCACTCCTAGATGCTGCTCCCCAACCCCTACACCCAGCCATGCACCTTGTAACAGGGTGGAGTCCTAGGGGTGGCTGTGATCTCCCCTAGTGCCCCCTACTGTGCCAAGGTGGTGTTAAAGCACCCTCACATCTTGCCCGCCATGCCTTTGATGTCGACTATGTATAAGGGAGGCTGCCTTCTGTCCCTTCTGACACGGTGCTCCCATGTATCTCAGTCTCAGTTCTATTTTGGGTGACTCGGTACACCCGAACCTTATGGGGTATGCGTGGCTCCAATCAACCCTGTACCACGCCCCAAGCCTCGCAGATGTACCGGATGGTGTTTGGTCGATTTCACTCTCCTGCGCCCCACTGGTGCTTCTGGCTTGCCTCACAACCGTGCTCCCTGGCACTCATCAACAATCTCCGCCCCCGCTCCGGGGCTTCTCGCACGGCCTGCTCTGGGGCTTCTCGCACTTGGGGCTCAGGTGGCCGTAGCCGTGCCTGGCCCCCAAATCCCCTCGGGTCTAAAACCTCCTATGGGGCTCAGGCGGCCTTGGCCTTACCTGGCCCCCAATCCTCTGCTCCCCTTCTCAGGGCTGGGGTCAGTGCACCCCTGAATGTTGCGCCCTCTCTGGCACCGGGGTCCCCACACTACCGTGGAGCCCCTATGAGGCCTCCTCCAACCCCCAATAGCCTCACCCGGTCCTCCAGTGTAACAACAACAAAAAAACAATAACACAAGCCCTTGAGCTATAACACAAAGCTAAACCTCATGGCTAAACGTTCTCCAAATCACACCACCCCTCTCACCCATGTAACTAGCGACTGGTACATCCAGGCCTTTTCTCTTTCCCACATTCAGGGCCGAGCTCTTTTCCTTAGTCAAGCAGTACTCCTTCTTTCTGGCTGCCAGTTGAGAGAAGCACTCACAGCCTCCAGTCTGTGTCTTATAGTAGTCAGCCCTGCCCCTTCCGGTCAGATGACTCACAAAGTGTGGGCCCTTAGCTCCTCCTGGTTGCCTCTAGCAACCAGCACCTGAGCCCATACTGCTGCTTTTCAAGTAGCAGGCACCTTAGTGCCCTGCTACAAACCTCACCCATGTGGGTCCTGCCACCAGTGGTGCCCGGGTAGCACGACTGGGACTGGCAGCTGCAGTAACCAGAAAGAGATGCTGGTGCCAGGGGCTGCTGGAAAGCAAGTCTAGCTGTCACACCACCCCAGCCCTGCTGTGCACCCATGTGTGGCAGGGCCGGCCACACATGCCACGGCCCAAACTGTCCCCTGCACCTGGGCCAGGCAGGACCAAGGGACCTACCACAGGCCAAACAAAATTCCTTGGTAGGTTGAATCCAGCCTGTGGGCCATATTTTGCCCACCCCTAGCATAGCCGGAGGTAAACCCCTTGGGTCCTTCCATGCCTCAGTTCCCTACCTGTGACGTAGAGCTAATAGCACTTGGCTACATCACAAGGTATTGTGAGGATTAATACATTAAAGATCCTGAAGGGTTCAAATAGTACAACATGGGATGGGGCTGACCAGAAAACAAGGTTTGATGCTCAAAGGATTTTTTTTTTTTAATGAGAAGGAAAACAAGTATGTTTTAAATGTCCTGAAAACTGGAAATCTGAGAAAATAAGGGTTTGGAAATACAGATGTATGGCTCCCTACCCTTGCGTCAGGCTGCCTGCCAGATCCAGTCTGGAGTTCAGGATGGTGGACAGACCTAGGATGAACTCCAGGGAGGGAAGTAGGGTTCCATGGAACTCCTACCTCATGAAAGTTTCCACGGGGTACCGTAACACTGTTGAATAATAGAGCTGTGAGAAACATCACTGTTTCATTTCAACTTCCTTTTTGCCATTTTGATGGGACAGTGTTTCATTTTGAGTTTCATTTAATTTCAAAGCACTGTTCCATTTTGTTTCGTCAAAACTGTTTTGCTGTTTCAATGCTGTTTCAACGTTTTGCCCATAAGCTATAATGGGGAAGCATGAAACTACCTATAATTTTGTCATTTTTTGGCAGATTTGGATGAAAATAGCAGGGGTGGTAGGCCCTTCTGAGGGCATGAAGCCTGCCAACTTTCAAGGAGATAAGTGCAGGGGTTTCTGGGAACCTGCACCTCAAGCTGCTACTAAGGAAAACTTGTGATGTGTATGACTGTGTGTGTGTTAAGGCACGCCCTCTACATGACATGGTAGTGTGCTCCAGTGAGGTCTCCTTCTCCCCTACAGCTTCAGTCCAGTCCACCACTTTAGATGACAACAGGTAATAACTTAGTCAGCAGCACAGTAGCACCAGCAGCATCTCAGGCAGCCAGTCACAGTCAATATCAGAGCAGTCCTTCCCCCCTCTTCCCTACTTTCTGTTTCCCTAAAGGCAAACTTAGCTTCAGCTTCAAAACTCAAAACATTTTGAAGCTCAAAACATTCGAGTGCCCTCATTTCATTTTGAGGCTATTTCAAAGGCCTTCATTTAGATTTCGCTATTTTGAGCTCGAAACAAGTCAAAACAGTGTCAAAATGAAATAGCCGGCGAAATTTCACACAGCCCTATTGAATAATAAATAGGTAACAATTCCTATCACTTTTACTCTGAACCTTCAGTTATGAGAGTATAATTTAGTATCTGCAATTAGTATGTGTGCATTTTTTTTAAATTACAAGCTATTTTGATATATACAGTTTTGGACATGTAAATAACTGTGCACAATTTAAGTTGTTTAATTGTTTGTACCTGCAAGTCAGATATTTGATCAAGTTCTTTTGATGTCCATGTTACTTAAATTGTGCCTGTATTGGGCAATGTTTAGGAAAGCAAGGGGCAGTTAAGGACATACAGGTCTACAGTCAATTCAGACGTGGCATGGGCCACAAACCCCTCTCTTAACTTGGGCTGAGGTGGTCCCAATTCTAAAAATTCTGGGTGAATTTCCAATTTGTTTTTCTTTTCATTCACAAATTATTTTGTCTCAAAGATATTTTTCTTTAAGTCTGATGCAACTGCTATAGTTCCTTTGATACACAGCAGCAGAATTCTGATTGTGGGTGATTGATTCCAGAGGACCAAATTAGACCAAAACAAAAGCATAGCACCCATAGGCAACAAATTTTCAATTTCTATAAACACTAAAGAGATTAAATTACATGCAAATTATAAGGAATCATAAAGTGCTCTGATTTCCAAATAGGATAACAGGATATTCTTAAGAACATACATATGACATATGAAAAATGTTCCTTGGTGGGTGGTAATTATGGAAACATGCCCATTCTTTAGAGTTTAATTAACTTACTTTTAAGACCCCAAAAATCAACACATTTAAAGTGGGTACTGAAAATATGGGCTAGTTCAAACAGGAAATGACACATTAATACTGTACCTTCTGGAATAGCTCTAATTGATGCAAGTCATCCATCTGAAAGCAGTTTGTATCATTGGCTTTACTAGAAGACAAGCAAATCAGAAGATCCCAAGGTCTTAATTCACCTATTAAATGGAACAGGAGCATATTAAGAGACAAATATTATGAAGTTCCATGCACATCATGATGAATTGCAGACTTTTGTCATATTATGTATTACTAAGCACAGGCAAGGAGGAGGAAATTACTGGGAGGCACTGCCTTAGTTTCATATATAGTATCATAAGCTTTGTTACTGTTGTTATTAACTCTGGACACTGGGGAAAATTAAAGCAGGTGTATAAAAAGGTATACATAGGATTCCTACTAACACCAACTTCCTCACTTACGTTTGGGTCTAAAAAGTGGCTCTGGAAAGTGAATGTTTAAGTCCTGCTTTTTTTTTAAGCTTCCCCATGCTAAAATTTATGGTAGATGTCAGGATGTTATAAACACAGTCTGCCAAGTTCTTTTCAAAGAAGCAAGAAAAGTTTGCTAAAATCAATTCTTGGTGTAGAGTTGCTTCCTAGGAACTGGACATTAGATAGCCACCATGCCATTTATGGCCATATTTGTTCCAAGATTCATGTACATGTGAGAAAAGCAAGTTACAATTAGAATCTGGTGTCAGAGGCAAGACAGCGATGTGAGAAAGGGAAACAATAATTATATCACCATAGCTTTCTAGGCGTCTAAATTAATATAAGTTTGACCAATTCATACCTATTTTATGCATTCTCTCACAGTTTATCCCTCTTAGAACACATTTACTTAGGAGTGGGAAGGAGGGGGGAAAGGGACAAGGGTAACAATAGCATGCACAAATGCATTTTTTATGGATGCAGAATGTACCTGTTATTACAAAACAAAGTAAAACTTTTTAATTATCATGAGGTTATAAAGCTGAGATTTTATTTACATTGCATACACCTGTGGATAATTATGCAATTTCCACATTAGGAAAATAAGTATGGCTGTATAAAAATAACCTTGCGAGTTAGTGAAATTTAGGATATGGAAGACTTGAGAATGTCCCTTTGTGAACTGAAAAAGTTTAAGTATGTCTTCAGAAGAACTACATTGCAAGCAAACAAAACACCAGAAAACAAAACATACTAGGAAATTCTTCATTTTAGGTCAAAAGATTTATAACATTAATAAACCATGCTGTGAGCTTCACCACGGATATCCTTGTTTGGTAAGTACAGCTTTAACCTATTAGTTATAATTACATATAATTACATATAACATATAGTATCTGGCTTTTTGCAAACTGAAGGGATGATGTAGGGATTTCCGTATTCCTGATAGAGTTCATCTCCTTTCTCTAAATTTTGTTTTGCTCAAGAGGATACTCTGTAGTATAAACTGTTTATCTTTAGGACACAAACTAATTTAGATGGCCTTACCAAGAAAAAGAAAAGGATGCCCTCAGACCTTTTCTTAACTGGCCCTTTCATTCTTGCCAAAGCAGAGTATCTGCTGTACAAAGCAAAAAACTAATAACTTCTTTTCCAAGGATCAACTCTTGATATGTATCAACCAACATTTCCATTCGGATTGCTGATGGTGATAAAATAACATTGCTTTCATGAGTTCTGCACTGAGCTGACCACTGGGAACACCTAAAATAGCAAATATTCAGGGATATGGGTTTTCTGTTGCCTACAGAAAAATGGAAAAAGAACATGGATTTTTCCTTTTAACCATGAAAAACACAGATTTTTCATTTGAATGGAGAAACACATGGATTTTCCACTTTTGCAAAGAACTCGCTGCAGACTGGCAGATTTCCAGCCTGCAAGGGGCTGGGGGGAGCAGCAGGAGTGCAGTCAGGCAGGAAACACCATGTGCATATATGCACTCTAAAAGGAAATTTACCTGTGTGAAGATTGTTATCCACTGAAGATCCTTCACATTAGATGGGAAGGCCACTGCACCAATGCTTGCATGCTCTCTGCAGCTAACATAACCAGCACTGAGGCAAAGATCATGAAACATCAACTCCACTGGGCTGTGTGCAGGTGGCTAACACACCTCTCCCAAAGCAAGTCCTCTTCTCTCAACTTAGTTATGGTAAGAGGACCCATGGAGGACAGAGCAAGAACTACCCTGAAAACACACCTTAAGAAAGATGGCATCAACACTACAAATTGGGAAGTGCTGGCTGGTAACAGGTCTCGGTGGCACCACATCATCCATCAAGCTACAGACCACTTCGAAGAGAACTGTCTTGCTCAGGAAGCTGAGAAATGGCAGAGGACAAAGGAAAGCACACATCATCCTGGCCAACATTTGTGTCCCCCCAAGGTACCACTTGTCATATCTGTGTAAAAACTTGCAGAGCATGGAATGGGCTCCTTAGCCACCTTAAAACTCACCAGTAATACCCTCATGCCTCTACCGGCAGACATCATCCTCGTATCAAGGGATAGCTAATAAAATTCATTGGTCTCTATGCTCACTGGGATAGGACAAGTAACTCGCTTAGTTTGCAACCAAAAGACCTAAGTTAGAAAGTTACATTTTTCCTAATATACAGCTATAAGGATAATGAGGCAAGAACAGGTTACCCAGGGAGGATGTGAAATCATATCACTGGAGATTTTAAGGAACAGTCAGGGATTGTTGACATTTGCCACAGAATAGGAAAATTTACTGTAGTTTTAAACACATAAATTCACACTCCAGTTTGCCTCACATAACTTGCTTGTGTAGTTATACCTACCGTTCAGTTTAATCATATGCAAGCATGCCCCCCCCCAAGCAGCATGCTCCAAATGACTTGTTGAGACTTGACTGAATTATGGAAGAGCACATTCCAGTATAGTTGACGCTGTATGCTTAGCTCTAAATGCTCTCTGTCCACTCATTCAAGTTTGATAAGGTTTTTGGCATATGAATTAGATTGAAGTGTTATAACTGGAAAAGAAAATACCTTTGATAAAAGTTAAGATGCTTTAAATGTAATTGGTTTATTTGCAAGCTACTTTACATGCCCATATAAGTGATAGAGGAAGAAGTCATAAAAAATCCTGCTTCCTAGAGACACTAAACTCTGTCAGACCACTGCCTTATCCCTCTTCTGCACTTGTGGATGATTTGGGCTTGTAAGGAGTTACAACAACAGGAGTGAGCAAAATGGCAGTTCCCCACCCTGCCATTTTGGCAACTCCCCACCCTGTCACACACGCTGCCAGCTGCTGAGGCTGGTCTCCATGGAAACCCTGGCCCCACACTGCCACAGCTCCACAGCTCCTGGGGTCTCTGTGGAAACCAGCCACAGCAACAGAGGCAGGGACTACTGGGAAATGGAGTCTGCTACGGTCCCAATCTAGCCCATGGGCCGGACGTTGCCTGCCCCTGCCCTAGAGTGCCAAGAAAAATAAGCTGGGCTTGATGTACAGACTGGTACAGATACTTATTCCCATGGTGCAAAGGAATCAATCTAATCCCTTGAACAGCTCATCTAAGTGCTGCCCTTTGCACAGAAATTAATGCAAAACCATCATCAAAAACATTATTTGAAGGATTCAAAGCTAAACCACAGCTCAAATCCTAGCCCAGAAGTAATGTCACTCTTGGATTCAGGTGAGTATTTTGCATCCGTTCTGAAACAGAGACAACAGAGGATGCAGATAAAGACTAGAAGTGAATTTTTAAAACGTGGTTCTTCCTTACATTTTACTATAAATTAGAATAATCACTTCCTACAGTTCAGCACAATCTGTGAAGTTATCAAGCTACACTAAGATGTAAAACATGTTGTGCTTTATAGAAGAATTTTGTATCAAATTCAGTGCTTAACCACTAGCAAACACATCAGGGAAATCTAAACACTTGACACTGTTATCCACTTCTTTCCAGGTACTCAGCATTTTGGAGGAATCTCAAGATTACGATGGTATGCTCTCAACATATTGACATTCCACATTAACTTTCTACACAGTCCAGCAAATTCTTGGAGCATGCTAAGGATAACATTTTGGTACAGGTGACGGAGAGGCCACTTGGGGGAAGCTCTTCTTGACTTGCTGCTCACAAGCGGGGAGGAATTGGTGGAAAATGTGAAGAAACTTGGATGACAGTGACCACAAAAAGATAGAGTTCAAGATCCAAAAGAAGGGAAGTGGGGAGGAGACGGGGGGG
>NW_017729007.1:3816003-3831078 GCF_001723915.1 Gavialis gangeticus | reverse complement strand
GGGGGGGGGGGGGGGGGGGGGGGGGAGATTGGGAGGGGAAGGGAAGAGGAAGGAGAGCAACAGTATAAAGACGCTAGACCTCAAAAAGCAGACTAACAACCTCAAGGAACTGGTGGACAGGAACCCCTGGGAAGCAAGTCTGAGGAAAAAAGAAGAGCTGGTTGTACTTTAAAGTCAGCTGTATTAAGGACTCAGGGGTCGCATCTACACAAGATGCTGACTGTGCAGTTGTCTGATACTACTGCGCAGCACCATCATGTGGCCAAAACCTTCTGAGATGCTACTACACGGTACTATTGGGCTACTGTGCAGTAGCACTACTTAAAAAGTGTTCACCAGCACTACTGTTCAGTAACTCTAGTTACTGCACATCTACTTAGTACTTGCTTATACAAGTAGTAAATAAATGCTCAGAAACCACTGCACAGTAGCATCTCATACAGATGCACCCAGAAGCAAGTTATCCCACTGCAATGAAATAAGAGGAAGTGCAACAAGAGACCAGACTGGCTACACAGTAATCTCTTCAGTGACTTGAAACTCAACAAGGAATCCTACAGAAAGTGGAAAATTTGATCACAGCCCTAGAAAATAAGATAAGGATATTCCACGGACATGAAGAGAGAAAATCAGGAAGACTAAGGTAGGATTTGAGATGCAACTGGCAAGGAACATAAAAGGCAATAAAAGAGGATTCTATTAGTAACTCAGAAGTAAGAGCTTCCAAGGAAAATGTAGGTCCCTTACTATATACAGAAGACAATCTAGTTATGGATGATGTAGACAAGGCATTTAATACATTTTTTACTTCAGCCTTCTCAAATAAGTTCAGCTGCCAGATGACAAGTTCAGTTGGCTGCAAAGACAGGGAAGAACACAAACAGCCTACAGTACTGGAAGAAGAGGTATGGGATTATTTAGAGAAGCTAGATGCTTTCAAATAAGCAGGGCTAAATGAGATGCACCATAGGCAATTGCCACACTCCAGCAGACCCGACTGACTGAGTCTGCTCTAACACGCTGGAATTCCAGTGCATCAGAGCAGCCTCCACACTCATGTATAGGCACCCTAGGGTCCTGAAGGAATTGGCTAAGGCAATTTCAAAGCCATATATTTAGAGCTATCCTCTGAGAAATCCTGAAACTCCTGAGGGCCTGAGTGACTGGAAAAAGGCAAATATACAGCCAATCTTTAAGAAAGGAAAAAAGAAGGATCTACAGAATTACAGACCAGTCAGACTAACCTTGATCCTAGAAAGATCATGGAGTAGGCTGTGCAGGAATCCATTTTGAAGGACTGAAAGGAGAGCAAGCTGATCAGGAACAGCTCACATATATTCTCCACTCTACCTACCATGCCCTGTTGTTCAGATATCCTTGGGAAGGTTTGATGGTCCCTCAAGGTGGAGGTCCACTTTGCTGGACAGTCTGTTCTTTGCAGGGCTCTACCTCCCATACACCCTGTCCCTATCCTCTTGGGTCTGTGCTCTGTGACACACACCAATCTCAGGTTTGCCATTTCACTTTAAGCCTCTATGAGAAATCTGAAGGAAACCCAGTTTGTCATTTGACTTCCTTCCCCAAAATAAATATCCATGAGTTAATTCACTCCTTTTCTCTCAATTAATCATATAAATTCACTTGGAATGTCCATATATTAATTCACTCCTTCTCTCTCAATTAATCATATGAATTCATTCTAAATGTCCACCAATTAATTTCTTAATTAATCATATAAGTTCACCCGATCCTTGTTCTCCCAAAATAACAGCCTGGATTCTCAATTAGTCATTTGACTTCATCCATCCCTTATTTCCTCAACATAAATATCTAGGAATTCATCTGCTCCTACTTTTTCAGTTAACATCCATACATTCATTCATCCCTTATTTCCCAAATCAATCCCCCAATTAATTCATTCCCTTCCCACACAGTAATGTAATTTCACCCTATATTTATAAACTGCAGTGCATTCATCAGTGCCTCGAGATGCAGCAGTCATCTCTACTGGCCCTGGCACCATCAGCCCTGCCCTTATTATCCTGGCAGCTCACTTCACTTATCTTTTCCTTCTGCCTCCGGTCAAATCCTCATCAAATCCCAGTCTCACTTCCCTAGAACTCCCCAGCTCAGCCATTTGGGCATCTGGGTAGTGTGTCTCCACACAGGTCATACAGCTCCCTGGCTCTGCTGTACTTTCCCCTCTCTGGGGGAAAATTGAACCCACGTTTGCCTTCTGGCTCTCCCTTTTCTGCCTTGCCAGCACTCTGAGACCAATGAGGGCAGGCTCCCCCTGGCACGTGACCATGTACCCGCAGAAGTCCATCTCCTCCCCAGACCCTTTTCCCTGGTATACCAGCAGCCATATGACTCCACTGGGCTTTCCCAGCTAAGTTCCCTCCCGACTTTCTATTGTCCATGACAGAGGCTGGCAGCAAGACCTTGTTCCACTGATCTACTTGATTTCCTTAGAAATCAAGTTCTAAAATAAGGTAACAGGCTCTGTGGATGGAGAGAGATCAGTGAGTGGGATGTACCTTGACTTCAGCAAGGCTTTTGACACCATCCCCTACTACATTCTCATTAATAAGCCATGGAAATGCAGAACAGATGAAAAGTACTGTAAGGTGGATACAGAGCTGGCTGGATAATTAGGCTCAACAAGCAGTCATCAATGACTCAACGTCCAGCTGGAAGGAGGCATCAAGTGGAGATCTCTAAGGTTCTACTCTAGGTCCGGTATTGTTTTATACTGTCATTACTGATACGGACAACAGGATTGAGTGCACGCTTAGCAAATCTTTAGATGACACCCAGGTTGGGTGGAATATCAGGCACTCTGGAAGGCAGGGCTAGGATCCAAAATGACTTGGCTTGGCTACACCAGAGAAATCAATCAAATGAAATTCCACAAGAACAAAGTGCAAAGTCCTACACTTGGGACAGAATAACTGCATGCACAAATACTGATTAGAGAATCACTGGCTAGGCTGCACTACTGCAAAGAATGAACTGAGGGTTACAGCGGACCATAAACTGAATATGAGACAACAGGGTGTTCTTGTTGCAAAAAGACAGCAACATACTGGGTTGTATTAACAGGAATTTCTGTTGCAAATAGAAAGAAGTGATTCTTTCACTCTATTAAAACACTAAAGAGGAAGAGACTTGACAGAGTATCATGTTCAGCAATACTTTAGGACGGACGTGGACAAATTAGAAAGAGCCTAGTGCAGAGACAAAAATGATTCAAGACCTGGGAAACATGATTAATGAGGAAATGCTGAAAGAGCTAGGATTATTTAATATGGAGAAGAGAAGACAGAGGGGGATTTGATAACAGTCTTCAAATACCTGAAGGGATGGAGGATGGAACTAGACTTTTCTCTGTGGCTATATAAGACTCAAACTACAGCAAAGAAAATTTAGGTTGGAGATTAGGAAAAACTTTCTAACTATAAAGTGGTCAAGCATTGGAACACGCCACCTAGAGAGGTTGTGGAATCTCCATCCCTGGAAATTTTCAAGAGCTAAATGAACAGAAACTTGGCTAGGATAGTATAGTCAGGGATAATCCTATCTTGAGCAGGGGACTGGACGAGATTATCTCATGAAATCCCTTACAGTCCTATTTTCCTAAATCTAATATGCCCAGGTACTGCAACTTGTGAAAAGTGACATTGTCCACAATCACTAGGAAATAGTGCATTGGCCCAAACTTCCCAAAAAATCCACCTAAAAATCCTAACATATTATTCATATAATATGCTATTTTAGAATGTCCTAATACAAAGACAATGTGACAATCACTGCAGCCATACATCATGCGATAGAGTTACTGTCTGCTACTGATACTCTAAGTGAAGACGCCACTCAGTCAAGTAAAAGTGTTTCTATTAAGATTAGCATTAATCAGTATTTCTAAACTTTTTGTAGAACACTACATATAATTTTGTTATGATTACATACATTACAATTCATATTGTATATAAATGTATATTTTTAATATTTACATTTAGATTTAAATATATTATTTAGATTTATAATATGATAAATTATATGACATAATTTACTTTCTGCGGAATGTGCTATTAAATTATATGGTATATGCCTCTCCACCAATCAGCTGAGGGGGCAGGGCCTCCAGAAAATACCTGCAAAATCAGCTCTTTGTGCTGTGATGAAGCTACAAAAATTGCGTTGTCTTCCCATGTGTTAAGTATACCTCTACATATAAGTAATTGTTGTTAATTGTTTTCAGGGCCGTATCTTCTTTGGGATGTAAATTCCAAATGGGTAGCTCAGGTAGTATGCTGTAGGTAAGGCTGCATCCAACTTACTAGAATAAAGCCTGTTTTCAGTCACTCTAAGCTTTAACAAACTTTAACATGTGGGCAGAAATCTTTGATGCCATCTGTGTCATTGATTTGTTTTGGAAATTTTCAGTAAAAAATAGTTTGGCTATTAATCAGAATAAGGATAAAAGAAAAAAACCCATTTTCTCCCACATTGTGTTCTTACAGCTATTTTAGTGAGATTCAAAGATTCAGTCTGCAAGAAGTATGCTCCAGCCCTGAGCTGCTGTAGACCAGGACGCCATCTGAAATCACTCCGCTGGGAGGCCAGAAGGCACTAAGAAACAGAAATAAGAGTAGGGCCACTATTTTTCAGGTGCTCCCAATGCTTCACATCTGTAGTCAGGTGATCAGAAGGAAGAGGAAGAAGAATGTGCCTGACTGGAAATGTTCACGGACAAGAAGTCAAGTGAAAAAAAGGGTAAGCATAGAGACACAGAAGACTGCTACATATAGCTGAGATACATTAGCATGACACAGGGATCAATAGCTATGTGGAGCAAACACGGCAGTGAGGAGGCAAGGGTAGGACTGAGTGCATCTGGTTTAATTAAATTAACAAGTCCGCTGTCCGAGACCCATGCCTCATTTGTTGCACTACTTGGAAGGTGTGTAGTAGAAGGCAGCGGACTGATGATGGTCTTGTACTTTAGCCTACTCTGAAGAACTATAATCTCTGTCTTGGTTTCTGTACGATGTTAGACATCACTTAAAAATATATATATACACTGCCTGTGTAGTATAAATTACTGAGTGCCTAACTTGCAATACCTGAAAAAGATACCTGCCTCAAAGAAGTCAATACTAGCAATGCTCTGAAAATTTAAAATGTGATGAAAGTCTCTTCTTTCCGGTCTCAGAATTAGACCATATGCCTCAAGCTGGACCCCCAAATTATTGTGCACTTTTAACACTGAATCTCTGTGCCTTGGTTTCTTACTGTTAAAAATAAATAATATGTAACCCAGGCAGTACTCCAAAATGTACCCCCTCTCCAGTTGAAGGGATCAGAGCAGGTGCACAAGCACTGTGGGAGGTGTAGGGACCCTCCTTCCCCTATACAGCAGGGCCAGACCACCAATGGGGACATAACCATATACCTTTTAATGAGAAAAACAATAGTGGGAACATAACATGTATAAACCAGGAGGTATAGGGGCACTACAACACCCCAAGGGGGCAAGATTCAGTAAAGGTTAGGCACTTACAATCATACACATATTCATCCAGTTGACAAAAGACAGGTTTAACAAAATATAAAACACAAACAGCAGAACAAACAATATTGGTTGGTGAAATATAAAATGCACAAAATACAGAATGTCAAATTACAAGAAATATAGGGCCTAGACCTAGAGGGAGGAAAGAGGGAAAACACAATGACCCCTTTTCCACTGCAGCAAGAACTTCTCCCTGTCACTTCACTCACCCCAATTCACCCCAGCTGGGACTCGCACTCAGATCTCCCACATGGTAGGCAGAAACTCTATCACACAGTCACCCGTGCTGGAACTGCTCCAAGCTGCCAGGGGTTTTGACCTTCCAAGAGCCCCTGCCTCACATCAAGCTTCCTGGCCTCTTGCTGGAGCTGGGGAAACTCTCCTGCTGGCTGCAGCCTCTTGTAGTGGGATCCTGGAGCCCAGCGGGGGAGCCTCTCCTGCCAGCCGCACACTGTGCTGCTGAGGGTCCAACTGCTACCTGCAGGTCCCACTCCTTCAGGTTCTTCTGGGGCAACTGCTCCCGCCCCAGTAGCCCAGCTCTTGCCAGCTCTTTGAAACTCCTTCCTTGTGGTTCCTCGCTTGTCTCCCCTGAGTCAGCTCCGCTGCCCCTTTTATCCCCCTCCAGGTAACCCGAGGGGCCAATCAGGGGACATGGAGGGTGAGTCTCTGGGGCCTGATTGGTGAGGAAAGGGAATCCCAAGCCCTCCAATCATCTTTTGCACTTTCAAATCCCCTGGGCCACATCATTACCAGCTAGCCCATCACAAATAAAAACACATATGGATGATATGAAGCAAAATGAATTAAGTTTCAGAAGAACTTAGATGCTACAAGAATGGTTGATATATAGGCAACCGAGAGTTCCATATTAAGAGTTCAGTTTAAAAAAAGATGGGGGGGAGGGACGAAGGAAATTGGTCACATATTAACCATGGCAGTGGGGAAATGTCAAATAATTGCTCATTAGTATCTGTGAGAGTAATAAGGACCCTCCATTCTGTGCAATGAATGAGGCTAAGGCTCTATATAAATTGTGTGATCAATGTATCATGTGGCACATGTACAGGATGATGGGGAGTAAATTAAAGTTCCAAAGGCAAAGTTAATTTTGACATGTACCACCACTTGAGTGCCTGACTAGTGTTCTTTTAATGGAGGTTTGTGCACGTCATACTGTTAAATACCTGCTCTGGTCTAAGGGTCACATTTGCAAAGGGTCTAGAAAGGTCAGTCAATTTTAAAAGTTTCTCTCATCTTTAAATAATATAAGTAAAATCAAAATTGTAAATACCAGAAAAGGCTACAGTTCCAGAATAATTAAGCAATTCAACAGTTCTAAGATGACATTTAAATGACTCTCCAGAACAAGGCCATCTTTCCATAGCAAGGTCAGATATTTAAAAACAAATGCAAAACTCAAAGCTACCATGCCAAGTGAAAGGGACCAAGTTAGCAATACTGACTTTAAAAAAAAAACAACACAAAGGAAGTGAAGAAAAGTACACAGACAAAAATAAAAAAGACAGGAAAAGTGAAAAACTTCTTGCAAGAATTCAGGTCCATGGGGATTGGGATAGGTAGCACTAGAAAGTGCAGACTAACTGGAATTCATACTTTCCAGGAAATCCCACTATGTACATATTTGGTAGAACTCCAAATTATTTTTGAGAGCTGTGCAGACATCCAGGGAATATTAGCTCTATGGCTCCTGTCACTCTGCCAGAGCCACTGCACAGAGAATTGGTAAGGATTTTCAGTCCTATCTCTATCCTACTGACACAACAGGGACTGGGAGGGCTGCAGGTAACTGTACTCACCCCTTATTCTGGGAAAGGCTGAAATTATTACCTGCCCCCCAACCTGGGCTATTTATCATAATGGCACCAAAAAGGGCCCTCCTCTCTCACTGGCATCAGTCACACCACTACTACAAACTCACTCTTTCCCCTCAGCTTTATAAATAGTACCAAAGTCCTTTTACAAATGCATCCCCCAAAAAGTTTGTTTCATCATATCCCAACTTTATTTTCTGTTCTTTTAATTCAGCTAAAGCTATTTGTCCAATTCCACCCAAACTCTGAAACTCAATTTCCCCCCACCCCTCCCAAAAATATTTACCCACCCCTGCTCTCTAGCAGTTCTTTCTGTAGACTGAAAACAGCAGGAACTGAAAGACTTGATACTGGTGCCATTAATAAAATGGGAGTTCATCATTGATTTCAGCAGCCAAGAAATCAGCAATCAACCCAATTTAAGGAATATCGAGGAACCCCATTCATTTGCTTAAAAAAAAGAGCTGGTTGTTACCCCTTTAATTTTAGTATGTTCTCTCCTCCTTTTTTATGTATTAACTGTACTTTTGGGTGCTCTGTATGCAATACTCAGAATATAACAGTCCACAGAATATGGACTCTATGTTCATATATTAAAATTATCCCAGAAAACTTTAAGTAAAACTTAGGAAATGATCTTTCATTTACAGAGTTCAGTAACAAAACTCTGACCAATACTGATGGTTCCATACACATCCATAGTGAATTTCCTAGTGTTTCCTCTAAAACACTAGCAACACCCTTTGAGCTATCACAACAGTTGTAAATAGATTAGAAAAGACTCTGGAACTGTACATGCCTGAAAGTAACAGTCTCACTGTCTATATCATCCTCCATCAAGGTGACTTAAATATTTGGACCACGCTTTCTGTTTATATGCTATTTTCTTGATATTAGTGTGGGTTTTCTTCATAGTTTGGAAAAGTATAGAGCCTCCTAAGGAGACATAACACCTCATTTAGTTAAGCTTTTGTTAAAAGGTACCAGAATAGATAACATTCTCAACTTTCAAAATCCTCTGAATGCTAGATAATTAGAAGCAGATTGAGCATTTTGTTTTCCATGATGGATTGACTTCCAGAAAAAACTATGCCAATACTCCAGTAGTACTGTATTTATCCTAATCCAAAGAAAGCTTCAAATTTAAGATGAACCCCAAAATAATTAGATTCTAGACATGGAAAGTTTATAAATTGTATATGTCTAGAATCTAATTATTGGGGGGCGGCAACGTAAATTCATAAACCCTGCAATGAAGAAAGTAGTACCAGGGAAGCAAACAACAGTAGGGGGGCAAGCAGCGGGGGAAATCAAGTGGCCTGATTGCTGCAACTTGCCCCACCCCACATTGCTCCTTGCTGCCTGCCCCTTCTGCAATGCCTGTGTCTCCTCCTCCCTCCACTGCCTGCTCTCCTGGTGGCCATGTCTTCCAACACCTTATAAAACTGAATGTTGGTTTGTGGTTCTTTTTAAAAACAAAGGTGCTAAATATCTAAGTGTCACACCCATTTTCATATAGTTATTTAACGTGAAAGCACATAAAATAAGAAATGTAAAAATATCAGTCTTCTGTTTCAAAACAACAAAAATCACAAGTTATACCAGACCTCATGATTTGCTCCTAAAAAAAGAAAAAAAGAGAGACTTTCTTCCTTGGCCATTATACACAAACATCCTGTTCCCTAAAGTCCAAATCAATAGAACTATAGTCTGTCAGACCAAAAGTTATTGTGTTCCTGCCAAATTATCTTTCATTTTTTTTAGATACAGAACGGACAGCATATCCTTTTTATACAAGTTATTTAAAAGTTGTTATTAATTAAATATAAAGTTTCTATAACCATAGTTCTACATATGAAATCCTTGCCATATGGCTATCAAAAACAAAATGAATATCATTACAAAGTGAGCTTGTTTTGTTCAGAGAAACAGGCAGTGATATTGCCGTTAATTCTTTTAAAAAGAGAGAGACCATAGTGTGAAGCCAGTTGCTTTTCTGGTGATTTGATTAAATTGAGTGAAAGTATTATCTCTGCTTATTTTGCCTCAGGACAAGGTGCATATCAACTAGTAAATATTTTTAAAAATGGAAGTGCGATATTTTGGAGGAAGGGGAGAAATAGGAGGGGAAGAAGGAGAGGGAGTAAATAAACTGAATTTACATGATTCCAAAATGAGGTCCATTCCCCCAGCCCCATTTAATATGGGAAAGAGTCCCCGACTGCAGGTTGGAGCTGCTGCCTACCCTACCAGCCCCACCCACCCTGCACCCTCTCCTTCCCTTCCTACCCAACCTGCACCCAAGTATCTGTTTTTCCTCTATTTTTCTGGGAATACAGGATAAGTACAGACATTCAGGAGGGTTAGAGGAGGTTAGATTGGGTTCAAAATGGTCACATGATGTAACTTAGTTTGGCTGGGTGCAGACCTTACACTCAGACCCAGTCTCAGTGATCAGAAATCAATCTAAATCTGTAACCTGTAACTGTGGAAAAGAAGTTCCACACACACAGACCAGTCTAAAATGGCAGAACCAAGTCTAAGATGGACCTGGTTCAATGTACATTCAAACTTGATCAACTTAGTTTAAAA
The DNA here is from genome assembly GCF_001723915.1 of Gavialis gangeticus. NCBI lineage: Eukaryota > Metazoa > Chordata > Crocodylia > Gavialidae > Gavialis > Gavialis gangeticus. Next base: position 3,821,079 of record NW_017729007.1, on the reverse strand, counting down.
TGGTGCATGGAATTTCTGCACAGTTCCTGCAAAGCCCAGGAGCTGGGAAAGGCCAGCCATTGGCTGCAATCCCCTGGCTGTACTTTTTAGAAACCCCCCAACCCCCAGGCTGGTACCAGGCTATTTTTAGCCCCCTGGCCCCTCAACCCCCCAAAAGACAAGCCATGCCCCTCACCGAGCCGCCATCCTGCACGCTGCTCTAGATGTCATTGGAGTGGTATTCACTACTTCCAGAGCCAAGCAAGTAAATCCCGGTGGGGGGGAGGAGCAGGAGAGATTGTAGTCAGGTTGGCAGGGGGTGTTGCCAGCTAAAAATAGGCCCTGGTCCCTCTCAATACCCCCACAGACCCTGCAAGTCCCCCTGATCCCAGCAAACCCTCCCAGACCGTAGAAACCCTCCACAGATCACACCTGCCCACCCATCACCCCAGTAGACCCACCAATCCCCGCCCTAGCCTGCTTATCCCCCCCATGCCAACTTACCTTGGATCAGGTAGCCATTTTGAACCTGATCTACCCTCCTCCCAGTGTCCCTGAAGTCTGTACTTAGCCATAATTGATATAATACTTTTCCATAAGAATCTCCTACATTTTTTAAATATTCCTCTAGTTTCTGAAATATCTTTTTTGTCCTCCTCAAATGAAATTATATTAGTAGTCTAGTAGCTACTACCAGGTGTACATAATTCCTTACCTTTTTGAGTGACCAATTCCATTACAAAACCCCATGGATCACCAAACAATAAGATGGTAATGAATAACCACCCGTTTTCAGTAGTCTGTTACAAATTGCACTCCAATGTTGTCCAGTGACTGGACATGTTCTTCATATGTGCATAAAATCTTATTTTACTGGATGACACTGGTATCAAGGGAAAAATACATCATTAATATAATGCACACACACACACACACACACACACACACACACACATATAAAATACACATTACTTATTTGAAAGAAGTCCATATCTTTTTGCTGGGCTGAGATCTGAGCTATGGTTTGAGTTATGTTCTGAATGAGACTAACATTAAAAGTAATATTGAGCAAGACATATTCTACTTCTTTCACAAGCTATTGCTACATTTATTGAACTAATTCTCACTCTTCTTTAAAAGGACTTGCAAATAAACAGTTCATTGTAAATTACATGTATGCAAACCTATGGGCCAAAAACTCATCCTTAGTATAATTCAATGAATTGCAGTGAAGTTACATATTGCATATTCATCTGGTTCATGTGTTTACTTGCATTCCACAATTTTATTTCCTGAACAATGCTTCTTTTCTTATTCTCTTAGTAAATACTTCGTTATAGCAAGCTATTCATTTTGGCTCACAGGAAATTGAAACAGTTAAAATATCTTCATTATTGCAAAGTATAATTCAGCACACAAAATATCACTAACTGCCTTGGAGATGCAATCACATGTGTCATCACTTTGGATATCCATTTTCATTAAAAATATATTTTGAAACTTTGGGACCATGTTTGTTTTCAACTTGTAAAGCACAGTGTTCTCATACCATTGAAATCCTACTATTACTATTATTGAATAATAGATACTCTCCCTTTTTGAGAAACAAATAGCTGATTTTAAAAAATATACATTTTACAGAAGGTTTTTCTAGTACTTTTAACAATAGTACAAAGTAATGTTTTCAGTGCCCTTAGGTTAAAGAAACAAGAACATGTTCCACAAATAGTAAGAAAAGAATATAAATATTGTTTTAAAGAAAGTGCCTAGTACATTCACATGCACTAACATAATATCACAGCATCCTGTTAGAGAACAACATTTATATGAGTATTTAGGAATTAATCTGTCTCCCAACCAGGTATGGGGGGTGGAAATCAGTTAGTGGCAACCCAGTGAATCCAGAGGGGTACAGCAGCATGGTCACATCCCACCCTTTGGCTGTGCACCACATGTCCTGTGTTCACAGGCATATCAGAAGAGCTTGTGGGGTCACCACATATGGTATGAGCTGTGTGAGCTCACTGGCTGGTTAGTCAGGGTGGGGTCTGCCCAGAGTCCCTGCTTGTATGCAGCTCCAGAGCTCACACTGCCACTCTTTGTTCCTCCCCTAAATTCAGCAGCAAGAGAAAAGAGGCAAGGGGCAGTCAGCAGTGATGCTCAGCACCAGCTTTCATGGCAGCTCTGGAGCTAAGAGGTTGTGTGCTACCACTACTCATCCTTTCTCCTCCTTTCTCCTGCTGCTGAAATGGTATAAATCAGAAGGGAGGTGATGAGCAAAAAGCAGCAGTGCTCACCCCCTGGGTTCTGAAGCTGCTTGCAAGTAGGGACTCTGATCAGCTTGTGAATCCCTTGCAGGAGTTCTGATGACCAGGGATCCTAGTTTTCTCTGATAAAACAAAATCCCAAATTGTATGTATATATACATATATCGAGAGAGAGAGTGGTGTTTCATTTTATTCATGGAAAAATTTGGATTTGGGGTATTTTTTTAAATCAGAGAAAACCAGGATCCCTGCTGATGACATGCTGAGGGACTGAGAGATAACTAGTATCCAGGATTAGAGTAAATAATTGCAGCTACATCCCTTTCAGCAGCGTGGCACAGGCACAATCAGCTCTCTTCACGATACATGCAACACAGCCAATGAGGATATGGCTCCTATGATCCTGGGTCTGCCCATCGAGGAAATACTCAAATTGACTTCAGTGATAGGCTTCCACTTACTAGTAGTTAGCAAAAATAAATGCTAAAACCATAGCCAGCGTGAGCAAAAGTGCTATTTTAACATATGTTTCTAGTTTATATATTTTCCTCAAAGCTAATAAGGATGGGGAATAAATTAATTAAATCCATCAAGTATGCCATTAACTTAGTAACTCTGAGGTTCATTAAGCCTTTGTTTGTAAAGGTTTTTTTTGTTGAAAAGACAAACTAAAAGGATGCTTTTGAATGTATGTTTTTACTTGTCAAAACTTCACAAAGAGCGAGACATATGTTTTCTATCAAGAAACTAGCTCATTTTGTACAGTATTGGCTGGATTTTTGTGCTATCAGTTAACCAAATATGCAAGTTCAGAAAGAGGAGGAGGTTGTGGATGAGGCCTTCTTTAAACAATAAACAGAAGCTTCCAAATTGTAGAATCTGGTTCTTAAGGGCAAATTAATTATTGGGAAGTAGTCCAGCAAATCTGTGGAGTGGGTTGGGGATAACTTTTTGAAACAGAAGATAAACAGGCCAACTGGGGGGAAGCTCTGTTGACTGTCTGCTCACAAACAGGGTGGAATAAACTGAGAATGCAAAAATGGAAGTCAACTAGGGGGACAGTAACTGTGAAACAACAGAGTTCAAATTCTAAGGGGATGATGAAATGAGAACAGCAAAATAAAGAAACTGGACTGGATGAAAGTACTATAATGCAGATACATAACTGGTTGGATCATTGTGCTGAATGAGCAGCTATCAATGGTTCAATAACTAGTCAGGTTCAGGTAGCAAGTGTGGTTCCCTAGAGACCTGTCCTGGATCCAATGTTGTTCACCATCTTCATGTGGATGATGGAGTCAAATGCATGCTTAGCAAATTTGCTGATGACACCAAGTTGAGTGGAATTGCAGACATTCTGTAGGGTAGGGCTAGGTTCCAAAATGACATGGACAGACTGGAGGAATGGTCCCCAACACTCAGATTCAGCAAGGACAAGTGTAAAGTCCTGCACTTGGAAGAGAAGAACTGCATGCACAAATACAGACTGGGGAATGACTGGCTAGGCTGCAGTACTGAAAACAAGGGCCTGAAGATTATAGGGGACCATAAACCAACTATAAACCAACTGTGTACTCTTGTTGCAAAAAAAACCCAACAGCATACTGGGCTGTAGCAAGAGAAGTGTCACTTGCAGATCCAGGAAAGTGATTCTTCCACTCTATTCATCACTGATGAGGCCTGACCTGGAGTACTACGACCAGTTTTGGTCTCTATACTTCAAGAAGAATGTGGGAAGTTTGGAAAGTATGCAGTGCAGAACAGCAAAAATGATTAGTGGCTTAAGAAGCCAGATTTATTAGGAAAGGCTGAAAGAACTTGGGTTATTAGAGAGAAGATTGAGGGGGATTTGATAACAGTCTTCAGATACCTGAAGTTTGGCTAGAGAGAGGATGGATATGGGTTTAGAATTAGGAACAATGGCCTCCAGTTGCAGCAGGGACAGTTTAGTTGCAAATTAGGAAGACTTTTCTGATTATGAGGGTGATCAAGCACCGGAACACCTACCTAGAAAAATTGTGGAATCTCCATCCCTGGAAATTGTCAAGGGCAGGTTCGATAGACGTTTGCCTGGGATAGTTTAGTCAAGGAGCAAGGGCCATGAGCAAGGGGCAGGACTAAATGAACTTGTGAGCTCTTTTCCAGCACTATTTTCTTATTATCCTATGAAAAGCCTCTGCATCAGTCAAGTTTAGAAGATTTTCATTAATTTAGATTATGACAACACAGTAAGTTTCTGGCCACCTTCACAGTCATCATTTTACACAATATTTATTAAATGACTGATTTATTTATGACAAAAGAGGTCTTGTGCTTTTATTGGCACACTAGGTCTCTGGTCATGTTTATCTAACCTTAACATGACAGGGTTGTTTACACTTCTAGAACTGAGTTCAATTTACTTTCATTTTCTCAGAGACTTTCCTATTTATAAAAGCTGAGCTTCTAGTGACCTCCCTGTTCCTGACATTTCCTTTACCCTCCACCATGAAAGAAGGAACAAAAACTCAGTGTCTCATTTCTACTCCAAAGAAACTAAACTGCTTCCTTAAGTGGGATGGTCTTTGTAATTGAAAATGGCAACCAGATGTTTACAGAACGCACCAGCAGTTTTCTCCCAACCCTTTGGTCTTTATAATTGTTTGCTAAAGTTAGTCTGATTTCATAAAAATTGGCTGGTGGCTGGAAGTTCCCGAAGCAGACTGCTGCTGTTCCTAACATTACTATGGACAATTAAAAACATAAATGAGGAGTAAGGTTTCAATTAATTGTGCTCTCTGAATGAAGAGCAGGGTCTGAATTATGGGGCAGCTGCGGGGGGGGGGGGGGG
>NW_017729007.1:3797652-3815928 GCF_001723915.1 Gavialis gangeticus | reverse complement strand
GGGGGGGGGGGGGGGGCTGAGCCCCTCCGTAAGAGACGAGAACCCCTCTCGTAAGATTTGAAAATCATAACCTGGGGGGTCTCCGATTTTATTAGGGCATTGTGATGGGAAGCCCAGGTTTTTCTTGCAGACTTCCACCCCCCAAGAGTCAAAGTGTAATTTGAACTCTGATTGAGAGGTACCTGTAATCTTCTTAATCTGATTAAATTATGTTTTGCATTTTACTGGACACATTTTCATGCTGAAATTGTACCTCTCAGAAACTAGACACATCTTTTTGTAGTGCCAGCACTACGAAAAAAGGTACAAGGGCTACATATACTGGTTTCCAACCAGAGCTTTCTTAAAATGGAAAGAAATAAAAGGGAGATCAACAATAATATTGGTAAAAAATGTTAGAAAAGAAATAATTTCTCATCTGACAGTTTGTGGCACATGCACATTTTAAAAGATATATACAACATATACTCTTCATTGAAATATCTCAAATGAATAAATAAAATATAAAACAGATATTGATTCTGGTGACAATGAATATTAAGAGTTACTGAATCAAGAGGTAAATATCAGCCAAAGTGAGGTTAAGATCAATACTTAACTTATGGGACAATAATTCATCAAAAACAAGTCAATATATCTACTGTAACAATCATTTTCACAGCTAGGCTAGAATCTAATCTAATATGGATGTCACTCAAACAAACATAAGTCACGATCCAGAGTACACACCTTGCATTGGTATTCCAAATACAGGAAATGATGCTGTAAAGTCAATACCATAGAATGGTACTTGATTCTTTTTTAAGGGCTTCCACTGTAACCACATTAATTTCCTTTACATTAGTAAAAACTAATATTCTAATTGTACTGAACTCTGCCGAATTCAGAAGGGGTGCATTTATCTACATGAACAAAATGATAAACAGATATGCAATATTTCTATCAACCCAATGACAAGATGTAATATGGGAATTTTACATTTGATTGCTGAGAGTAAATGATGAACCAGACTCATAAAGGGCCCTAAAGTCAATGTCCCTTTTTGAGCCTGAGGCTGTCTGAGATTTGTGGACCTGAAGATGTCTAATCACCTGTTTTGAGACTGTAACAGGGAACCCCTATCCCTGTTATTAGGAAGATCTGAGAGACTAGGGAAGCTGGGGCCAGGAAAGGCAACAAGCAGTAGCAGCCCAGGTGGCCTGAGACGAAGACTAAACAGGATAGGTGGCTAATGAGGCAATTAGCTGCACCTGATCCGTGGGTGCAGATTGAATCACTTGGCCAGAAGGAAACTAGGTTTTGGGATATAAACCCAGTCTCTGACCATACAAGAGGCAGCCTCTGTATGTGGCAGGGCGAGTAGCTCCTGGGAGGCAGGAGCAGCTAGAGATGGACAGGCAGTTTGAGACAGGAAGACCAAGCTGTGACTACAGGGTGGAGGAGATCATGAGCAGGGGTGCCTGGGTAGAACTCCCCTGATATAGGTGTGGACTAAGGCTGAGGGTGCAGACAGAAAGGGCACCAAGGATGCCATAGCTGAAGCCCTGAGAGATGCTCAGAAGTTTCTCAGGGCACTCCCTTGAGGGACAGCACAGGCCACAAGTGGCAAGAAAACAGACCCCAGGCAGGCAAGAAAACCAGTGAGGTTAGTCCTGGCCTCAGGGACTGTCTCCACCAAAAACAAGCAAAATACCATCAAAGTTGTGGCAGGTCAGAGACTTTCCTCACCAAAGTTGTGGCGAAGTGGAGGGAGAAAAGAGCTGGCAGACAGATTGGACCACAGGGGGCGGGCAGGTGCCAGGGTGGCAGTCCTCCTCCCAACCTTCCCTCCAAAGGTAACATAGAGACACACAACTAAGAAAGCAAGAAAGTAGTTATATAAGGGGGCTTCCATCAAGCTGGTTGTGCAGGGCTACTGTTCTGAGGACAGACAATCTGACTTGGGGGACAAATGTATGCAGTTTTTAGTTTTATGGGGTAAGACTGAAGAAGAGGGTATGGAAATGGAATTGATAATGGGGTTATTAGGCAGCAGAAGACTGGGAACAAATTAAATTTTGGACTGTGAAAAATAATTTAAGTCACGTGAACTACTAAGTAACACAGACCATTTTTGAAAGAGGCCCTTGTTAAACTTTTGGCAGCACTTTACTGAGGGTAAGGCCCTATATGCCCTGTTAATCTTTACTGGGCCCCGAGCATGTGAGAATTCCCCATGTGGAAGGTGAGAAAGGGAAAGGTTGAGCATGCCGGAAGAGTCCTACTTCTGTATGCTCTTCTTCAGAGCCTGATATGGCCCCTAAAGTGTAACAATCTCCCTTGTTCATCCAGTAACACTTACTGAGCAGCTCTCCACCCAGCTGGGGCAGCAAAGGCCTGCAACACAGTGCACAAAGGGCTGCAACACAAAAAGCTAGATCCAAACAGATTAGCAGCTACTTAACTGAAAGTCAAGTTGGGGAGGGGGGGATGAGAAGGCAAAGCCACACAAGTGTCTACACTTGGCAACCACGTTGAACCAGATCTTGGACATTCCATCCATTATTAACTCCTGCCTCTTCCTCAGGAGTCACCGAAGGTCTTGACACATGGGGCAAGACCAGCATTCATAGCGTTAATGTGGTGAATGTAGCCCCTCTGTGCATGTCATGGTTTAGGGTCTACCCAACTCAAGGCAGCAGCCGGATGATTTCATGGGCAGATCATGGGGCCAGCCACCACTTTCACAGGCTTATCGTGGTGCCCCCTCCACCCCAAACAAGGGGCCCAGTGACCCTGCCCCTCACTGCTGATTGGCAGAGAGGGATGTCTGTTGGGTGGTTCCACCCCTTGTCACTGATTGGTGAAGTGAGGCAGGGCCACATGACTGGCAGCCCTCTCAGTCAATCCATGGTGAAGGGCAAGGGAGCAGCCATCCACCTGTGCACCTTCGTGATAGCAGCTCCATTTGTGATGGGCTGTACAGCTAGGAGGACTGCTGGCTCCCACTAGGAAGTCAGCATTTTTTTTAGTAAGTTTCTTCCCCCCCGCCCCACCCCCGTGGCTTTTGCTGAGACTACCCAATTTCATGATTTCTGCAAAATCCACGAAATTGCAATTTGAGTAGGTCCTTAGCCATGGCTTATTCTAGGCCGTGGCAGAGAACAGGCTCAAACCCGTTCAAAGGCAAGAATAAGACAGCAGATTCTTCATTACACAGGCCTACTGGCCATTCCCTTTTCATCAAGATTAAGTTACCAAAAGAGTAAAAGATAAAACAGAACAATCTGACACAGAATTCTTGCCCATCAACCCTCCCAGTTAAAAATTCAATGAGGCTTAAAAAAATGTTTCTTCAGAAAACAGATTTTTTTTTGTCTAACATTTTTCAGTTTTCAGGTTTCCAATGAAAAAATTTTGTTTTCACTCAACTATTTTCTAATTGTCAAAGCTGGTAACGTTTTGGCTTTTCCAAAGTTTTCCATTAAAATAACACCCTTTCCTGTTAGCTTTATACAGTAACCAAGGGAGCTGGAGTAGTGGCTGCAGTCAGGGTAGAAAACTTTTTCACTGGCGTTCCAGTATATCAGGCTGCTTGGAAGCTTGATTTGTCCCCAAATTAATTGTCATCCAGCATAATAATTTTGGAATGTTTTGTAGTGAACTTTTTCCCATATATGACTTTGGCTAAGCTCATTGGCTCACTGCCAGGCTAAACAAAAATCCTTATGAAATTAGTCTGAACTTTGAAAGGTACAGAAATAAGACAGTCTTCCAAAACTGAATCTGCACAAAACATAGAAGAATCAGATACAGCCACTAAATTATGACAGACATGGAGGACTTATTCTTTTCATAGATTTTACACTACACTTGTGATCTAGATTTTACACTACAGTTGTGATCTATACCTTTTTAATGGTTGCTTCAAGAAGTGTATTTTTATAAATGATAGCAGTCTCATTAGGAAAACATTATGACATAACATACTTTAAAATAGCCTTCTCCAAAAAACACTGCATCAAGTACCATGACATCCAAAACACTAGACAACATCCCTAACCTACACAAGAAAAATAACTCAAGGCATAGCTTTGTCAGTTATAGGAAAAGATCATCAGCTTGGTATGCAGACATGTTATTTTACTTATCCCTCTGCTCCTCCCCCTCCCCCTTTTTTCTTTTCTTAATATATTCTTAAAGATAGGTATTTCTACTACACTTAGTTCAGTGCATTTTATGATGCCACATGATGAAATTATCAGAGTCTTATTCCATATAAGTGTTATGTAAAGAATAAAGCAAAAATGCAACTAACACATTAAAAATTGCAGGTACATCTAGATGTTGATGGGAAAAGGTATAAAACTCTTTTGCTAACCTTTATTTATTACTGGGAAAAAACAGTACTGGATTTACTGGCACAGCTTATAAAAATAAATATGCACAGTAAATCTGGGATGTGAAGTTACACCGACTGCTGGTTAAAAACCTCTGCTATAGAATTCTGATCTGAATTAGTCACCACAGCAGCAAAATTTGGCTCAGTGAATCTTAAGTGAACTTGGGATGCTTGCTCCCTCAAATCAGTGGAGATAAGGGTCTCATGGTTCCCAGAAAATGAGGTATTGGCTAGTCTCCAAGCGTCCTTATAGGCTTATCAGTATGGCAGTAACAGAGGCTGCAAGAGTATTGTCTTGTTACTCTCAGGTATTGTGCATGTGTGATATGGAGGGAATGGCAAGTTTTTAAACTGAGAAACCAAACTAAAAATAACAATGAAAAATGGGCATTGGTCCATATTCTGTTATATGAGATAATTTGGCAGGAAAATGTGTTCATGCTTTATTTCCAGGAAGTCTCTTTTTAAGCATTAAACTTAATATTAGAAATGTTTAAATTGGTCCTGCTGCCTTGAGCAGGGGATTGGACTAGATGATGTCCTAAGGCCCCTTTTAGCCCCATTGTCCTATGATTCTATGAAGTTTCTTGTGTGGTGTCGACTGAACCATGAGCAGCACCAAATATACAGAATAGTTATCCAAGTATGAAAATCCACTACTGATTTTGATTAAACAACACAGCAAAACTGAGGTATCTGATAACAGAAGTTATACTCAGGTATGAATGACATAAATATAATTTTTCTTTAGGAAGAAACAAAATACCATTTTCTTTCACAGAGCCCAGAATTCAGCCAAACTTCCTAGCCATTTCTTCCATTATTTATATAGACTTTCTGTAAAGTTCAACATCACATTGGTCCTTTTCTGCAAGATGCTTCATAGCCTGAGACCAACATGTCTAAAGATCATCTAGGCTACAGCCCACAACCCTACTCTCCAAGCACAATGCAACTTTCTATCATCCATGAAAGAGTTTCCTCAGACAACCAGCCTGAAACTGTAGAATGAATTCTCATAGGAACCAAAGAGTATCACAAACCTCACCACCTTCTGCTGCAAGTACCAGATGCCTTCTTACACACAAACGTCTGTTTAAAAAAACCCAAAAAACAAAGCGCTACCGAAACAAAAAGGACAGCCTTCACACATAATTCTCCACCATGGCGAGAGAATGAGAGAAGGAAGCATATTAGCCATTAGTCATGCCACTTAATGTCTATTGAAAGAGACTGTGGTAATAGGGGTAATATAAAAAAAACCTGTCAGAAAAGAAATGATTTGATCTCTAGAACTAGAATGAATAACTGTTTGGTTAAAACACCAAGCAACTGATGGAAGAATTGTTCCCAAGTTGAAAGTTGGATGACTGGGCAGATCCAGACTGTGGCTTTAAATCTTGAAATCTTAGTCACATCAGTCTGTAAACCAGTTTCAGTGATGAATGGATTCTGGTTTACTGACAAAAATTCAGTAATAATTTATTTATTTCTTACCTAAATGGTGATGCTTATGTCCGAGGCTTACATTGAGTCCGCTGTTTTCATGAACTATAACTGCATATCCATGCTGTGCCAGGATGCGCTGGTATAGCTGAAGTTCTCTCTTACTGTGGGAACGTGGAGCACACAGAACTGCTCTTTTTGTATGGCTTCCAAAGGACTTAAAAACAGAGTCTTCAACCTAACAGAATGAAAAGAAAACACCCTTAAAACAAGAAACCCTTCACTATTATAAGATATTGCTGCCACTTTTCACAAAACATGCTATTATCTTACTAGGAAGTATGGGGGATAGGTCTACATGCAGCCTATGGATTCTGTCTGATACTGGGCCTCAGCGTTTGTGTCATACTCCAAATTATCCCCGCTGTTGGCCTTTACCTCCATGTTGGACTGATATTCCATGGGTAATGGCACAGTGGTAACAATGGAAATGCATTAACTGTGATGGTCCTGCATGCCCAGGGCTGACTCCTAAAAAGTCATCCTGCCCTGTGAGCTGGTAACTGCAAAACAGATTACCTGAAAGGGGACACTGATTCCTGAAGAAGGCTTGGACATGGGGACCGTAGGTTATGAGAGACAGGATCTCTCACTGACTGATCTACTGAGTAAAGACTAGAAATAGATTGTAGGAGTGAAAACAAAATCCACATGCATGAGGAAAATGGCAAAGGAGGGATTCTGGACTCCTTAAAAGAGTCAAATTAAAGTCCAAAGAACACTCCACAATGGTGAGAAAATGCAGATCAAAGTTTTATTGCTTAGTTGGGCTCTTGCTGTCTAAACTGAACCTGGTTTATCTTCTTTTTTTTTTAAATTTTTTATATTTGCCTTGATATTCTTCAGTTTTCACTTGTCCTTAAAGAGGAAGTGCAAAATTAAGCACATGCTTTCCCAGAGAATAGATGCCCTTAAACCAGTGGTGCTCACTCTTCTTATACCCAAGGCACCCCTCAGAAAATGCCAGCATCAGTCTCGGGGTGAGGGAGCTGAACCATGGCGCCTCAGTTTTCAGAAAAGGGGGAGGAAGAGAGGGGAGGGGGCACAGGGCAAGGAAAGGAGCTGACAGCCTACCTAGAAACTCAGATACAGCACCTGAACTCTACTCATTTTCAAGAAACTTATAACAAACAGAACCCAAAAGCTGACTGATTTTCCAGCAGCAAGAGACTTATGAGGGCCACAATTCTGAGAAATGGGGATGTTGAAGAATACAAAAAGTAAAACTTGATTTTTTTTGTCTTGCATATTTGTCAGCCCCAGAATCTGTAGAATACACAGACCACCAGGCCAGAGAAGCAGAACCAAATACAAAATTAAGCAAATTTTCTCCTGCTGCTCTTTTAACTACCAACATCTGAGGATATACAACTAGCTTAAGCTCCCTGCAGTAAAAGGGTTCTGTACTAATCAGCTGCTGTGGGAAGACGTGGAGGAAAGATGAAAGGTGCCTGAGACTTCTGGACCAATAATTCAGGCACAAGATCTCTCAAAACATAGGAGTCTCTCAAAAGCTCTAGATTTTTTAGCTTCTCAGGTAAGGTCCATGTCCATGTTTGTGCTTTGAACAGGACCAAGCACAGAACCAATGCTTAATTTAAAACAAACAAAAAAACACTTTATGTTATAATTTATAGTATGTGGAAAGTGAAGTCAATGGGTCAGCGGGAACATGACCAGTAATGGCCCATATGTATTATCCAGTACAATTGATATCAAGTCTGAGAGGCAAAATGGAGAGCCAAACAGGTAGGTGGTGTAGGGAGCAGGATTAACTGAAGAGATAAGCAGGGAGTCCACACAAACATGGCAGGAGGGGGGAGATTCTAGCTGTAGGTAAGTAGTAGCAGCAATCCAATTCTACCTTTTTACATAGCCATGATCATGCACACCATGAACTGAGAAACATGGATGGGCAGCAGAGTCAGGTACACATCAGTAGCAAAGCAGGGTGATAGTTTTCTGTGACTTCCTAGAGGTACTCCCTTCCCTACAGAGATTGGTGTCAGCAGCCTTTAGGGGTAGCCATCGTCCTCCACTAAACCCGAACAGTCTACATACAGAGTCTGTGCTGGATGGAAAGAGAGCAATCTCCCCTCACCTCCAAAAACTGGACAACTTCTGAGTCTGGTATTTATTTTTTGAAGAGGCTAATTCTGTAATTACTAATCTCGGGAAAGAATGAGTTTCATAATCTAGAATCAACTCCTGTGGAAGCTGTCTCCCACACTCCTGATTCGAACTTTCCTGGCTGCAAGTTTCATTCCTCCAACTGACCACGGGTGTCACAGGGCACCACAAAAGTAATCAGAGGCTATTAGTTTTCAAGTGACAAGCCATTTTTACACAGCACCTTATTTGGGAAAGAAAAATATACACATGCTGTGAACTGCATAGAGCAAAAAAAATTAAATTTTCCATGTAGGGAAAAATTAAACATACCTAGAGAGAATGTAGATGTTCTCTTCAGTAAAATAAAGTGACATGTAAAAAAGAAAAATCCTATCTTTGTGAAAAGTATTTCTACACAGGACTGAAATATAAGTGTTCTATTTCAAGTTATAAAATGATCTACACACAAATTACAAGATACCAATAAGCAAAGAAAAAGTTATATTTTTAATATTCAAGTTGTCCTGCAAGTTCCAGTTAAGTAATAAGCTGACAAGTAGAATGCATGTGGTAAATGCTACACAAATAAGGCAGCAGCAGCCTTTAACTAGGCAACATTAAAAGGAGACACAGATGTTTTGATGTAAACAAATGACATTTAAGATGCTCCCAGTTGTTTATAACTAGCTTTCAAGTGTTGCTGCAGTCTCTACAGGATGTAGCTTTATATTACACTTGGCATAAGTGTAAAATTCTTTGCAGCAATGAGAAGTATAAACTATTTTCAGTCTCTGAATCACTAATGTTTCTGCTGTTACAGAATACACATCCTCCGTGATGAATAAGCATAACTGATGATGAGAGAAATATGCCTAACTATGATAATGTGAGAGTTTGTATAGATATATTTACTGAACCTTTAATGGAAGAGTATTTGATAAGTAAGGATAGTCAAACCATTCCAGTTGTATGTAGAAAGTTTCAAGAATAAAACAGGAAATTATCAGGTCAAAGGAATTAAGTTACATAACCTTGTAATACAGCCTCCCTTGTCCGTGCAGTATTTTTATAACCTATTACTCCACCAGGAAGACCAGAGTGATCAGCGCTACAATGCCTCATAGCACTGCTTCCCACCACTCTCCTTTTCTCCCCCATTCTGTTTTTCCTTTTTTTCCTTTCCATTTTGTTCCCTACTCTCCATGTAGTTGCAGTAGCCTGAAACCCTGTTCTCTCATTTCTCACTTCCCTCTTCCTCCCCCTCCAACCTTAAATACAGCCTTTCCCTTCTCCCATGCCCTGTGCACTGTGTCTATCCGCTCCAGCTGCCTTATACTAAGCAATGGTACCATTTCAGCAGAGAGAAGTTTGACTAGTTAGTTATGCCCTAATCTCTCATTTTACTTTCATAATGCAAAGGAGTCTGTTTATGAGGTGCCCCTAGCTGTATATTGATTTTCCATACTACATATGTTGCACCTGCAAACACAACAAGATAAATTAAGGACAGATGGAGGGAGTCTATAGGGTACAAATTGTGAGCTACGTTCAGGATCTGGCTTAGTTTGGAACAACTATTTGTTTTCCTCTTGGTGTCCATTCCTTTCTGATCTAGTTGGCAGGGAATAGGTCCTCCTCTTTGTCAGACCACCAGGCACATTCCCAGTACTCAACAACATTAAATGCAGTTTTTTTGCACTTACTATTGGAGGCATATTCTAAACAGGTCTTCCACTTCCACTGAGAGAAACTTTTGTTACATTATCCTGCAGCAGCATGAGAGGATTCTCCTGCTATTTTGCTTAAAGCAGACTAACATATTTTCTCCCAAATATCTATGGTCAAGTATATTTCCTTCTTAAACTGGGAGGTACTCCAGGAATGCAACCTTAGTTTCACCTCATCCTTCTCCCTTCACAGCCCAGTCATACCTTCGCTAAGCTCCAGGCCACTCCGTTCCTCACCATTTCAGTAGACTCTCCTGTCTTCAGGAGTACTCTTATATCTTCCCTGTCCACAGCTTCAGAACCTTCCCTTTGTGCTTTTATCAGAAAGCCTGTCTCCTCTTTGGAAGTCAGCCCTTCCTTCTCCCAGATACAGATCCCTCCCTCTCCTACTGCCCTCACTCCCTGATCCATCCATCCATCGCAGGGTTACCTGTACAAAGACTGCACCCCATTTTTTGAGGCTCCTATTAATTCACTTCAGGTAACCTACTTAGGGAGGACTTTTTAGGATGATAAGAGTATAGTAAATCTCTGTTTTCTGGAATTTAACTAACCAGAATACTTAATTAACAAAAATTTCAGTGGTGGGGTGCACACAGCGCCACACACTTTGCTGCCTACTGCACCACTCTGAGGGTACCCACGCAGGGTATCTGAGTGTGCATGCCCCTTCTCCCCCTGCTGCAGCAGCCTGTGGCCAGGCTGCCCTGGCATTTGGGGTGGCTGACTATTATGGCATTTTTATCTGTACACTATTTTATTCTTTTAACAGTCTGTTATACTGTAATGTATTGTACACTAATTCTTTGAAAAATTGCACTACAAGTATGGAACCGTCTTCCTTGAATATAACTCTCAGATAACTGGAATTTGAATATAACTGGCACCCCCCATTCCTCACTCATGCTGGATAACAAAGATTCTAGTGTACTTAGTAGTGCTTTCACCCACAGAGCACTCATCTCCAAGAGTTTTAAAGCAGAATAAGTACTTTCTACTATTACCCAATGTATGTGCTGCTCACATAGATTCAAGCCTGGAGTATGCAAATCATAACAGGGATGCTGCCATGCTATCTTTTCATGAGTGGTTTGCCATAGGTGTGCACAGCTGCACAAAGATGTCGGATAAAACATAAGAAATATATACAAAGTTGAAAATAAACTAGGGGCATGTGTACATGGTTACTAATATGCTAGGGACCATGGGCTTTCCTATTTCAGTTAAGAACAAAGCAAAAATAAATACAACTGTATTACAGTGTGCTTTCATTTGTTATATTATGTATAAAACTCTCAACAAACCAGGCAAAAATTTCTCCTCACATATTTTCCTCACATACAATATACACTCTTTGCCTATAAATCAGCTACTCACCAACTGGGCTGCAAGAATTAAGCAGTGAAGCTGGGGTTTTAACTTTGGTTAAGCAGCAAAGGGCAGGTGAGTGAGCTGAAGATTAGGCTCTCTCTCTGCAGCCATAGGTCTGAAAAAATATCTTTTCTCCTTCATTCTTCCTTTCAAAAACAAAGCTATACAATATATTCAAGGGCAAGCTGTATACAAGAAAATGTGAAACATGTTTTGCTAATGCTAAATCACTAGAATTAAATGTACATTTCTTATTTAGATTTATAAAACAAAAGCTAGCCTTCTTGAATGTCTTGACAGTGCACCCAACATTTTACTAACAAATTATTTCCATACCTAAGTTAATGTTCACTTGAGCTAGGTCAAAGGTGGGCAAAATACAGCCCACAAGTCAGATCTCTCCTGCCAAGGGATTCTATCCAGCCTGCAGCAGGTCCCTTGGTCCTGCCTAGGCTCAGGGTGCAGCCCAGGCCATGGTACATGCAGTCAGTCTCACCACCCTGGATACATAGAAGGGTGGAGGCAGCACGTCCGCCAGATTCCATTTCCTGGAACCCTCTGCAGTGTCTCCACTGCTGCTAGACCCAGCACCACTGCCCAGGCACCCCTGCCTTTCCACCTTGCACCCACTGCTGGGAGCACCAGACACAGTAGGCGGAGGAGGCAGTCCCTGCCCATGGAACTGGTGCCCATCATAGGGATGTGCAGAGAACAAATCCCGGCTCTGTCCTGGGCCCGGGCCCTGGCCCTGCACTCTCTGCCCTGTGATCCTGACCCCACCTGCCCATGCCATTCCCAGATACCACTCCCCACCTTTCCAAGGCCCCATCACATCCACCCATCTGAGCACACCCTGCCTGCAGGGGTCCTGGCCAACTTCCACGGAGACTCTGCCCACCTGCTCCACCCAGTGCCCCTGGTGGTGGGTGCAGGGCAGATGGGCCTAGGTCAAATCGAATCAGTTGCTCCCCACTCCTGCTGCACCAGGCCAGGTCCGCACTTCCCAACCTGCTACAGCTCACCCAAATTCCTAAAGTGGCCCTCCACCCAAAATAACTGCCCACCCCTGAGTTAGATGCTCCTATCTAGAGCTAGAGACAAAAACCTAGAGTTAAAAGTGGTTTTCAGGACTGAAATTGTAGCTACTTTACCAAGAATGTCTAACAGACAGAAAAACTGCAGAAGAAAGGCAGTGAAACATCAAACAGGAGATAGGGTTGACATCGGCAGAGTGAAGAGAGGAATCAAATAGATTATAACGAACCATGGAATCAATTGACTCCTTCAGCACTGCCTGAAAGAAATGCCCCTGGGGGAGATGTAACAGCATTACTAAATTCAACCCCCCTTTACCCGCACCCAATCTGTTCCTGCCTTAATCCATGCCACTCTTACTATCACCCTAAACTTTCTCTTATAAGATGTTCCAAGCAAAGGGACATGCTGGCCAGCAGGATTGACAAAGGAATTCTTTCTCCATCCTAGACTTAAGCAGTAATACATGTGGACTTTTTTTCCTAGATTACAGATTAGCAGGAGTATTTATAATACATTATACTTACAACAAACAAATGAAACACAATATAAGAGAGAGAGAAGAAAGCTTATGGTTATAATAGAGCAATGGGGCAGGTTTCAGTTCCTATAATTTTTAAAAACATTTGTCTAACTGGAAGCTAGCCAAGCACACTACCTATTGCCATTAGGAACACCAAACTATTTTTTGATTAGTGTTAAACACTCACCATTACACAAGTCACTTCTGGAAAATAAAGGAAAAAAATTCCAGACCCATGTTTTCAAAAAGGAACCTCCCCTACTAATGACTGCCTCTGGCAGAGGGGTTGATAGAAATTAAAGATAACACAACCGTTGAGACACAGAAGAATCACGGCTCTTAAATTCAACAGCATGACCCAACATTCAGCATGACATGTTCTATAAGCAGCAGCTCAGCACCATTTTTGTCCTCTCTCTCTGTCTCTCTTTTTAAATTATATTTTAGTTCTATTACATGAAGAAATTCTTGCCATCTTCCTTTGTAAAAAGTGATCCCATAATTTTTCCAGCACTTTATATAAAATGCATTACATCCCTAACCACCCCGATTTAGTTACCTGCCAGAGTCTTTCAGAATTTCTATTATTATAACAACACTTGTATTTCTGTAGTTATGGCTCTGCCAGTTTTGCTTCTATAAAACCTTTTCTCAATCATAAAAATTTATTCTACACTGAGACCTGGCATAAAAAAGAAGCAGATCTCAACAGACTAAAATAAGCTGTTCAAATATTTTATCCTATTAGCTTGACATTTTTTTCTATTCTCATATCTTTAATCTGTGGTGGTATTACTCCAGAAAGTAAGTGGAGTTTGAAATATCTAAGATTAATTTTAAAAGTAGAAAAATGTTTTGAAGTCCAACCCACCCACATTAGAACTTCCAGGCTTTTTGTTACCTACTGGTTTACTATAAACAAGGATATCTATATGTAACAAACCAAGGAACACCATCTAAATTGCCAATTAAAAGAAGAGAGCAATATGGATGGGCCCACTGAAATTAATGAGGCTCTGCATGGAAATATGTCTTCATTACCCTGTGATTTCTGAGGCAGTTCAAGTTAGCTTTGACATGATGTACTTTCTGTTACAGTTTACAAAGCTATTACACTCTGCTGAGTCAATGACTCCTGCACTGGCTTAACAGGCTGTTACAGATGATCCAACCAGAGCAGTTACCTTAACAAAAAAAGTTAACTATGATGGATTCTCATGAACCATATTCTTTTGAATATGTGATACCCTTAAAAAGGAGATGCAAAATCTTTGGACTCTCAATAGTGAAAAAAAAGCAAGCAAGAACTTGTTTGGGTTTTTTTTTAATTCAAATATAGGCCCAGCTCTTTTTAGAAGAAAGATTTCATTTTTAAGGGGGCATCTTGTACTCAAAGAAATACAGGAAACAAAAAGGCCTGGGAAATAAGTTTGTGTGTTCTCAACTAATGTAATGAATTAAAAAAAAGAAAGGAAGAAGGTGTGGAGGGAAGCATCCTAAATCAATTCTCAAAAAAAAAGAATCCATATTCCCATTCCTTTAAATGAAAAAATTAAGTTTATAATTCAAAGCTGTAAATTATCTCTTTTTATATTAAAAAAAATTTACTTTAAAGAATGGCTATGAAGTTCTGAATGACAATGACCTTTTCTCCTGGGCTTTTTCCCATTAGTTTAGTCACTTTTAAGTTATACGTGTATAAAAACACAATAGGTTTTACTGATCTCTGATGCTTTCTTAGCTTACATAACTCCAGAGCCATTCCAATGTAAAATATGAAACTCATTCAGCAATCAGCTCATACAACATGTAATTACTGTTGTTAAAAAACCCCAGCTTGTATATTTAAAATAGAGGAAGAAAAATCAGTCCCTTGGAGTTTTTTGAGATTCCAGGCATATTGTGTAACTCCACAGATATTAAGCCATTGTCCATGTCTAGCAGGCAAGCAAAAAATACAATTTGAATTTTTGCCACAGAATTTTATTGACCATCATTTCAACTTTACAAATTAAACTCTTTCCTAAAACAGTTCAGGATCCAAAAGCTTGAAATCACCTTTTCAGCAGTCTAATTCTAGTCATTTCAGACTCTTGTGCAAGATTATGGACAAACCTAGCAATCTTCTCCTTTCCACACAGTTGCTCAAGACCTCAAGGGACTGTTTCAGCCACTAGAAATACCTTGAGTTTAGTGGTATTCTAACCACCCTCTTTTTTGCCCAACATGCTGCTTGTATTAAGCTGGCTTTAGATCCTTTCATATGAGAGGAGCAATGCATAAAGGCCATGTTGTGAAAAAGAATCAAGTGCTATGTGGGCAATGCCAGTCATAGTAATGATGCAGTTAGACAGTTAGAGAACAAGCTAAATTCCATTAGAAGAGAACCAGGAGAATACTCAATAGACAGCACCTACCACCTCCATGACAGAGGCTCTAAGACAATATTGCAATAGAAAATAAAACAGTACTACTACTACTAATTCAAACTTGTGTATTTTTTTTTAGTTTCTAATGCCCCAGATGTTTAGCCAACAGAACTATGAAGGTCTTTTATTCTAAATAAGACCTTTATGTATTTGTATGACTTGCCTCATGATGAATGATCAGGGGACAGCAGGGCAGGCCCTATGAGGAGAGGCTACAGGACCTGAACCTGTTCAGCCTCCACAAGAGAAGGCTGAGGGGGGATCTTGTCACCTGTTATAAGCTAGCCAGGGAGGATCAGCAGGCATTGGGGGAGTCCCTGTTCCCCCAAGCACTGCCAGGAGTGACCAGGAATAACGGTCACAAGCTGGCAGAGGGTAGGTTTAGGATGGACATCAGGAGGCGCTACGGTCAGGGCGGCTAGGATCTGGAACCAACTTCCAAGAGAGGTGGTGCAGGCTCCTACCCTGGGGGTTTTTAAGAGGAGGCTAGATGAACACCTTGCTGGGGTCGTTTGACCCCAGTACTCTTCCTGCCATGGCAGGGGGTCGGACTAGATGATCTGCTCAGGTCCCTTCCGACCCTAGAAACTATGAAACTATGAATAAATGTAATAACACTAAGTGGTACTACTATTTGATGTTAGTTTTAAATTCACACGATTCCTGTATTACTACAGAGAAGTTAATTTCCTGTTTCAGTTTCTGAGGGGGTATTTAAAATGTTCTGATTTATATGCTACTAGATTTTCTACCCAGGAAGGAATGGGTTTTGTATTGAAATGGTTGGAATGTTATTCTACTTCTCATTGTTTCCTGAATAAATACAGAATAGGCAACTAAATTATGGGGCTCTACTTCGATAGCTGGTTTCTGACAACGTCATAAACTGCAAGAGTGAAGCTGAATGTTTTGCACAGTTAGCCAGTCAGTCAGTCACCAGACCTCTGCGATGGAAGCACAGCACTACCCCCAAAATCCCACTGCTTTGTGATTTAATACAGTTCATGTAACCAATAGGGCTGTGCGAAGCTTCAGTCACTCATTCGATTCAGAGGAGATTCGGCCGATTTGATAAATTAATCTCTCCAAATCGAATTGGAAGCCTCTGATTTGATTCAGAGAGATTTGAAGAGATTTGACAATTCAGCCGTAGACACAGCTTTATATATTTTTCTACATACCTCAAGGTACCAGGCACAGCTCATGAATGCTGAGATGGTGGGGCAGATGGAATGTCCCACAGGAGCACTTCTGGGCCACTACGGGTCCGCCGCAGAGGGCGCAGGGGAACCCCCCGGCTTGGTAACTGGTGCCTCCTGGGTCTGGGGGGGGCACCCGGGGTCCCCCATGGCAGATCGCAAGTCAGGGAGCATGGGGGGGAGGGGTCCCCCATGCGTTTGGTGGTGGACCCAGAAGTGGACAGGACCCCCTGCACTCCCGTGGGATGCTTCATCTGTCCCACCATCTCAGTGTTCACGAGCCAGACCTGGTACCTTGAGGTACACAGAAAAAAACATATAAAGCTTTATGGCCAAATTGCTGGTTCTCTGAATCAGAATCGAATCTTCAGATTCAGCCAGATTGAATAGGGACAGTGATCTGAATCAGCAAATCGAATCACTGTCCCCGAATTGGGCCAAATCTGAATCTGAATTGAATACTGCCCACTTCACACACACTTAGTAACCAAGTACCAGAGCTGTAACCTGAACACACTATGGAACAAATTCCGCTAGCTTTAATTCAAAAGTTGTTTTTTGTTTAGATCTTTTTTTGTGAAGAGAAAGATTCCCCATCAACTTATAATACTACATTAAAATTCTAATTGCAGTCCTAAAGAACAAATATTTGGTGTAAGACAAAATTCACTCCACAAAAATATTTTTCAGACTGCTTCTCAAGGTTCCTTTGTGTACCTTTGTTCACCTACTCTTCACTCCTCTGTATCACGGCATCCATTCAGCTAAGCCTTCCACCTACCCTTCTACCCTGTCCCTGCTCACCCTCAACCCTTTACACTAACTCTATAGGACCCCTCTCCATCTCCAACCAAATTCCTGTTCCTCCCAGTAGCACAAGTCTAAAGGAGACTATCTTCTCCTTCACCACATTTTTTATAACATTTGCCCCCCAAACTGGCCTTCCTTCATCTCCACCCATCCCAGCCACCAGACCTGCTCTTGTGCCATCATTCTTAAACAAATGCCTACCTATTCTCCATCCACCTTTTCTCTTCTCTTGCTGTCTTTGGAACACCCACTCCATCTCTGTTAATTCACAGATATATTCACAGATTCATGGATTGTAAGGGGCTGGAAGGAACCTTGCAAGATCATCGGGTCCAGCCCCTGTGGCACTAGGCAGGGAAGATCTAAGCTATCCATGACTCTGAGCTATCCATAACTTCTTCATAGCTCACTCTCTTTAGCTCCTAACTCTCATAGGGCATGTCTACATGAGACACTACGGTACAGTAGCAATGAGCTCATTGCTATGGCGCCATGGCATCACCAGGCATGAACCGTGGTGGCGACACTACTGCACAGTAGCTCATTGCTATTGTGCAGAACCATCTAAAAAAGACTGTGTAGGGACAGTACTGTGCAGTCATTTAGTACTTGGTTAAGCAAGTACTAAATCACTGCACAGTAACAACTTTGCAGTCTGCCACTCGTGTACTTGCAGCCACAGAGATTTGGATGCCTTCATCAGAAACTGCCACTGCAGCTACACTCTCAAGTAGTGCTTTTTCACACTGCCCACTTGGGATCACATTCCTGAATCGGGATCTTGGATTGAAACAAGAGAAACTGGCAGAGAAGCCCATCTTCTCTCTTTTCTTGCTCACCAACCATCCATCTAACTTCTGCTCATCAACCTTCCTCTCTAGTTTCAACTCTAGGATCTCTCCCTTCTGGTCAATCTCCCACATCCCATCTGCAATTATGTTAACTTCTATATTGTTGATCTGTAAGACCCATAGCCCCACAATGTCTTAGCCTCCTCTCATAGTTTCATGGTTTCATAGTTTCTAGGGTCGGAAGGGACCTGAGCAGATTATCTAGTCCGACCCCCTGCCATGGCAGGAAGAGCACTGGGGTCAAATGACCCCAGTAAGGTGGTCATCCAACCTCCTCTTAAAAACCCCCAGGGTGGGAGCCTGCACCACCTCACTTGGAAGTTGGTTCCAGA
>NW_017729007.1:3792652-3796789 GCF_001723915.1 Gavialis gangeticus | reverse complement strand
TCTTAGTGTCATCAGCAAACTTGAACAGGGTGCTTTGCACCCCCTCGTCCAAATCACTGATGAAGATGTTGAACAGGGAGGGCCCAAGGACCGAGCCCTGTGGGACCCCACTTCCCACGTCCTTCCAGGCCAAGAAGGACCCATCCACTACCACTCTCTGGGTGCGACTTTCTAACCAGTTGGCGACCCATTGGACTGTATGGGTGTCTACGCCACAGTCCCCCAGCTTCCTAATGAGAATGAGGTGAGAGACAGTATCAAAAGCCTTCCTGAAATCTAGGAAAACTATATCCACTGCCACCCCTGCATCCAATGATTTAGTGACCTGGTCGTAAAAGGCCACCAGGTTAGTCTGACAGGACCTGCCGCTGATGAACCCGTGCTGGTTGCCCCGAGCATGCAGCTCCCTGCTGGCCCCTCCTGGATGTGTGCCAGAATATTTTTCCCGAAAATTTGTCCTCAGTTCCAGTTCCCATTCCTATTAGCTTGGTCGGTCTTTCTCAAGAAATGCTTTCTCTCCCTCTCTCTGATCTCTCCAATTCCATGTTCCCTGTTTCTCATATCCTGTCTAAACCTACATAAACCTACACATCTCCAAAAACATTGCCAATGCCCTTCCCCAATTGATTAATTAAAAGATGCCAAACATTATTTAGTCTAGAGAAGGGAAGACTGAGAGGGGATTTAACACCAGCCTTCAACTACCTGAAGGGGGGTTCGAAACATGATGGAGCTAGATCAGTGGTGACAGATCACAGAAAAGGAGCAACAGTCTCAAGTTGCAGCAAGGGAAATTTAAGTTAGATATTAGAAAGAATTTTCTCACTAGGAGGGTAGTAAAACACTGTAACAGGTTACCCAGAGAGGAGGTGGAAGCTCTATCCTTGGATGTTTTCAAAATCCAGCTTGACAAAGCTTTGGTTGGGATGATCTAGTTGGGAATGGTTCTGCCTTGATCAGGGGGTTGAATTAGATGACCTCCTGAGGTCCCTTCCAACCCTAACTTTCTGATTCTATGATTATCTTCAAGCCATTTATGCTAAGCCTACCAAAAATGAATAAAAAGTTTTGCAGCATGTGAAGTAACTACAAGTGGTTACTTTACTGTAACTTGAAAGGGAGTCCCAAGAGTTACAAACCCTCTCATCCCCAGAATCTACAAAAGCCTGATGCTAATTGTTTTTCTGGCTGACTAAAGTAAATGGTAACACCTGCACTACTCCTAAACCAACTAAAGGAGATTCTACAAGACCACACAAGATACTTCCTTGTTCCAGATGGCTTGGCAGCAGCTATTGTTTAAAAGAGAACATCTCTGGCATTTATTTTTATTTTCCGTACAGTTTATGCTTTAATTCTAATCTCGTTGAAGCCCTGGATTGCAAAGTTTGTTAAAAATCACCATCTTCAGGAACACCTTATTCTTTCCAGGGTTTTTGGTTGTAGTCATGTTGGTCTAAGGAAATAGGGAGGCAAGGTTCTTTGAGTAGATGTGATATCTTTTATTAGACCAACTGAGTAGTTATCGCATCTACTCAAAGAACCTTGCCTCCCTTATTCTTTCCAGTAAACTCATTTGCTAGAATAGTTTTTAAGACACATTTTAAGGTGAGTTAGTTAAAGCTCAATTTGGGCAGTACTTTGCTGCATTTCTCCAGCAATATAGAAGGATTTAAAATTAAATTATTTTGTATCCTTAACTGCTGTGGGTGGGCATATTCTTGTATAATAAACCTGTGTAAAGTTTCAGCCACAGTAAATTTGTAGTGGGTGTTAGCAGGCCCCCGGTATAATAAATTAGAAATAAATAACTAATACTATATTTCTATTACAAAATTCAACTATCATAATATATTCTAGGTCATGCATTTGTGTTAGTCCTGAAAACCCCACAGAAAGAAGCCCGATGGCAGATTTTTAGAGAGCTGTTTCATCTCACTTTACTAATCTGGCTCATACAATGTTAAAAGGTTCAATGTGAAAAGACTGAGAATAACTTAAAACAACATGTATCACACAGGCAAGCCTTTTTGTTCAGTAAATAGGCAAGACAGTGCTTTGTAGAAAAACAGCAAACAGGCTATGGGCTGTCTTCTGAATGATAAAGAGAACATACATTAAAGCAGCACATATTTAAAACACATATGTAGGAGAATAAGCACATGCATTTGAAAACTACATGCATTATAAATTCACTATGTGCATGCAGTATTTACATCTATGCTATAGGGAGATAGTAAACATCACACTGTAACACAAACTTCTCATTCATCCCCTATGCAGAAGGCACTTTTAAATTTGTCTTTTAAATCAAAAAGTGGGGAGGAAAAAAAATATCAGCTCTTTTCTTCCAAACACCACATTAAACAAGCCTTGTAGGTCCCCATCAACTCTTAAAATATGAAGCTGCTCAATGTAAAGTGTTCTTTACTGATGATAAAGCATACTTATTGTCTGTTAGTGTACAGTAAGTCATAAAACAAAACAAAAGCAAGAGCAAGATCTTGAATTCAACAACAGTATTAAGGAAATTAAAATTATGAACTAGATTTCTGGAAACCATGAGAAAAATCTAAACCTGAAAACTGAAAAAAGTCCCTGCATACATGAAGGTTAAATGTCCAGAGCAAAGTTATTTAGCCATACCCATTATTAACTGTTGCAACAGATGCACTTTACAACTGCTGTCCTAGAGTCAATACTTTTGACCTTTCAGACTCTGAATTGTAATTAAACAATGCAGTGAGAGGGCTTCCAAATTATTATTTTTATTTTTAGAAACCCAAACTAACTTTAAGTTTGAGAAGGTTGCCCAATAGTCAGTGATGTCACAGAATTATATTTACAGTCAGGTCAGTTTTATTTGTCCTGAGAGTGCTGGCATAATGGCAATTTAGAAGTTAAATCCCTTTTTGCACTGTTAGCAACACCCTCCAGGGTTTAACAAAAACAAATTCATACGTTCATGCTAGTGCCAATCACAGATTCCTGAGTAAAAATAACTAAGCAGTGTGGCTCATTTGAGAAGCTAAGTTTTATACAGCTACCAACGAAAACCAAAAAGGTTTACATTCTAGCATTTGTTTCACATTCTAGCATTTTTCTCAGCGACCTTATCCCAAACCAACAAGAGGCCACGTAACTTAACAGCTCTGCTCAGGGTCAGACCGATAGCCATATTTGATGTCAGGAAGGGATTCCACCCCATGGTCAGATTAGTACAGACTGTGGTGGCTTTTGCCTTCCTCTGTAGTAGGGGGCATGGCCCTCTACCCAGGATCTCTTGAACATATTATTAACAACATTTCACAGAAGCAAGATGTTGGCTTCCCTGGTTCTCCTGCTTTACCTGTAGCAGGTTAGGAGGTTCAGAGCCTGTGCTGTGTCAAGGCCAATGGTAGTCTTATGCGGAGTTTCAGTGATAGCTGGTATAGGATGGTTTGGAGAGAGATGATCCTGCCTCAGGCAGGGGCTTGGACTAGATCACGGGTGCTCAACCTCTGGCTCATAGGCCTAATGCAGCTCATGAAGCCATTGCATGACTTTGGGACTCCACCTGGGTCAGGAAATTTGGCCGACAGGAGTAGTGGCCATTAATACATCCACCCTCTCCCTTGGCAAATTCCCAAATCCTCCTCCACCCAGCTGAATGGTTTCCGCCACACCTCCACCGGGTACCAGACTGGAACCACCAGCCAGATCTGGCCCATGGACAGACCAGGCACTGCCCATGAGACCCCTGCAAGTAGATGACGGCTACAGTAGATGACCTCTGGAGGTCCCTTCCAGCCCTCCTTGTCTATGGCTAAAGACGAACAGCATGTTGTGGGGAAAGGACTTCCAGGGAAACAGCGCCCAGACACCTGGGAAAGGTGATATGCGCCTAGAACTGTGCTTGACTTTTGTTCTTCCACAGAATCCCGGCGGAGGTTGAGGCAGTCCCGCAGACCCTTTGACACCAGCAGGGCTACAGCCCTGGTGCCAAGACCCCCTTGCAGATGCCAGTCCGCCGAGTGCCCCGGCCTGGGACCAGAAGCTGCCACCGCAGAGCCCTGCACCCATTCTGAGGGGGGCTGCGAAACGCAGCGGGGCCAGCAGACCCCCAGCACCAGAAGGCGGCTGAAGGAGAGGGGCCGG
>NW_017729007.1:3791392-3792085 GCF_001723915.1 Gavialis gangeticus | reverse complement strand
TACCCGGCAAGCGGGGAGAGGCAAACTCCCCTGCGGTGCCGGCCGGGCCGGAGTTAGCAACCTCCAGGGCATCCCAAGTATGTCACACCCAGGCATTAAAAGCCCCCTGCTCCTGCTAAAGATGGACAGGACGGAAGACAGACCGCAGGACTCCCAAGCTACGGAAGTGTCTGGTTTCTGCTGCCCTAAGACAAGGGCCGGCCAGACTGGAGCAGCCTGGGGCACAGACAGACACGGGCAGGCACGCTGCTTCGGTCCTCAACCGGAGCTGCTACCTGCAGCCCCCTCCCTGCATAGAAACTGTCAGGGGGATCCGGAGCAGAGTGCACTCAACCCCCTTTGAGTCTTTCTCCACTCAGAGTTTAAAAACCTGAAAGGCAGCAGCAGCATTTGTAGTCAGGCTGTGCTGAGATAAGCATCATTTTCACAGAAACAGGACCTTGGCCACCCTGGGTCCCCTGCTTTGCCTGTGGCAGGTTAGGGGATCAGGTCTGTGTTGTGTCAGGGCCGATGGTAGTTTTAGGTAGAGTTTAGATTACGGATTGTGTAGGATAGTTTGGAGAGGGATGATTCTGCCTCAGGCAGGGGGTTCACTAGATGACCTAAACTAGGGACAGAAGTTACACGTAAACCAGTATAAATATTCAGAAAACAGTTCAAATCTGTAACAACACAAGTTCAGGGTGCATAAAC
>NW_017729007.1:3783605-3786392 GCF_001723915.1 Gavialis gangeticus | reverse complement strand
GTTTTAGGTAGAGTTTAGATTACGGATTGTGTAGGATAGTTTGGAGAGGGATGATTCTGCCTCAGGCAGGGGGTTCACTAGATGACCTAAACTAGGGACAGAAGTTACACGTAAACCAGTATAAATGTTCAGAAAACAGTTCAAATCTGTAACAACACAAGTTCAGGGTGCATAAACGGCTTTCAAAATGGCCCAAACTGATTTAAGATAAACCTGGATAGATGTAGCATCAGGTTTAGCTGATTTAGGTTAAATCAGTTTATTGAACTTCTTTCCCAGATCCCCCTCAGATTTAAATTAACTCACAGTCCCCCGGCATCCCAGGATGTGTTGCACCTCCCCAGCAGTCCCCCCCCCCGACTCCCCCAACTCCCCAGGGTAGGTGGGTGAGTTAGCCTTGGCCCAAGCTGTTTGCTCCAGCAGAGCAGGTAGAAGTGCTTTAGCTTCCCCTGGCTTCTGGCCTGGGCCTCTGCATTTCTGGAATCAAAAGTGAATGTCTGTTCATTTGCTTATCTGTTCAATGTACTCAGCTTAGGCTAACCTGCAAAGACTGAATCAATTCAGCCTTGGGCTTTTTGACTGTCTATACTTAGCCCAGAGGTCTCTTCCAGCGCTACTTCTGTGTGATTCTATGGCTCCTTATAATCTACCTGATCTCTTCTAAACTCTCCTTCTACAAGTGTTAACTCATAGTTTCATAGTTGGTAGGGTCAGAAGGGACCTGAGCAGATCATCAAGTCTGACCTCCTGCCAGGGCAGGAAAGGGTACTGGGGTCTAACAACTCCAGCAAGGTGATTGTCAAGCCTTGTCTTAAAGACCCCCAAGGTAGGAGCCAGCACCACTTCTTAGGACTACTCCTCATAGTTAAGTAGATACATATACATTTGCAGGATCAGGCCTTAAGTCATTGTTAACAACTCATTTGTTGCCATAAGTCTGCGGGGAAATACTAGGCATGAAGACCTGATCACAATTGTTTTCCCCAAACAGCAACATTTAAATTACAAAATGCAGAATTATACCAATAATTTTAGTGAAAAATTAGCTCATCTGAAAAATAACTTTAATGAATTATGTTAAAGTAGTGATTATTGAGACTTACTTTGTGACAAAATTGTGCATATGTATAATTTATTACGAAAGATTTGCACAAAAGTTTAATTGTTAATAGAAGAGTAAAAGAATTTTTAACCCAATTTTATATCATCAATTGTTGAATTTAATCTCTTATTTTAAAACATCACAAATACTTCTAAGGTCTAAAACCTCTGTGGCAAAGCTCCAGTTGACATGAGTGGGAAATGGATACAGGCATAAGTTAGTAAATAAAGGATCTCCTTGTCCATAGGCAACTGGTAGGAGATGCATGAGGGTGCATGTGCCCCCCCGATGGGGTCGGTGCCCCCCCGATGGCTGACAATGATACTGTCGGTAGGGCTGGTGCCATTGGTGGCTTCTGTGGGTGCCCCCCCTCCAGATTCAGGAGACACCAGTCACTTGTGCTTGTGTCTTCTTACTTTGTTCAAGCTTGAGTCCAAAAATGGGCACATACTATTGCTCAATCTGTAGCCTTAACAAGGTCCTTGTTGGTGCATGGTTCCTCCATATGCAGGAAGGCCAGTAGGTCTGTTCTATAGGCTGAAAGTTTCATCCACATTTAAATGTGGTGTTGGCATCATTAGAGTATCCCTATAAGAGGTAGTTCAAGCTTCTACGTGTTGGCCAATCAAATTCTGCATCTACAGGGAGATGTTCATCAGTTTTAATAGTCATTCTTATTCCTTCCTGAGTCACTTCTGGTCATGACTGCCACATTTTCGTTTGTGTGGCTCCCAGTGTTTCATTCAGTGGCTGCATTGTAAAAAAGAAACTTTTCCGTGATTTTAGCCTACTGGGAGCCACAGTAAGGCCACATAGTGGGTGTCTCATGTGCAATCTACTGTTGCATTGTATTTTGCTTGCTACCGCTCTCCTGATGTCTGGTGGGGTTATTCCAGCAAACAAATGGAGACTGTTGATGTAAGTTGGTGTAAGGCATCCAGTAATGCACCTGCAACTTTTATTCAGCAATGTCTAGTATCTTTGCATGTGCTGATTTTTCCCAAACTGGGCACTCATATTCAGTTGCCAAATAACAAAATACGAATGCAACAGAGCATAAGAGCTTCATATATAATAAACATTAAAATATTTCAGAAAGATATATTCAGTAAGTAATATGGGAGACAAACCATCAGACAAACTTTTGGCTTGAGGTAGTCTAATTATTTGTCAAGAGAGACCCTACATATCTTGAACTGAGCATATTTTCCTCCTAGGCAGAAAGGGTACTCTGCAAAGATAATAGTGTATTTTTAATAGTATGAGAAGTTAATAGAGAAGTTACAGAAAGCAGCCAGAGACATTGATATAATGGAAACCAAAACTTTTGCTTAAAGGGCAAATTGGCTCTTGAGAGGATGGAATGGATCCAGCAATTCTTCAGCCTTTTCTTTCCCCAATACCCAGTTGCCTCTATATATTCACTGCCTGGTATTTTTTTCTGTCACTCCTTTAAGTTTCAGAGCTCAAACTCTTGGTTTCTGCTGCTTTAAGCACTTGCACAGCAGAAGAAATCACAAAGAGCCCAAACAGTCCATCAGAATACAGTTTTGGAAAATTAGTCAATAGTGTCTGTTCTGCACCCCCCCCCCGCTTTATTTCCTGAGTACTAATCTCACACTTTCTTCCAGCATTTGCACAGCTCTAACTCTTAATACACTTTTTTCTCTCTCAGTAAATGCTTT
>NW_017729007.1:3775355-3778605 GCF_001723915.1 Gavialis gangeticus | reverse complement strand
CCCCCCCCCCCCGCTTTATTTCCTGAGTACTAATCTCACACTTTCTTCCAGCATTTGCACAGCTCTAACTCTTAATACACTTTTTTCTCTCTCAGTAAATGCTTTCATTTTTTTTTCAAGCTACCTGTCTCTTCTCTTTCTTCTGCACACTTATTCTTCTTGCCACCACTCTGAAAAGAAATTCCTATTTATATTCTCATATCTTAACACAGGCTTTTTCCATGTATTTTTCTTAACACTTATTCTGTCTTTTCTTGTAACCTTCTCCTGTTTGTTTCAAAGAACAGTCTTAGCCCTCTTTTTTTTAGGCCATGTGAACCAAACCTCCATTAAGAGTTTAATCTCCCTGTTGAACACTGGTTCCCTTTCATTTACACTTCCCTGTGATCCACTCACAGCCATTCCCACTCTCTTGCCCTCTCACTGGGCTCAGGGATGCTCCGTCACTTCACTGCTGAAAGCCTCCAAATGACCTTTGTTTTTTCCCTGTAGCCCTTTATGGAGTCTCAATATTTATTACTGACTGCTCTCCAGAGCCAGGAAGCACTGCATTGAGACACCCACTCTACAGCAGCTATTGCAGCGAAAGCAAGTAAAACAGGTCTCAAAGAGAAATGACTTCTTTCCCTTTTGCCCAAAGAAGGGTTACATACCATAAAAGCAGAATGTACTCAACAGGTAGGCAGATAAGTGGCATTTAAGTGCCTATTCTACACTGCTTGAGTCCTTGAAAAATATTAACACAAAAAGTGGGTGTGTTCTCATTCTTCTGGCGATATGTTGTGAGTTAGTCATAAGGCTAAGAAGGACCAAGTTTAAGTTACTATTTTTTTAGGACTCAGGCTGGACTAGATACCCAGTGGATAGAATAGGCCTGGGCTGATGTATTTCTTCTCTCCTCTTGCACTCTTGCTGTGCTGTTTAAATATGTTTAATTGATGTGGTGTCCCACTTGGCCACTCTGGCAAGGTGGACAACAACAACAACACAAAAACTACACTTCTACCTTTACTCTGCCCAGCAGTTTGGGAGGTAAAATAAAGTGTTCTCCCCTCCAAGAGCCACAAAACAGCAAGAAAACTGAGAGAAAAGCTAGAGTATCCCAGAAAATCCATGTCATAGTCTATGTAAACCCCAGTTTTCTAAATAATGATTTTGAGGACCATCTGCTCTGGTATTCCAGAAAACCACAACTCAGACAGTTAAGCATAAAAACAACAAGATCATCTTCTCTCTTTTATCTCCTCTCTGACCTTGTCTCTTCCTGTTCAACAGTTCATGTCTTATACTCCTTAAATATCATGTTTCTGTCCTATGTACCACTGCCTTCCTTCCTGTCTTTTCTTCACTGCTCCCATGACCAGGAACATCCTATTTTAACAGGCTACTTTTCCAAATGAAACCTTCAAACACTTTGGTTTCTCCATACTCAGTGATTCTCTGTTTACGGGAGAAGGAAGATTAGTACCAACAAAAGATTCTGATATAATGTCATGTGAACACAAATGCATTTGTATGTATAAGAAATAAAAGTAATAAAATCATATGACGATTTGGTAGCATGGAATTGTCCATGAAGCCCAGAAGCAGGCTAATCCTTCAAACCCACCACTGGGCTGCTGAAAAGCAGCAGAAGCCTCGCTTTGCTCATTGGAGGTGAAGTATCTCTACCCACAGAGAGAAAGGAGGGTTCTGCTGCCATAGGAGAACTTGGACTGTGGAGGCACTAAAGGCTTTGCTGCCTAAACTTAAGGGCTAACATCAACATTTTGTAATGTGCAGGAGTCTTGGTTTAGGGGGGTGTGTGTATGTGTGGGTGTGGCAGTGTTTAAGTGACTTAATTAGACAGCAAAGTGCAATCATCTTCTGCTCTCCGAATTGCAAAATAACCAGCCTTAACTAGGTGCTTACAAATAGACACAAACTGAATGCACAGTGCTCAAGGATGAAATATCAGGCATGCTTAATTTATGGTGTATCATATATTAATATATAAATAGTTAAGACTTGACAAATGGTTTGTGCCCTTTGCTCATTTTAAGCAGCTGCCTGTTTTACCTGAAGTGTCTTAAATGGCTCGCACTGTACTTGTCTGGAAATATTTGCAGGACAGGATCCCTTATTTCTGTGCCAGTGTGCTCCTTTCTTCCAATAGTCATTAGTTAACAGGATTATTCTGGTACCACCAAGTTTCTATTTAAGAAACCCCTCTTATGCAGAATGTTTACTTTCAAATTGCCTGCCTGGTAGGATGGACAAGCAAATTACAGTGCATTAACAGGAATGGGAATTTATAATTAATCAACTGCTCCATGGTAATTGTCTGTGTGCCTGTACTTACTTAATTTTCATTTAGGTGAAAATTAAACTTTGGTAACATAGTCTTTTAATTGAGAGATGGACTAGTGCAGGTTAGCTTTTATAGAGTCAAGGTTTGTCTACCTGGATCTTAAAAACCTCCAAGGACGGAGCTTCCACCACCTCTCTGGGTAACCTGTTCCAGTGCTTTACTACCCTGCTAGTGAGAAAGTTTTTCCTAATATCTAACTAAATGACCATAGTTTCTTGTTCTGTTATCTGCCACCTCTGAGAACAGTTTACCTCCATCCTTTTTGTAACCACCCTTCAGGTAGTTCAGCTGTTATTAAATCCCACCTCAGTCTTCTCATCTCCAAGCTAAATAAGCCCAGTTTCATCAGCCTCTAGTGATGTGCCCTAGCTCTCTAAACCTTTCTGTGTCCTCCACTGGACTCCCTCCAATTTGTCCACATCCTTTCTATAGTGGGAAGACCAAAATTGGACACAGTAGTCGAGATGTGGTCTCACCAGCGCTGAATAGAGGGGTATAATCACTTCCCTCAGTCTGCTGGCAACACTTCTGCTAACATTGCCTAGTATCTGTTAGCCTTCTTTGTATCTAACCTAAACCTCCATTGTAACTATCATTCTTTAAATGGATAGAAATAAATAGCTTATATATTTCTTAGCAAAAAAAGTAATAAGATTTGGACCTGAAAGCAATTAAAAAAATAATATCACATACTAATGTCTAATTTATTATGGAGTAAGAATGGGCACATGGACAATTACCATGAGCGGCTGCTAAGCAGCGGTAGGTCCTTGCCTTTTTTATTTCACTAATATAATAATTTGTCCACAGCTATGTAGTTTACATGTGGTCAAAACTTTTTTCTATAATCCCTCTCCAGCTCTCAGACTACCTGTAAGCGTGTGTTCTCTTCTAGGTTGG
>NW_017729007.1:3768615-3775344 GCF_001723915.1 Gavialis gangeticus | reverse complement strand
TCAGGTCCCTTCCGACCCTAGAAACTATGAAACTATCTATCTAACCATATGAAAAATTGCTTTTCATACTATTACACATACCAACAATATTGTAGGCCAGAATGTAATGTAAACCAATATATTACCATATTTACTCAAATCCAAGCCAATCCTGAACTTAAGACAATCCCCAATAATTAGATTCTATATATGAAAAATGTATACATTTATTATAATTTTCCAGGTATCGAATCTAATTATTGGTGGGTTGTCTTGAATTCATCCCCTTTCCACTGCTATAGCGGGGAAACTGGGATGATGGGAGAGGTCAGGTAGTCTCCTTGCCCTCTGCCAAACCACCATTTTCCCCCCTGCAGACTTCCTCATCTTAGATTTGAGTATATACAGTAGTTAGAATTGGTCCTTAGATGTATGTCACACGTTTAAGAAACCTGAGTTTGTCAGTATATAGCGCATGTACAATGTCATTATGAAGGTGAAGTGCAAAAGTCTTTATAATAACAGAAGTTGGTGGTTAGAAAAAAGACTTTGTTCAATGAAATGTAATACACAGAGATATCACCATATAGGATATTCATTTTTTTTCCCTGTACAAGCAATGGACACTTCAAGTTATACTTTTAGAAGCATTTTAGAAATTTAATTTAAAAATCTAGTTTAGTAATTTAGTTTAAAAATCCAATGATCAAAACATTCTGTATGGCTATAGGACAAATATTGTTTGAAGAGAAAGGAGAATGCTATAGTAGACTCTAGTACTTTGCTTATAAAAAGTTATTGATTCTTAACTAATCAATCCATATGATCTTCTGCATCATATGAACATTACATTCAATTGTTTTAATTTTACAGATAAAGAAACTGAGGTAGCCAGATTAAACAAATTACTGAAGACCACACTGTGAAGTCAGTAACACAGTTGGTATTAGAACAAAGCAGTTCCTGGTTTCCACACTAAATCACTACATTGCTTCACAACAGGAGTGTGCTGAACTGTGCAGCTTTTTACCCTGAACATGCTTGACTACTCAAGATATTGAAACTGGCTGAGAGGAAGTGGGTTGAAAGCTGAAACTAAGGGAGGGATATCATGCTGAACTGCTGTGGTAATACATAGAGGAAGTTGAACATTAAATCATCAGTGGGTGATCTTAGCTAGTTTGATTGAATGGATCATGTGTCCAGTTGTCATTCAAAGTAAGACCCTTTTGATCAGACAAAGTTTAAAGGAGGTATTTATCAAGACCAAAATCATAATCTACCTTTTTCTCCTCTACTTAATTTTGAGTTATAATGTACAGACTTTCCAGTGGAACTGAAAAGTTTGTAGAAACATTTTTATTGCTGCATTTTTACTGTGGAAGTACTTCAGGCCCCAAACACAGATTAAGGCCCCCTTGTTTCTGTATGGTAATTAATACAAAAGCTTGCCTTTGTCAAAATTGAAACACAGGCAAGTTTGACCTGACAGATAGAAGGCTTATCCAAGTCTGTGTATAAGGGACAGCACACAATGGTGTGATGTGACTAGCATCACCTCCCACTGCCTGTGGCACCCCCCCCCCCAATGACCTGTTGTGTCAATTAGGTGTTGACTTTGGCATGAGTGCAGAGTAAGTCTGAACCTCACTGCTCAGGAGCTGGATTAAGGCACCTTAACCACTCTGACACCATCCTTTGGCCCCTCTGAAATACAGTCAACTCTGGTTAATTTACTTTGGGGATAATTTGCTACAGTGGCTTAATTTACCATTGTTTTAATTTCCCACCAGTGTCCCCTCTCCCCCAGTTTCAGTTCCTAATAACTGGTCACTACTGGATTAATCACCATTCTTTACATTCCCCTCAGAGCAATGAATTAACCAGAACTTACTGTGCATTAAACTTCATTTTGATTCACAAAGTAGAGGAGTATATATACTTTTAATAATCTAACTAACTTTGGCTAAGGGAGTTGGCAGAGCAGGGCGTCAAACTTAGACTAACTCATTGAGAGAATCATGAGCTTTTGTAGGCTACAGGCTACCTCATCAGATGCTATGACAGTTTGGCTAAGTTGTTTTCATACTAAAACTGTTCAAAAACAATTAAAATAAAAACGACACACTGAAGCAGAGAGCGAAGTAATGTTTGTCCTAGGAGAAGATAAATAAAACCAGACACAAAAACACCCCAGGCATAAAATAAGTAGCTCCATAAGTAGCCACCCCCCCACACGCACAGACACAGGAGGTGGGAATTTTTTTTTTCTTTTTTTTAAAGATGTCTTTTAAGCAGAATTATAAAGAGACCTTTTTTAATCCTTCCATTGTTAGGCAACATAGTATAGTATCTCTTCTACTGTGTTTCAGAATAAGCTACTGCAATTATGAACCATGTATTTTGAATATATTTTCCCACATCAAAGTTTAAGACTTGTATTTGAGCACACTGGGAACAAATAAAATGTAATATTTTCAGTAAGTTGTCTTTAACCTCCTCACGCTTAACAGATGAGTCCATAACGTTTCTTTCAGCCCCTTAGTAGAAAATGTAAAGTGAGTGGCAGTAAACTGACAAGTATTTGACAAGTGCTGTAAAGATGAAGCGTATTCTGGGCTGGATGAATACTGATGGGAGACCTCACCAGTATCATTTTCCAAACTGTTCTAGGTTTCATGCGTGCTGAGATGGATGGGAGAATCTCCTCTAATATTCCTTTTCATCAGATAAAGTTGCAGTCGTATAGTTCAACATTCCTTATTGCACATCAGGGGTGCTTAGCCTCTACCTCGTGAGCCAAATGTTGTTTGCAGAGCCATCACGTCTGGCTTGTGGGACTCTGCACAGGTCAGGAAATTTGGCTGGGAGTGGTAGCCATTAATATGGCCACCCTCCCTCTTGTCAGATTCGCAAACTCCAAGCCCAGTATGGCTGGTGAGCCATAGAGTTCCCTTCCCCCCTTGCAGGACCAGGTTAGGACTGGGCTGTGCCACTTCCCTCATGGTGCTAAGCCACATCTCCTCCCCCACCACAAGGCTAGGTTAAGCCCCCTTCCCCTACGGGGTTGGATCGGAGCCCGGCTGCCCTTTGCCCTTCGTTGTGTGGTCAGATAGTGCCCGTGGCACCTGCCTCAGCTGGATCTGGCCCATGGATGGACCGGGCACTGTCCATATTGCCCCCTGGGGGAAAAGGTTTAGCATCACTGTTCTACATGCTTTATAAGAGTTAAAAAACTTGTGGGAAAGGGAGGATTGAAAAGTACTGTCTAAAGTAAGTTACTCTTTCAAAGATAATCATTACTTTTGGAATAAGTGTTTCCGTATACAGAAAAGAGTAGTTTTGGAAATGTTTTAACAAAATGTCTATGTTGGATAAAATGATCACATGAAGCAGTAAGTCTCAAGGGTAATTGTAGATTTCCCTTTAAACATAAATCTCTCTTAGAATAGTTGTGTTTCCTCTGACTCCCCACCCCAATGTGTGTTATTCAGCCAGAAAAATCCATTTTAAACTAAGAGAGGATACACTCCCACTGGTGGATAACATGAGTGGCTGATTCACATTACCAGCTGTAAACATGCTCTTGTTCAAGATTAAGTAATAATGGAAAACATGTCTTCATGAACAGTTTTTCCACTGCTGACAAACTAGTCAAATAATCTGATTATGTACAGAAAGCATTTGCTTTATAGATTGTTCAGTTGAAACAAGCAGATATGCTTGACTAAATTACTTATAAATTTATTTCATTAGTCAAGAATGCCAAATGCAGCTAAATTAATTACAGTGGGTAAAAGTGCTCCAACCCTTTACTGTTTTTATCAGACTTGCCATAATTGGTAAGATCTCAATTTAAATGTTGTTTAAAAAAAATATTAGTACTCATGTTACAGGAAATTTAAAACCACGTGAATTACATTCATAGTTCAGGAAGAATTTCACCTATCCTTGCTGAAATAAATGCAAAGTTTTCTCTGAGATCAGGGGACCAAATCTCATCCTTGGAGACAATATAAAAATCATCTTTAAATTCCAAATTCCCTTTTTCATTTATCTTCATGTACACAAATGGGTCAAAAATAGTTTCTACACAGGAAAATTTAATGATGTACTGCTCAGGAGAAAAATGCTGTTATCTGTTGATGTCAAAAAATTGCTACACTGTTCAAGTGCAAAATCTTGATTGGGGAGTCTAAAAAAGGGGCATATTGTCATGAAAAACAATCAAGAACTTAGTGGAAGTCCTGCCATCATACATACTTAGAGTTCACTTATCTAATGAAAACTGCTTAACTTTTCCCATTAGAGTCAGCTATCTTTAATACTATATGAATGGGAATGCCTATTTTGTTATATACATATTACATTGCTAGAAAACTTTAAAAAGGGGGGAAAATATTCACATATCTCAGAACACTATAATAGCATACAGCCCCTACAGCCTGTTTTCTAAATTACTCTGTGAAACCAGGATTAAAATGTTAGCACTTTATAAAAATCTGAATCAAAACAGTTATCAATTCTAAATCTTGCAAAGAAAGGAACATAATGGACTGCAAATTGCAGAGGAAGTCCATAAACAGCATAAGATACAAACTTTAAAAAAATTCTGTTTTAATGTGCACTTAAAAGAGAGGGCATTTAAAAATAACTTAGACTAATATAATTAGTAAGCTATTAAAACAATAGATTTACACCAAGGAGTTCAAATCCAGCCTTTAAGGGAGTAAAGAAACAACTGATTGTTCCGGAATACAAGACATATTGAATGGGAGTACGAAGGTCCCATTTTACAATTAATTACAAAGATATAATTAAGCTGTATTCTAGATTGTTGACAGCTTTCACATTCTCACACATCTCCTAAATTCAACAGACAACATTTTATAATTATTTAAAGAAAACTGGTCTTCATAGAAAGTTATGCCAGCATAATGACACAGTGAAGATTTAGAACTGCTGTGCTTTTATTGGTATAACTATGTAGATGCTGATACGAAAATAGAATGACTTCTTGTTTATCTTACCATGCTCTGAAGCAATTTAAGCTAAGCCAGAAACAGACACTTCAGTACAACAGCGGGTGCATCTACAAAAACTATGCTAAAGCTCCAGTGTGCAGTAGAATTAGTCTGCTGCGAGTTAGGGCATTTATACAAATACCTTTTGGTCCTTGGACACACCAGAGGTCTGCTGCTTTGGAGCAGACTTGATTAATCGAGTCTGCTCTGCATGGGAGCTGACGCGCACCACACTGCGCCAATTGCAGTTGTATAAGTGACAAAATGCATGTCAACACAGAGAAAATGGTGGTGGTGTGCTTTTGAACTAAAGCACCTCGAGTGCTGGTGCCCCACCTGAGAGCAAGTGCTCTCGGCTTAGGTGACGGGAGGAGGGCACAGGTGGAGTGCTGGTGCCTATCCCAAGAAGTGCCGCTGGCACTTCCGAGCTCAGTGTCGGGCTGCAGGGGGACCCACCACCCTGCCACCAACACCGCTGCAGCCATCTGTGGACGGTCCCTGCTTGGCCTGCCTGTGTTGCTGCCTGTGGGCAGTCACTGGGCCCCCACAACTTCAGGAGGCATGTGTTGCCTATGCAAACAACTAAAGCATCACAAAAAAAGTTTGCCTTTGCTACTGCACATTAGCGCATCTATTGTGCTTTTATCTAGTATCTCACATTAGAGGTACTAAACTTAATGCACAGTAGCAAAGGTGAATTAATGAACATGTAGGCATGCTCCATGAGTGTCCATGTAGATAGCTACATAGACCTCGGTGACTTATTTATACCAGTCTAACTTTGGGCACAGACAGAAGTGCAGCTTCCGCTTTGCAGGAAATGTTCTGAGTTACAACATCCCCCCAAACCAAACTGTTCATTTCAGGGGGGAGGGGAATGTAGCAGCTGGCTCCCAGCCTGCAGCTGGCGGTTTCCTCTAGCAATGGCTCCTCCTCCCTCCCGGCCTGTCTGTTTTCAGAATGGGATGAGGGAATGGGAGCAGAAGGAGCATATTCTAGGGGTTCCCCAGCTGGCAGTGGAAGGTGGGATGGGCAAATTGTGGGGGGTGCTCCAGTAACCTGCGCCACACTCCAGTGGGGACTGAAAAACTCCAGACCAAACTCCCTCCACCCCCTTTTCCTCCTCCTATTCTAAAAATAGCTCTGAGGCTGGGAGGCAGTGCAGACACAACTTCTAGAAGACACTGTTTTCAAATGTCTTCATCTGAACTCTTATTCTATGAGTCCATATTTTTTCGGGATTGGGCCCTCTTAAAGAGCTTTGCAGCCATGCATTTCTGTTTGGTCTTGGCTGTAAAGCACTTTCAGGGGCCAGATCTGGCAAAAATTGTCATGTCCGTCTGCTCCTTTTCTGCATCATAGGCCACTGACATTGAATTAAAGGAGCAGTAGAATCTGATCTGCAATCCCAACAACTGTGCCTCCTGCCGTATTACATATCCATGGTAGGAAGTGGTATTGTGGGATTGGGGATCATATCTAGGCTCCCACTGCACCAGCTAATAGCAAGCCAGGTGCCCCGTGCACCTCTGGGTGGGAGTGTCAGTCAACTAATGGTACTCCTAGTCCTGGGAGCACACTAGCTACAAATGCAATTTAAAACTTGCTAGGAATCAGCCACAAAGTTATTACACATCTTTTGTGTAATAATTTTGGGCACTGACAGATATGGAGGGAACCCCCCCCCCCCAAAAAACACCTTTTCCCAAAACGAGCAGCATGTTAT
>NW_017729007.1:3759380-3768483 GCF_001723915.1 Gavialis gangeticus | reverse complement strand
CCCCCCCCCCCCAAAAAACACACTTTACCAAAAGCAGTAGCATGTTACTTCAACCCGGCTCTGCAGTGCCTGTATAGACTGGGAGCTTCAGCAGGGCTTTTTGGAGCCTTTATCTAATAGCTGATTCAAACACCTAAAAGCAACAAAAAAGCTCCACTAAAGTGCCAAATCTATACAGACATTGGGAAAGCCAGGTTCAAGTAACGTAATGCCTCTTCTGGGCATGTTCGGGGCTCGGTGCAGGAGCACACCAAGTTTAAAATAAAGCTCCTCTTTTTTCTTGCATTCATTACCTGAACATGTAGCTGAGATACTGGGTTAATCATGTCTTAAGTGTAATGTCTGCCAGGGACCACAGACAAGCACTTATTCGCCACACAATTGTGCTTCTCTGAAGATTTCTTTTACTCATCAGTCTTAGCTCCTATGCACGAGATGCCTAAACTCTCCTCATTTTCAATGTTCTCAAGTAGCTCATTGGAAAACCTATCCAAGGTGTCTTCCTGTCACCTGCCACTGCTATTATGAATAAATGTCACCACTCTAGCAGGACGGAGTAGAAGATGATAAAAATTAGCCAGAAAATGCCATTCCCCAATCAAAATGAAAAAACTTTCCTTAAAAAAAAATTGCTAGAAAACAATAATCCTCCAAACAACAACCTATACACTTTGAGGTAAAAAGGTGAGTGCGATCCAAGTTATGCACAAAGAAGCAGAATTAGAAGACACTTATTTTACACTTTTCTAAGACCACTTAGACAAGATTTTCAATTCTCTCTTATCACCTAAATCCATTGAGTTGAACCTTTAACCAACAGCAATACAAGGCAAATGCCAAGAGTTTGGTCTATCATGACCATATATCAGCAACAGAAAGAGAAGATACAAATAGACTTTTTAGGATCGGAACCATTTTTCAGTTGCATGCTTGTACAGTACCTAGCACAAAGGGGCAGTAGTCTGTGCACTGCAACTAAAAATGTAACCCTACCAGATCTGCCTAACCATACAATATTAAAGAATCCAAGGAAAGAAAAAATCCTGTTCAATTACAGGACATCCGAAAGAAAAATCTCTTTCCAAGCTATGATTTAATCATGTATCATCTTGTTTCTTTTCCCAGCTGATGCATAAAAAAACCTTAAAAAATGAAAAGAAAACACCCTATAAAAGAAAATATATAAATCATAAATAAAAGTAAACATGTTTAAACATTAAGGAAAATAAATAGTCTCTAACCATTCTGTTTTCTTTTGGTCATAGGAAAGTTTGAGAGA
This sequence comes from Gavialis gangeticus, assembly GCF_001723915.1. NCBI lineage: Eukaryota > Metazoa > Chordata > Crocodylia > Gavialidae > Gavialis > Gavialis gangeticus. Next base: position 3,767,204 of record NW_017729007.1, on the reverse strand, counting down.
GCAAGAGTGTTTTATGTTAAACAGGGAGAGCCAGTGCTTTGCATGCCCTTAAGGGGTACATAAGTTTCACAAAAAGATCACAGTCCTGATGGAAGCAAGTCTAATAGGCAAAGCCATCTTTGCATCCTCTTAATGCTGAACTGCTGAAGCTTCAATGAGACCAGGGCATTCTTCCAACCTTCTTTACATTATCCCAGTTTTGTCTGGAACCTGCATCCTGCAGCCAAGCTCATGACCAGGGATCCTGGTTTTCTCCGTTTAAAAAATGCAAATTCTCTGATATATTTACAGTTTTAAAGCAATGTATACACCTACCAGTGCCTCAATAATAAAATAAATTCTAAAAAACTATAAATTTTGATGTTGGGTTCTTTATCATGGAAAATCAGAGCTCCCCTGCCCCCTTTGCTCACCAGGATGTCCAACTCACTGCTTTGTGGTGCTGAGGAGCCCTGATATGCCATTGCCTTGCCCATGCCATTGCCCTCCCTCCCCCAACCCTGCTGGTGCCTTCACTCCTGACCTGCAAACTTAATGCCCTGCTGGTGCCCCACTCCCTTCCCACAGCCCCCTACCTGGGGTCCCCCAGCTGCCAGGGCTATGGGGCCAGGGACCTGAGTCCGCAGCCCCTTGGCCCCCACAGCAGTACCTGAACCCTGGCTGCTGCTCATGGAAGGCAGCAGCTGCTGCGGCCCAAATGGAGCCCAGTTCCCCCTCCCCCATGGGCACACTGCTAGAGCAGAACCCATGAGGGTGGTGGATGTAGGCCAACAGCTGCAGACTTGGGGTGGGCAGGACCTGGCACAGCAGGGCAAAGCAGGGCAGGGATGCTCACTGCCACCGCTGGGAGCCCAACACTGCCATGGCAAGGCACTCCCTGCCCACTTCGCAGCAGTAGGGTAGCGGAGTTGTGTCCCACACGGCTGCTGGGCAAGCCTTACTAGTGCCTTGCCATGGTGGTGAGGCTCCCAGTGACAGCACTGCCCTCCTGTTTTGCCTTGCTGCACTGGGTCGCACCTGCTGGGCTACAGAGGCTCCCAGGGAGTAGGCAGCAGGGTGGGGAGCCCCAAGCCTGTATCCACACCCCACCCCACCCCAGTTTCCACTTCAGCAGTGCTGCCCATGGAGCAAGACGTGGGGGATGGAAGCAAGGGGCACCAGCAGGGCTGTGGGGGCCTGTGGGTGGAGGGTGAGGGGCACTGCCAAGGCCAGAGGAGGGGCTGGGGGTCCTGACCTTGGGCCCCAAGAACCACCCTGACTGGGCAGTCCTGCCCAACTCCCCACCAACTATGGGGGCCTCAGTTTCCCCCCTTACCTGGGGGGAGCTGCTCTCCATGCTGCCCAGCTGCCACGTGCATGTGTGCATGCAGACATGCATGTGGCTCCCCGTGCCTTATTGCCCTCCTTCCTGCTCCCCTCAGCCCCTTGCAGGCTGGGATTCTGCCAGCTTGCAAGGGGAAACCCACTATTTCCTGCAATCTGCGTTTTTCTCCTTAACAAGAGAAAATCCACATTTTATGGCAAACAGAAAACCCAGATCCCTACTCATGACTCACCCTCCCACCATCTGTATACAGACATTCATTTTTACCAGAAGAAATTTCTTCCAGTAGAAAACAGCCCAGGAGCTTGACTGTACGCCAGGGAGCTGCCCTTAGAGGAGTCCATTCCCCCTGCCTGGGAAAGGGGCAGGCTGTCAGTTACTGAAAAGTAACCTTATCTACTCCTCCCCACAGCACCTTCTCAAGACAGGCATGACCCCAGCCTTCAGAAAACAGGTCCCCAGGAGAAGTTAAGCAAGGGGAAAGTGTTATCTCCCAGGATAAACTATTCTGGCAGGTTAAACTGATATAACTTAGCAACAATCAGGGTTAAATTTACTCCTGGAGTGGTCATTTTTTCTCTGGGATAAAAAGCCTTACTATCTATCCACTTTTGATTTCTATCGGGAGAATGGCAATTCTCCCAGTAGGAAATAAACATCTGTACCTGGCCCACATTCCCTAATCCAACATTTATTTGTAAAGGGAGTCTTTAAAGGTTCTTGTATAACTCCTGCAGTGCCTGTACCCAGAACCTTTTGTGTCAAATACATGGAAGAGAATTTTTCTTATATGTTGCTATCACATTGCATCTTCCACATCTTCTACAGCATATTTTTGTGGTTGTATGTGAAGAAATGTTTTATGCAAATTCAACTATGTTCTTCAAAGAAACATTTCAAGTGACAGGTAAATTCTAAGGTTTTATTTTTTTCTGACAAAGTATGCAAAGCATCAATATTGGCATTTGAGGGTTTTTCCTTTTTATTTTAACACCTAATACAATTCCAATTTAAAGGATTACTTGCACAAAAAAATAAACACATTTGGTATAAAAAATTTATCATCACTTTAACACCCTTTCTCTTATGACCTGCACCCTGTTTGGGGCAGAAACATATAAAGACTAATGGCACAAGTTTGTATTTTCTCTAAAGAGGTTTGTTTTTATGTACCCATGTACTCCAGAGGACACCAGCCCGCTTTATACAAGAACCATTTTCTTCAGCCTGCTGAATTTAGTTTCACAAAAGAAACAAAGCTATAAAGGCATTTAAAAACCATTGTCTTATAGTCTCTCTTTTTTAGAAGCACTGACTTTTTTGCACCATTTATATACATAATGTAACATAACAGCTCTTGAGTACAGTACATGCAGCAGAATGTCTGTTGAATATAAAACATACATTTAAAATCTTCACTTAGAATCCTTTGAAGACTGAATTATTGTAGAATGCCCACTGCTTAGAGAAAATGGTTGGAGAGTACAAATGTCTGCATATGTTGGCCACTGGAACAATCCAAAGCCAACTGGAATATTTGTAGCACATCAATAGTGCATAAATAATTTACTTACAATATTAAAACACAACTAGCAAAAGTAATAGTTCAATATCTTATGACTGCTAAATCTTTTAAGTGGTTGCAGAGAAGTGTTTTGTTTTCTTTTATTAAGTCCTCTATAAAATCTTTAGTATGTACTTTGTTTTCCAAATGAAGTTTATTTATGTCTACTGCCTCTTCTCTTCATTGCAGCAGTACATTGTGGACAATACCATTTTCCTTTTGGAGCCTCTGTCAGTCCAACACAGCCATAATGGAACCACTCTATAGGACACTGTAAAACAAATTTACAGGAAAAGTTTTATTACACCTGTGGCAAGAAAAAGATATTATGAAAACAGAAGCACTGCTCTAGATGATATAATGAAGGCTTGTAACCTATTCACTATATGCAAATTAAAAAGGGGAAAAAGTCCAATAATGAGAAGGATAGAGGAAAAACTCCACTTCCACATATACACTCATTTATAAATATAAATTAAACGTCAGCCGCAACCCTGGACTAATGTACCAAAGTAAAAGTTTAAATCTTTTCCTAAGTTTGGATTTAAACAGTTTTGTTGCATGTTAAAAAGCACAGTTGTAATTACATAATTACTCACTGCGTGTAAGTGTGTTAGGATGAGTTAATAAGCTAAAACTGAATATTTAACCAAGAAAAAACCAAACCAAATCATAGAACAATTTTTGCCGAACTATCATCAATAGATACTGTGCCTGAATGAAGCAAAAGTTCAATTGCTTAGATTTGAATGATGATCTCTCAAAAATGCATAAGAACACATACCAACGAGAGTACTATAACAATACAGTGAAAAGGGAAGACAACCTGAAGAGCAACTGAACTGGCATGCATATTAACTAACATTAATCATAGTATTTCACATTATACTCCTAGGTAAATTTTAGATTCTAATTATAGAATCACAGAAAGGTAGGGTTGGAAGGGACCTCAGGAGCTCATCTAGCCCAACCTCCTACTCAAAGCAGGACCAGCCCCAACTTGATCATCCCAGCCAAGCTTTGTCTAGTCGGGTTTTGAAAAACTCCAAGGATGGAGCTTCCATAATCTCTCTGGGTAACCTGTTCCAGTGTTTTGCTACCCTCTTAGTGACATAATTCTTCCTAATATCTAACTTAAATTTCCCTTGCTGCAACTTGAGACTGTTGCTCCTTTTCTGTGATCTGTCACCACTGAGAACAATCTAGCTCTATCCCGTTTCGAACCCCCCTTCAGGTAGTTGAAGGCTGCTATTAAATCCCCACCTCAGTCTTCTCTTCTCTAGACTGAATAAACCCAGTTCCCTGAGCCTCTCCTCACAAGTCACATGCACTAGCCTTCTCACCACTTTTGTTGCCCTCTGCTGGACTCTCTCCAACCTGTTCACATCCTTTGTGTAGTCAGGGGCCCAAAACTGAACACAGTACTCCAGATGTGGCCTCACCAGTGCTGAACAGAGGGGAAGAATCACTTCCCTAACAACACACCTACCAATGCAACCCAGTATGCCATTGGCCTTCTTGACAACAAGGACAAACTGTTAGCTCATATTCAGCTTATTGTCCACTGTAAGCCCCAGAGTTGCTGCCCAGGCAGTCAGCCCCCAGCCTGTAGTGGTGCATGGGATTGTTCTGTCCTAAGTGCAGGACTTTGCACTTGTCTTCACTGAACATCACGATATTCCTTTTGGCCCAATCCTCCAATCTCTCTAAGTCACTCTGAATCCTAGCCCTACCCTCCAGTGTATCTACTACTCCCCCCAGCTTGGTGTCATCTGCAAACTTGCTGAGGGTGCACTCCATGCCATCTTCCAGGTCATTGATAAAGATATTGAACAAAACTAGTCCCAGGACCGAACCCTGGGGCAATCCACTTAATACTAGCTACCAACTAGACATTGAGCCATCATTTACTAATCTCTGAGCCCAATGCTCCTGCCAGTTTTCTATCCACCTTACAGTCCATTCATCCAGCCCATACCTCCTTAGCTTGCCTGCAAGAATTCTGTGGGAGACTGTATCAAATGCTTTGCTAAAATCAAGGTACACCGCATCTTCTGGTCTCCCCACAAAACCAGTCACCTCATGACAAAGCAATCAGGTTGGTCAGGCATGACTTGCCATTAGTGAACTGCCATGCTGACTGTTCCTAATCATCTTTTTCTCCTCCAAGTGTTTAGAAGTGGATTCCAGGAGGATCTCCTCCATGATTTTTCCAGTGACTGAGGTGAGCCTGACTGGTCTGTAGTTCCCTGGATTCTCCTTCTCTTTTTTAAATATAGGCACTATGTTTGACCTTTTTCAATCATCTGGGACCTCTCCTGATCACCACAAGTTTTCAAAGATGATGGCCAACGGCTCTGCAGTCACATCAGCCAACGCCCTCAGCACCTTTGGGTGCATCAGCCCCATGGACTTGTACACATCCAGCCTTTCAAAGTAGTCCCTAATCTGTTCTTTCAGCACTGAGGGCTGCTCAGCTCCTCCCCAAACTGTGCTGAGCAGTGCAGAAGTCTGGGAGCTGTCTTTGTTTGTGAAAACTGAGGCAAAAAAGGCATTAAGCACTTCAGCCTTTTCTGCATCCTGTCACAAGGTTGCCTTTCCTGACTTCATCCCTGAGCGATGCTCTATATTCTTCCCTAGCTGTCTGTCCAAGTTTCTACTTCTTATAAGTTTCCTTTTTGTGATTTAGTTTGCAAAAGAGTTCCCTGCTAAGCCAAGCTGGTCTTCTGCCATACTTGCTAGTTTCCCTGCACATTGGGATGGTTTGTTCCTGCCCTCTCAGTAAGGCTTCTTTCAAGTACAGCCAGCTCTCCTGGACTCCTCTCCCCTCAGTATGGCTTCTCAGAGAATCCTGCCCACGAGTTCCCCGAGTGAGTCCAAGTCTGCTTTTTTGAAGTCCAGGGTCCTTACTCTGCTGTTCTTCATTCTTCCTTTCCTCAGGATCCTGAACTCAATCATCTCGTGGTCAGTGCTGCCCAACTTGCCATCCACTACTACATTCCCCACCAATTCTTCCCCGTCTGTGAGCAGCAGGTCAAGAAAAGCATGGCTCCTAGTTGGCCACTCCAAGACTTGCACCAGGAAGTTGTCCCCAACACTGTCCAAAAACTTCCTGAGTTGCCTGTGCTCTGCTGTACTGCCCTCCCAGCAGATGTCAGGGTGACTGAAGCCCCTCAAGAGGACCAGGGTCTGTGATCGGGAAACTTCCACTAGCTGTTTGAAGAAAGTCTCATCCACCACTTCCTTCCTGGACTGTTGGTCTATAGACCAGACCCCCACCACAACATCACCCTTGTTGCTCTCCTCTCTGACCCTACCCCGAGACTCTCAACAGGCCTATCTCCAGCTTCATACTGGAGCTCTGAACAATCATATGGCTCTTTATATGAAGTGCAACTCCTCCTCCTCTCCCCCCCTCCCTGTACTTCCTGAACAGTTTGTACCCATCCAGACAGTGCTCCAGTCATGCAACCTATCCCACCATGTCTCTGTTATTCCAATCATATCATAGTTCCATGATTGTGCAAGGACTTCTAATTCTGCCTGCTTGTTGCTTCCTACTTGATCAGACAACCGGGTCACACTGCTTTCATATTACCTGAGAATCTGTACTGATACCTGCCTAATTTTTTATTGCTAGTCTCTCCCCACCATACTTTTGCACCGTTCAATTTTCTTACAGAGCTCCTCTGGTTGCCAGCTGTGTTGTTAGAATATTCAGCAAGTTATAGAAAAGCAAAATGATAAGTGGTAGATAGCAAAAACAAACTAAGACCAAAGCCCACTAAGACCAAGAGAGTAAAAGTGGTACACCTCTATCAGAAAGCCTCAGACCGCAAAAATGTCACCTTTGTGCTTCCATAAAAAAAAAAAAATTATGGTGGCAGAAAGCTCAGGCAAACAGACATCCAAGCCTCTCATCATGCTGCAAATGCCGAACATTGTGGCCATGACAATAGGTGGTAAAATTTGTGTTTTTTGTGGAGGATACTGGTTTGCTCTTCAGCTGCCCCAGGCAAGCACTCCCAGGGCTTCAGGAGCCCCATCTTGTGCAGGATTTAGCTTGTGGAGCCCTGAGAGTGCCTGCCCAGGTTTCTGTTTGCATAGACATGTCCTGGGAATCTCCTGGCGGGGGATTCCCCAAGCACATGTACTGTGCTACTCGGCTGACTCAGGGTGTGCTTCTGCAAGTATGGGGACCATAGGTTCCCTGGTTTGCAGAGGGGCACTCCAGGAATCCCTTGACTGGGGGCATGCATCCCCATGACCATTAACTGCTCTGCTGCATTCCAACTCAGGGCACCTGGGGTTCCCCTGTTTTTAGCTGTCCCACAGATGGGACACCAAAAGTAGCAGGGGCCTGACCCTAAGGGACAAAGGGCAAGATCTGTGGTGCCCAATAAAGCGTATTAGCTGTGCCAGGACACATCCAGGCACAGATGATCCTACTCTAAGGACAGTGTCTGTTTACAGCCTCTGTATTAAATTTATATCCAGACTGATCCCACTCCTTGTAGAAACAGGAGATTAACAACAGCACCACTATTATTACCAGTTTGTAATACTATATTTAATAGAAAAAAATACTGCTTAGTTGTGGAACTATTTAAGTCTGTCCAATATGAGGGCTTAGGACTGATTTCCATTTTCGGAAGTTTATATTTACCCCAATTTCCTAGGAAAAATATTTAGACTGATTTCAACTATTACATTTGGATAGAAAACAATTTTTAAAAATAACTGCAAGTTAAAAAAAAAACAAAACACTTAGAATATTATCTATCCATCCATCCATCTCTGTGCCCATTTTCTACTTAGACAAGAGTCTGCCAAATTACTGCAGGATCAAAGATAAAATACAGAGAGATGGGGGCGTGGCACTCTATATTAAGGAGTGCACATCCTCGTCAATTAGTAAGGAGTCAGGGGAGGGGCA
>NW_017729007.1:3752932-3759369 GCF_001723915.1 Gavialis gangeticus | reverse complement strand
CTGCTCAGGTCTCTTCCAACCCTAGAAACTATGAAACAAGCCCCCTCCCCAACAAAACCAGAAACACAGTGAATACTGGAATACAAACCATAACCAGGATGCTGATCTTTCCTTCCTGAAATTTCTATTGCAATTCCCTTTCCTTCTCTACTTTACTGTGCTGCAATCATTTTTTTCATTTCCATACTTTTAAGCTAGCTTTTGAAAAAATATCAGTACTTATTAGTTTTCACTTTAGACTGAAACGTAGAAAAGTTATTTTAGCCAACATGAGTTGCAGTGTTTTGCACACAAAAGCCCCACACAGTGTAGAAGCACAACCCTCATCCCACAAGTCTTTAGCATTTTGTTACTTACATCTTGGTTATCGCAGCCCACCATTTCACCATACGATACCTAAGTTAAAGAGTAAGATTTAACTATTAATATAGTGACTTATTAGAATTTACAACATTATTTAATTTTTGTATAAAATATTTTTTTTATTGACAGAAGTTAAAGGAATACAACTAGTTATCTTTTGCAAAGCAGTGCATCATTGCTATCAATTTATAAAACCAAATGATTTTGGAGATCAAATGTCTTGTGCAAAAATAAAAGTCATGTTATGAATTTTATGAATATCTGAGGTTGAATAAGAAAAGTGAACAATTCTATCTGACCACAGACAATGATCAACACTGCTTGAAGTCTGAGCTGACAAATATGAAAAGAATGTCCTTAGTTTCCCTGTCAGGTGCACGTTTTACAACAATGCCAGACAGCACGCGTGTTTGTTTTTAAAAAAGCAAAATTCTTTCATTAAATTTTATGAAATTCTGAAAACACTGTTATTCATCCTTAGTTTTATAGAAGCTTGTTTTCATGAAACACAGATCCAATGGGACCATTTCCCCATGTTCTTTCTCCCTGAAATTGCCTATTTTAAGCAATAAACTCAGGGTTGTTGGTTGTAGCTGTACTGGTCTAAGGACACAGGCAGACAGAGTTCATTGGGTAGATGTGGTATCTTTTACTAGACCAACTAAATAGCTGGAAAAATTGTTCTTTGCAAGCTTTCGAGCACAAGCACCGTTCAGGAACAGGGAGAGTCTGTCGGCATTTTGTGGGCTCTTCTAGGTCGAATAGGAACCAAAATGCAACGTGGAGGTGTAAAGTGATAAACTCTGCATTTGTGTTCACCGACTGTGAACAAAGGAAATTCAGCTGCAAAAAAAATGTTTATTAATTCAAATTTTGAGAGTATGTTTAAAACTGTTCCTTCTCCCTTCCCCTCCTCCCAATAAAGAGGAAAGTATGTCCTGTAAAAAAGACAAGGTACAATGTACTGGTTGCTGTGAATCTGGATTTGAGTCGCAACAAAGTATTGCATTACCGTTGCATCCCAGTGCTTCAATAGCCTTTGTTTACATCACCAATTAGCAAATATTGACAATATTAGACAAAAAAGTACGCATTGGAAAGCTGAGCTATAAACTCATCTGTGGTATAGAAAAATTATATCATATTGAAGAAGCAGTTCTACATCTACTTACCTGATTACAAATACAGTAGCGTGGTTCATTTGGATCATAGGTCCAGTCAGCTTGGTTGTTAGAATCAGATTCTGGTATTACTGCTGTTTGCTGCGATAGTTCCTGTGCTAAAGCAGATGATGAAGAACACGATGACAAAGAGGAGGAGGAGGAAGACGACGAGGACTGTTGGCTTGAAGACTTATTATTGTTTCTGAAAGATGAAGAGATACAGTAAAAAGTCTTTTAAAGCAAAACCTGTTCATTATCAAAGATAAAGTATGGATAGGGCTAGTATTCAGACCGATCTAGACTAACTGGAGGATTGGACCAAAAGGAATCTCATGAGGTTCAACAAGGACAAGTATGAAGTCCTGCACTTCGAATGGAACAATCCCATGCATCAGTACAGCCTGGAGGGCTGACTGGTTGGGTAGCAGCTCTGCAGAAAAGGACCTGTGGGTTAGAGTGGACAATAAGCTGAATGAAGCATCAGTGTGTGCTTGTTGCCAAGAAGACTAACAGCATACTGGGCTGGCATTGGTAGGTGTGTTGCTGGTAGGTCAAGGGAAGCGATTCTTCCCCTCTATTCAGCACTAGTGAGGCCACATCTGGAGTACTGTGTCCAGTTTTGGGCCCCCCACTACAGAAAGGATGTGGACAAATTGGAGAGAGTCCCATGGAGGGCAATAAAAATGGTGAGGGAGTTGGGGCACATGACTTATGAGGAAAGACTGAAGGAACTGGGCTTATTTTGTTTAAAGAAGAAACAGAGAGGGGACTTAATAGCAGCCTTCCACTACATGAAGTGCGGTTTGAAAGAGGATGGAGCTAGACTGTTCTCAGCGGTGGCAGATGACAGAACAAGGAGCAACGGGTCTCAAGTTGCAGCAAGGGAAGCTTAGGTTAGATATTAGGATTTTCTCACTAGGAGGGTAGTAAAACACTGGAACAGGTTACCCAGAGAAGTGGTGGAAGCTCCATCCTTGGAGGTTTCAAAATCCAGCTAGACAAAGCTTTGGCTGGGATGATCTAGTTGGGACTGGTCCTGCTCTGAGCAGGGGGTTAGGTTAGATGACCTCCTGAGGTCCCTTTCAACCCTCATTTTCTATGATTCTATGAGTGCTGAAAGGAAAGTCTGAAGTGCTCACCCATGCTATAGTGCTCATGTCATGCTAATGAAATTGTTTCTTGCTACTTTCTAAAATTTAAACAGAATACTGTATGTTCTTGCGCACTATGTGCCTCCAACACCACATGCACATTGTTTTGAGGGCAAAATGATGAAAAAGATTCTTCCAGATTTATGGCTGCATAGATGAGTGACAGAATCTAATTGTCATGTCATGTACTCTCCCTTTGCTGCTCAGCCAAAAGGTGAAACTAGCTTCCGCTGAAAACTAGTTTCTGTAGGTGGATATATAATTTTTGAAAATTGCTAAAAACAGTCAGCAGAGTTGTGAAATAGGAGAAGAGACCAAAAGTAACTAGCAAACGGCAGAATTAGGTTAGTGTGTTTAGTGGAACTTCAAGACTATTAAAAAAGAGAACCAATCTTTAACACCTGCAGAGTGAAGAACAGTGATCCACTAAGGCAACTGATTCCCTCAACTGCCTGTACAGAAATGTCAGTGCTGTTGTCAGGCAGCTGGATTTAAACTTTCAAAGTAAGATGCTTCTATACTGGGGAACCCCCCCCCAAAAAAAATCAGCTTAAGATGCACACCCCAATTCTGGAAGAGTAATTTTTGTGGGGGAGGAAAGGTGCATATAAGTAAATACAGCAGTGGTTTATCATCAGAAAGTGACTGTCTTTTTTCACTACAGAAGGACATGTTATTCCAATTGATGGATTTTAACAGTGTAAAACTATCAAAAACATTTAAACTTTAGCTGCACTGCTTGCAGTGAAAGATCAATGCCAATGATGCATATTCTAACTTGCAAGTTAGAAGGAAAAGAGAACATTCATATAAATTATATGTGCATAATATGCATTAAGCAACTGCTTTTTGAAGCTAGTCATTTTACATGCTCTTCCACACGTGCGACCACTGATACTCTACAGCAGTGTTGTCAAACTGATGGCCTGTATGTGGCCTATAAGGCTTGTGGAGAGGCCAAGAATTTGGGGGATGAGTTAGCAGATGCAGGGCCTTCTGCTGAAATCCAGAGCATGGAGCCCCCTTGACAATGCATGTCAGCAGGTGGGGGGGAAACAATGGCTGTGTAAATCCCTAGTCACTGCGACATCGGGATCCAGTCCATGAAGTGGAACGAGTTTAAAACACGCTCTACGGTAAAAAGAAAACCACCTTCAAAGAAATATTTAAAAAAAAACCCCAAACTTGTTTTGGGTTAGAGCAGTGGTCTCAACCTTTTATAAAAGTAAAAGCTCCCCTTCACACCTTCTTTGAGTTTGGCAACACCCCTAAGTTGGAAACCACCACTGTGTATTGCCTTTGCATATTAGGGCTGTGCAAAATACCATCATTTCGACGTCTGTTTTGCCGTTTTGAAGGGACCACGTTTCATTTCATTGTTTCGAAGCACTGTCCTGTTTTGTTCAGTTAAAACTGTTTTGCCATTTCACCCATAGGCTACAATGGGGAATCATGAAAATGCCTAAAACGTTGTAATTTGTTGCCTGATTCAGATGCAAACTGCAGGGATGGCAGCCCCTTTTGAGGGCATGAAGCCTGCAGAGTTCACTCAGAAACTGCACCTCAAAGTTTCAAAAGCAAAACTCAAGACACTTGGAGGCAGCAGCAGCCTCCTGTCATATGGGTGCAGATGCAGGGGGCCCGCGCCCCCAAGAGGACTGCAGGGCTGTGCTGGATTCCTCCCAGAGGTGTGGGCCCCTGGATCTGTGCTGGATGACAGGAGGCTGCCACTACTGCTGGGGATGCAGAACCACTCACAGCACAGCCTGGCAGCAGGAGGTGGGCAGAGATAGGGCTGTGTTCCACCTCCTGCCTCTGGGCTGAGCTCCACAGGGGTGTGGAGCTGCTTGGAGTGTAGCCCTGGCTCTCCCCTGCCCCCCCGCCACCAGGCTCCATTGAAACCTGAAATGAAATGAGGGCACTCAAAACATTTCGAAAGCTGTTTCGAAGCTTTTTGTTTCATTTTGATTTTGCTGTCTCAAACTCAAAATGTGTTGAAACAGCTTTGAAACAAAACACTCAGTGAAATTTTGCATGGCCCTACTGCTGACCTCACTGGTTCTCAACCAGGGGGCTGCCACACACTCCTGCCTGTATTAGGATTTTCTGATAAACGTAAAGCATGCAGGAGCAGAGGCATAACTAATGAGTTTTATGACCCGGGCAAAATTCCTCCATTTCCCTGTGGGAGGGGTGGAGGTGGTGGGAAGGAGAAAAGAGAGTGGTATTACATGCCCTGGGTGTCCCTGCACCCAGGTCTGCTGCAAAGGGCTGACTCCAGGGCCCAGTCTGACCTCTCCAGACAAGCAGTTTAATAAGGCTGTGGCCAGAGCACTTTATCAATAATTTTTTTCTGTAACACCCATACCATAATCTGAACTTGGAATAAGTTAACCAAAGCTAGTTAAATGACAGTGTTAGTATTATTTATAGCTAGCTACAGAATATGTGGGCTTGTTCTGTGCATAACACCAACAAAACCCTCCATGCACCAAAAGGCTGTAAACAGATGGGTAACTCTTTTGAAAAGCTGTATGCCTCAGTTACCTAGCTTTAACAATATGTGTTACAGAAATTATGTGATAAACGATCAATCAACTTAATGCCAATGCTGGTAGAAATGTGCCTTTTCCAGGAACTAGAATCAAAAGGAGTTTTCCAGGTAACAACACAGTTAAATCATTCTTCTATGGAAATATTTTAAACATAGCCGGATTATGAAGTTTGTTCTAGGAGACTATTCAACAAGAACAAACATATTTCCAGTATGACCCATCCAATTTAACAGAGAGCTCAGTTATATCCATACTTAATACTGGTAATATCTAGGGGGTTTTTGTTAAAATAAGCCAACTCCCATAATATCTACATTTTAGCACTCTTCTGCCATAACACTCAAGGGCAACTCTGAACACAGCTGAACAAAATATAAACATGCCAAAACAAAAGAACCTACTTGCTTTTTCGACCACTCCGTGAATCCGTGTTTGATGAACCTAGTGTCTGTGTTAATGTAGATGCCAAAGCTGATGATGAATACCCAGACGAGTCTCTTGATAATGAAAATTCTCTACCAAGTTGAAAGTCATTGTTCTTGAAGGCTTCATAGCTGGCTTTCAGGCTGGATGTTCTTCTTCCTTCCTTCATCTAAAAGAAATACTATTATTAGGAAAAAAAGTGTTCAAATGGTATAGTTCCTACATAACCACCTACAGTTAGTGCTATCCTGTTAACTACTAATTGTGCAATTATTTTATTTTGATGGTAGCTATCCAGTTTAGACAGCGATAGAATCAGCTGAAGGAATGAACAAAACAAAATGCCATACCAGCCTCCATTTCATGAAAGTCTTAGGATGAAACAGGACCCTCTTAACATAAAAAAGGATATTTTCCAAAAGAAAATATTGAAGTCAACAGAAAGTGGATGTGAATATTCAAACCAAATAAAAGTATACATTTTTTTTAAGTAGCACTAAATAGGAAGCTTCCTAAATTTATCCCCTCCCCACCATATATGCACGCGCACACACACGCACACACGCACTTATCTTTTACCTGTGCTGTGGCTTGTACTGCTTGAGCTGCTGCCATGGTAATAGCACCGGCTCCAGATCCTGAAGATAATGAGCCCAGGTTATATGATGTCAATGGCTGAGAAGAGTTTGTATTGTATGCATTGTTGGAAGAGGATGATGAATTACTGTTTCGACACCCTTGATGAACAGAATACATTTATGAAATTCAAAGTGAAACTAAAA
>NW_017729007.1:3733062-3747932 GCF_001723915.1 Gavialis gangeticus | reverse complement strand
CCGTATATGCACGCGCACACACACGCACACACACGCACACACGCACTTATCTTTTACCTGTGCTGTGGCTTGTACTGCTTGAGCTGCTGCCATGGTAATAGCACCGGCTCCAGATCCTGAAGATAATGAGCCCAGGTTATATGATGTCAATGGCTGAGAAGAGTTTGTATTGTATGCATTGTTGGAAGAGGATGATGAATTACTGTTTCGACACCCTTGATGAACAGAATACATTTATGAAATTCAAAGTGAAACTAAAAATACCTTTAAATCTTAGTAAGCTGAACACCACATATACATATACCAGTTAGTGGAATTTACAAGTGCAGGGTAGGATGGGCTGTGCTGAGCTGCTATACTGCCATGATCAATAGACGGTTTGATCTATCATTTGTATTTGCCCCTCAGTTGTTTTGGTGTGGAAGTGACTGCTTCATGTCAATCCTTACTGACTGGTCCAATTAATTAAAAAAATAATTTCTGATGTTTAGTCTAATTTTTTGGTTGAAATGATGATCAAAATAATGCATGTTCTGAAGAAGGAGAATGAAATATGATAATATGTTGATAACATTCCTAACATAATTACTAAAGAAAGCCAAATAGTGAATATTTTTTACAGTAATATAACGTTACAAAACAGTTAATTAACAACTGCTGCTGAAAACTGCAGTTCCATTTTACTTAATGTATTTTGCATAAACAGGGAGCACATTTTAAATAGGATAATATAATGGCTATGAATGTAAGAATATTTAAAATGGCAGAAGGGTATTAAATAACTCAGAAGTTCTCAGAGTCAGATAATGTACTACACTGCTCATTGTTAAGTAAACACAGTCCATATTTAAAAAAGCAAAAGAAAAACAATGTCCTCTTTCTCTTTTAACATTAGATCACCAAGACCAAATAGTTTTCCTACAGATGCAAGCTAGGCCTGCAAAGTGTAAATTACAAGACCATGATCAAATTAAGAGCTAAGAGGCAGAAGCAACAATGAAACTAAGCTGATGCTCGCAAAAGTTCAGCTGGAGTTTAATTTAATTACTATCCTGCTGGTTTCTGTCCCCCACAAAAACAGGAACCACGAGCGCATTCTTTTTGATAATGAATTCAGAGAAGTATACAGAGTTACTTCCACTCTTTTAAAATATCAGACAACTTAAAGGTTGTCCTCTCTCTGTTGTTAAATGATAGGTATCACACCGGCCTTCCTGAGAATTAACTATTCTTTTCCACCTTGGAGATAGGATAGATTATTTTTCTCTCAAAAGGAATATGAAGGCATTGGACCTGTTATGTTCTCATTGAGGCTTGAACAAAATTCCTGGAAGCAGAAAAAGTTGTGGTAGTCCTTGCATGTGTCATAAGACAGGACAACTAACCCACAGCTGTAAAAATGGAAACAGACCTAGTATGCCTCAGGGTCAATGGTGAGAGAGGACAATCCCTCCCAGTTATGCATGTTCAAAGAGAAAATTCTAGATTGAAAAATATTAACTTTGGAATTCAAAGACCCAACTGTATTTGAGAAGACAGGTCTCTCCTCCCAACCTCAAAAGCATGCTTTAATTGTATTACCCGGTGTATTTTCTTTAGAGGCATCTGAAGTAAGTGTAGACAGAAGGGCTTCAGATTTAAACTTCTTTTCAGGAACATGATCTGTAGTACTATGGTGAGAAGACGGATTATGTTTCCTTTCTGTTTGAAGAAAGCAAAATGCAATTTCCTATGAGATTTGAAAACAAACAATGCTCAAAACAGAAAGCTTAAGAATGCTGACTATAAATAATGAAAGAATAACTAGGTATTATAACCATATTCACTGACAATTGACACTGTCCCAAACAGTTAAACCCCATCTTCATTCTTGGGCCTCCCTTAACATACATCTTTGCCATTAAATTGTATCAAATTCTGTGTGGAATATTCTGAAATAAAGAATTACAAGGAGACCTCTGGACACACACAATTCTGACCAAAATGCTATACCAAAATGTTTATAAAGGTTTTAGTAATACATATAGAATAAATAAAAAAATCCTTTAAAACTTACTTTCTACTGGAGTATGTGAATGAGCATGATGGTTATTCACAGGTTGAGATGGTGTATCCAATTCCAGAGAACCTAAGAGAGTTAAAAAGGTAGTACAATTTAATGCCAATTTTGCACGTTAGTCAAATTTTATCTTGCAAACCATCTTGATTTGTAGATCTGACATATATCTTTATCTATAGAAAGTAAAGAAAAATTAAGAAAGAACCAGTTATGCTCATTTTAGCTAGAAAGATTTTTCCCTCAGATTTTCCTCCCCAATGAGAAGAAAAGCACTGCAAACCACTATAGATACTAATAATGCATGTCAAGGTGACTCAAAAATAAGTATCCAAACTGCATTCATGATGAAAGGTTTTTGGTGGATAGTAACAACTCCAAGCACCATGCATGCTCTCCTCCTCCTCTTAGTTTAAAGTTAATTTGAGATGGCCAGAAATTGATTTATAGCTCTCTAATGCCAAACAGCTTTTCCACTAACTAAAATGAGTTTTGGATTGGACTCTGATTTGTGCATAATTTAAAATACAGCAGCTTAGACAAGCCATTTTACTATGCAGCAACTGCAAGCTTGTTTTGACGTCATTTTATGCTAGACTGCAGATTTTTTTTAGCATTGTAAACGCCTCCTTAGAAACACAGTACACTTCACACACTGTCACCAAGGAAACAATCGATTAAACAAACAATCAAAATCCAGAAGTCCCTACTGAACTTGACTTGGACTGTGTCTTAACTGCATTTCCAAGGCAAGCTTTCTATTATCTGCTTTTGGCAGAGAATGAAGATGAGTCCAAAAGGGAACATTTCTAATACTCCAGAACTTAAATAAGTACAAACAAAAACCATTTTTTATGGTACTGGAACTCAGAGGCCAGATGATCAAGATAAGAAAAATGTGAAAAAGCAATTTTTTTCTAGAAACACAAAAAATAAAAGGATGGAAGTAATCTTTTCAATAGGATTTTGGATGAGCAGAAATGTGTTAGTTTATCCAATCTGAATGTTGTTAATATAACTTTTTTGAATTATAGGCCAAGCAACACCTGTACAGAAATTAGATTCGTTTGTTGACTTATAGTCAGATGCTCAAAAACTGTAGTAATTGCTATTACAGGTTTTACTGCATCTTTCCGGATCACCACTTTAAAAAAAAATCATCAATAGAAGTAACTAAATTACATCTTGAAAATTTTCTTTGTAAACCAGCATTATTCAGGTCATGAACTAGTTCAGAGCCTGCCCCCTGGTGGAAAGCATATCATGTGTCTTTATTCTTTGGTCATTTGAATGTTAGAGGCTCTGACTTTTTGTTTTTGGGTACTTAGGTAAAAAAAAAAAAAAAAAGAGAGATATTAAGATATACCTACTAGAGTATATATTTTATATATCTGTGGATTTCTCCAAGATGCTTCTATCTATTCTGATAGTTCCATGGCTGAATAAATGTGGAAGTAAATTTACTTAAATTAAGAATGTACTCCGTTCTACCTCCACCTCGTTTCCTGTTTGTGAACAATATTTCAACATAGTAAGTACATAAGCATTTTGTTTCTGAATATTTAATATCTGTATAGTTTTATCATGAGTTCTCTCTCTAGTCCCTTCTCACTTAAGTTACAATTTTCCTAATGTTAGGATTAAACACAAATGTACTTATTTTAAGATTTAATGCAGTTACATTTGACCTTGTATCTTTAAATACAAAGAACTCATGTACGATAACTGCTTCCCAAAACACAGACAACATGTCTACTGTGATATTATTACCTGTATTATAAATGATGGCATTACAGTGTTTATTAGGCATTTGATTACCAACAATTGTAGCAAAATGTCTCAAGTTTAGCCAAGGAAAAAAAAGTAAGGTAACTTACCAAGAACAGACTGGATCTTAAGTTTGAGGAGGAACAGAAAACAGTTTTTCTGTACCCAAAGGTACTGAAATCTATGTTTTGTGAAATGTGTTTTGGGTTATAAACTTACTAAGAAGAACCCAAAATTTAGCTAAGTGTATGAAATATTTTATCCATTTGTTATTAAATAAAAAATCCAATCCCTGAAAACAAAAAAGGCATTGAGCCAGTTTTTATTTATATTTGCTCTCAGGCCAGCAGCACTACTTTGATTTCAGAACACAAGTTACATAGCAGATATAATAAAGAGAAAGATTTTTGAGGGGAGGGTAATATTTTTTGGACCAACTTGTATAGTTGGGAGAGAAGACACAAGCTATTAAGCTTCAAGCACCTTTCCTTTGGTCTGGAATAGCGGCAATCACTGTCCAAGTTATATACAGGTTAAGTTAACTAAAAAAAATTTTATCAATTATATTAATGAATCTGGCAACCTGAAAGGGGAAGCAGACAGTTGCAAGTACACCAAAGAAAAGTTTGCAGAATGAGACATGAGAGTTACATTATAATGAACCATAAAACCAATATCAAGATACTGCAGTAACATTTATCTACTGACACCTCCAGGCAATTCAGATTACTGTAGTATTTGTAATGTGCAAACATTACAAGGCAGGGTAGAGATGCACCTGTGGCTCTCTATCTTTTCAGAGTCCAGGCATGCTTCCACAACTTCTCTGGATGTGGTGGCACTACCCAGTTTCAAACCACTGTTGTGTTTAGGTCTCAACTGGATGGTGCTACTTGCAGGTGCCCTGCATGCCTACTGTACAGCAAGATCAGAAAGGACTGTAGCACACGTGCACACTCCTCCCACATTAGGGCTCTCCAATAACCCTAAAGCAGGCAGAAGAGCCTGCTTGTGCTGCAGCCCTTTCTGGTCCAACCCTGCATGAGTGCCAGAAACATGAGGCACACAGGACAGGTGCCAGCTCTCCTGCCTGCTTCAAAGTTATCAAAGGACTCTAATGAGGCAGGAGAGCATGTATACCAGGGGTGGGCAATTATTTTGGGTAGAGGGCCACTTACTGAGTTTTGGCAAGTCATTGAGGGCCGCATAACAGGCAGACAAGGACAGCTTAATATTAATTTTCTAAATTTTTTAGGGGCCCCGCAGGCTGGATAGAATGGCCTGGCAGGCTGCATCTGGCCCCCGGGCCACATTTTGCCCACCCCTGATGTATATGTACCGTAGCCCTACACGTGGGCAATTTTACCTGGCTGCAATAGTGGCACTTGCATCACAGCACCCCAGTTGAGAACAATTAACTGAATCACAAATACATAAACTTACATGAGTAAGCATTCATTGTAAGCATTGATCAGATGCTATAAAATACACCAACTATATAGTCACAGCAACTTTTTACAATTAATCTAAGCAAGTATTTTTCTTTTAACACCCAAACCCACAAACAGCACTTAACTTCACCTGACATGTAATACCTGTAAAAAGGAGTAATCGGAACCAAAACAAATTTTACAAACCTTGATTGGACCCAATCATCTAACAGAACATGTTTTGGTTACCACTTAAATAAGTAGTAGTTTAGGGAGCAGAGCACAACTTTTTCACTAAGTTCAAGAGAATTTTCTGCTGTAGGAAACAAAGCATCTTTAGTTTATGATCTAAAGAGTTCTTGGAGAGAATAAGAAACCTGAAGAACTGAAATTAGCTTGCAAGATTTTCATTTGCCAAACTGACAAAGCAACGTTTTATAATGTGTACTTACGCCTTTCTAATATTTCTGTAATTCCAGCATTATCTGCCTCAAGTTCCATTTTAAATTTAGCTAGTTCTTGGTCCAGCTTTCTCAAGTGACGATCTACCTGTTTCAAAGAAGATCAAAGATCACTTCCAAAATCCCATACTATTTAATGGTATTACAATTCTACATCCTTTCAGAGGATTTATGAATTCTGTATATTTTAATGAAATGTGTTAGAACACAGAGTCTGCAGACATCCAGGGACGGTGACATTTAAGAATACCTTAGAAAGCACTTAGGCTTAAAAATCTCTCATCCATCTGCATCACACAGCAGAATAGTATGTGCCACTGCACCAGGGAATTAAACATTCTTTTGCAACTACCAGCTAACCAAAAGTTTAAGAATGCATTAACTCAGGGATATCAAACGTATGGCCTGCAAAGCCATTCTGTCTGGCCTGCAGGGCTTTTGAAGAAGCTGGGAATTCAGGGATGGGACAAGCAGAAATGGCACCTGCTGCTGAAATCTGAAGTATGGAGACCCACTGGGGATGTGTGTTGGCTGCAGGGGGAGAGCAATGTCTGTGCTATCTCCCACAACCACTGCTTGACCCACTGCTGCATCCAGCTTCAGCTCATGGTCTGAAACTGGTTGGTGGCTGGAAGGCTGTGGGGCAGGGGGGAAAAAGGTGGGAAGTTTGACACCCCTGCATTAACTATACACTGAGAAGAAATGTAGCTGATAAATCATTCATGTATTTTAAAACATACTGTACAAGTTTGTAGTTTAGTTCGCATAGTTTTTTTGCCCCCAAGGGATATAAAATTAGGATACTGAAAATAGTAAGTATACACAACATATTAAAAAGACCCTGGCCCATTTTATCCCCATCTTCTGATAATGAATTAAGAGATTTAAAATATTTTGACACTTAAGAGCATCAGTGTACTAATAAAACAATAGCTCAAGTCAAACCTTCAATTAGCAAAGTTATTAAATTCATTCTGGCTGAAAAAGAAAAAAAAAAAACAGTTGGACAAAAATCCATCATTCATGGTTCTATAGTTCTTGTACAAGAGGTAACAAAACAAAAGTAAGAGATAAAGTGGAAACATGACTTTTTTGTTAAAGCAAAAAACCCCCCAACTAGTTTAAAATGTACCTTTCACATTGAGGCATAATTTTAGTACTTCTGTCGTTATATGCACATAAGTAGGTATTCACCAAATAAAAGTAACTTTAGATTAATCTTAAAACATGCATTTAATTCCTTACTTACCAAGTCATATATCTGATTTGCCAACTGTACTTTCTCATCTGCATCTTCCAGAGCTTTATAATAGTCCTGTTGTGAAGAGATTTTTAGTAAAATAATTGAAACTATTGCATTCCCTATTTTCACTCTATCTCACTCTGAATTATAAGTTAAAAAATCCTATCTACAAGATAACTAGACTCTCCTAATAATTAAATTACATTTTAAGAGCACATACTTGACCTTTTTTATTTTTTTTAGGACAGAAACACACCAAGGCAGCTGTGTAGCTGCCTGTTTTCTATACTGCAACATAGGAACACAGGCTTCAAATCTATTCTGTTGTGCATGTTAGACAAAAAGCTGCAGGGATGAATCAATATTCACCATGGCATGTTTGCCATCTCTCACAGGTTTTTATGAAAGTTGTAATTCTTCCTCAATGCATACTGCTAACTGGTCCCCCAAAACAGTTTTGTGGGGCACTTATACACATACTCCAGAAGTGTGTGTGTGGGGGGGGGCAGCTCCAAAAGCCCAGAGTGTCTCATGTATCAGCATCCCCGTGCTTCAAAACGGAGGCGGGGACACTTTACCTAAAGCTCGTTGAACAAACTGAAATTAAATTGAAATGCAATGAAATTATTAGAAATCAGGTTTAAAACAACAAAAGGAAGATACTTTTCATGCAGGGCATAATTAACTTGTGAAATTCATTGCCACAAGATGTTGTAGAGACTGATAATCTAACCAGCTTTCAAAGTAGATTAGCCAAATTGATGAAGGATAGGGTACATGGGTGAGTATTAAGCATGACCTTAGGTAACTTGTTAGGACTCTCTAGGCCTTGGAATGCTGAAAGCTGCAAAGACTGGGGCAGGGGAAGGGGCAAATCAGTCTGGGTAGGTCCTGCATATATATTTTTCCCATTAGCATCCATTCTCTGCCACAGATATACCAGATACTCTCCTATAAACAAGGGCCTCTACAGAATCCAAGAGAAAATGCTTCTACTAAGGAAGCATCTTTCAAAGACTCAAAAGCAAACATATGGACAGTAGAAACCTGAGACAAGATGATTTGGCAGTTAGAAGTGGTGACTTGCGACCCACTGTATCACTTACCTGACAGGCAGATATCCCATGTATTCCTACAAGTCTTCAAACATTAAGTTTATCGGGGGGAAGAGGACCAACCCCCTTAGAAGTTTCTGGTACCCCTAACTTCCTCTCTTTAGCAGTTCAACTTGCCTCATTCAATGTCTAATCCAAGCCACAGTGCTCAACACTTTTAAAAAACCAAATTTTCCTTGATTTTACTATAAATTATCAAGCTATCTTTTTGAAAGACCTTAGAGTTAACCTTTCAAATATGACTGCCTTACTTTTTTGATTGATGTCATTTGTTCTTCTCTCCATTCAGGTTTGTTTTTCTTTGCATTCATAAAAAATTCATTTACTCTCTGCTCAAGTTGATCCATTGCATCTGCAGCACAGAAAAAAATGTTAAGAAACATGTTAATCTCCCAGGTATATAAATCTTATGAATCTTGAATAAGGTGCCAGGGTTTTTCTTAAACCAAATTGGCATATCTGAGGTGCAAACTATTGTAGTAAAGAAACATGTGACAGAGCAGTGAGGGAGGAAATTGTTTACCTTGATTTCCAAGAAGCAAAAATTGCATTCTGGTATGATTTTCATCTAGAATCTTGCACCTTCCAGCACTGAGCAGGGAGGACTCCAAGTTCTAAAGGGTTTTTTTAAATCCCTAAGAGTAGTAGTAGGTTAAAGTATGATCCAAACTCATGACCCAGGTCTGTGTATTGCTGACCTTTGACCTTTCTAGCTAGTTACAATTTAAACAAAAAACAAGAAAACCAAAAATTGGCCTTAAAAAAAAAGGGAAAGAAACAAACAGAATAAAAAAATCCACGACCTCTAAATAAAGATAGCCTCTGAGCTCAGCAAGGAGCTGGAAGAGTACAAGAGAGGCCTGCCAACAAGGTGAGTAGCTACATATTCTCATCAGGATTTTCATTATGACGAACTCTGCTCGAGAGAGGGTTTAAGAAGAAAAAGTAGAGTCACTAATAAAATAATAAAATGAACTATGTTGTTCATGTTGTTTTTGTTTGGTTATTTTGCTAAAAGCATTTTCAGTTTTAAAAAAACAGAACAAAGTGATACCTTTTGAAAGCATCTGACTAATCAAAATAAGAGAGAGCCCTACAGTCCCCCAAAATTACCAAAAAACACACAAATGTAGGAATGGGAAAAGTTTATTTCCCTAATTTGGAAATAAAATTCCAATAAATTCTGCAAGACCTGAAGACTGAAGGAGGATTTCTTCGCCTCATGCAAACAATAGTGCTTTGTAGAATGGGTGGAATAAGTACAATGTGGCTACCTGGCACATTTCCAAAACCAGCAGCTGTCTCTATCAGAAGTTAGCCTTAACGGACTTCTAGTTCCAGGCTGGAGAGATGACAAAACTCTTCAGTATATATTTGGACAGCTTTAGTAATGTTCAATATATGGTGTCAAATGAAACATTAAGCAGCACTGTATAACACAAGGGTGTTAAAAGATCTGGTCCATGGGTCTGGATCCATGCAGAGATTCAGAGACAGGACTTACCACCAAATTCCAGGCTATGGAGCCTCATTTTGGCAGGGAGGGTGGTCTAATTGTTTCAGCCACCATATCTAAAATATCTGAACATCTTTTAGGATCCAGCATAGGGAGAAAGGCCCAACAGAAATGGGCACAAGCTCAGGGAAAAGTAGAGACAGACCTACCAACTCACCAGTAAGGAAATCTTTGTAAAATGGTGTCATTAGTCTTTAGGATAAACTAACCCTTCTATAATTTGGTGCAAGATTAGAGTTGAAAACTTGTTACCTTTACAAAGTCACTACATTACAATCATTTGGCTTTTTTGAATTTACCAGAAATCACTAAATGAAATGACTCAAGACACACTTTCCTTAACTTTTATCAGAAATATAGAGGTCCTTAAAGAATTTGACCAGATGCTGCAGAAACAGAAGCCTACTGTGATCAAAAACTGAATTAGTTCTTAGACTCAGAACCTAGTGAAGTACTTTATGTGCTGCCCAAGACAAGGATACATGCTACCTGTGGTAAGCAACCCTTAAGCCTTCTGGATCATGGTGTATGCATGAGAGGACCTTCACCAGAACTTTTGATGTGTGTAGGGAGAAGCAGCAGCTGCCCAGACCTTTCATCTCTCCTTTACACCAGTGGTCTCCAAACTTTTTTGATCGCACAGCCCATCAGTAAAAAATTTTTGAGCATGCACCCACAATATATGTATATTTATAAATTATATAGTTTCTAGGGTCGGAAGGGACCTGAGTAGATCATCTAGTCTGACCCCCTGCCATGGCAGGAAAGAGTACTGGGGTCAAACGATCCCAGCAAGGTGTACCTCTAGCCTCCTCTTAAAGACCCCCAGGGTAGGAGAAGCCAGCACCACTTCTCTTGGAAGTTGCTTCCAGATTGTAGCCGCCCTGACAATGAAGTAGCGCCTCCTGATATCTAGCCTAAATCTACCCTCTGCCAGTTTGTAACCATTATTCCTGGTCACTCCTGGCAGTGCTTGGGGGAACAGGGACTCCCCCAGTGCCTCCTGCTGGTCCACCCTGACTAGTTTATAACAGGCCACTAGATCCCCCCTCAGCCTTCTCTTCTGGAGGCTGAACAGGTTCAGGTCCCGTAGCCTCTCCTCATAAGGCCTACCCTGCTGCCCCCTGATCATGCGAGTGGCCCTCCTCTGGACCCTCTCCATGTTGTCCACATCCCTCCAGAAGTGCAGCGCCCAGAACTGGATGCAGTACTCCAGCTGCAGCCTGACCACTGCCGCATAGTACATATACATGTACTAATGTACTAATATATTATGTACAATATATATAGATAAACAATACATATAAATAGAAGTTCTAATATTTTCTTTCCGCACCCCAATGGATTGTCTTGTGCACCCCCCTTTGGAGACCACAGCTTTAGACCACTGAGACAGATTCCAAAGGCCAGACTGAGTCTGGACATTCAGCGCCTTGATGGCTGTAGTTGTATGCACATCTGAGTTGAACCCAGATCTCCTGCATGACAGGCAAGGATTCTACCACTGAACCATAACAGTGGGTTCATGCTACCTGTAAGCACTGCAAAAATAAAATTGCTATTCTTACTTTAAGTCCTTTTGGGAAATGGCCCTCTGTAAATCTTGAAGACAAGTCAGTTGTTCAAATGCTCTACTATGCATGATGTCTTCTTGGGCAAAAAACCACTAGCTTACAATATAAAGGCCTAAAGTCACTAACTCTCCTTTTTCCAGACAATGAGGTATTCACACGACAGTGACATTTTTCAACATTACAAAAAATCATCAGGACCTTTGTCTGTGCTAATACCACTGAAGCCAGATAAGATGTCAAGTGAAAGGTGAATCCCTTTGAAGTCTGTCATGCCTCTAGAAGGTTGTCCTTAAAGCAAAGCCAAGCACCCTTTTTCTTGTGGGTCACTGGAACCCAAGAGAATGCAGGGTGACTTTTCTATCCTTGCTTTCTCAAATCTTCAAAGGACTTACTCTCTAGTGCACAAGCTTTTTCTTGACTATCCATCCACCCTGGATGGAAAGCCAGAAAGACGATAAATACTTCACTTGAAAAATCTCCACTTTAAGGCTCAAAAGTCTGGATACAATTCAGCTGATCTTCAATATGGCCATGGTTACCTCAAATGGAATAGCTGTAACCTGTTTTAGGAGCCCCTAAAAAAATTCAGAAAATTAATATTTGCCTGCCCCAGCTTTCTATCAAAGATTGCAAGAGCCAAGGGCAATAGGACCCAGGGGAAGCCCCAGCAGGCTCCTGCAATAGCAGGGTCTGCCCAGCCCCACCCCACAACCAGAAGCCCCTTTTTCAGGTAAAAAGGGGAAGTGGGGAAAGTGGCAGTGGGGGCAGGGGGAGTGTAAACAGGCAGACAAGCAGGACCCACACCAGCGTCCCAGGGCCAGCACTGGCAGGGCCCAGAACAAGTGGCAGGAACATGGGGTGCAGGATGGCAGGGGTCTATGGAGCCGGGCTGCACTGTGCCAGCAGCGAGAGGGGAGCTGGCCCAGCTCCACAAAGCCCCAGCCAGCTGGGACCCTGTGCTCCTGCTGCCCACCCTGGGCCCTGCCGGTTCTGGCCCTGGGGCACTGGCGCAGGTCCTGCGCTCCTCCCATGTGCCCGCTTGCTCCCAGCTCCACGGCACAGGTGGGAATGACTGCGCTGAGCACCAGCAGCAGCAGCGAGCAAGCTGATGGTTCAGTGAAAGGGGAAAGCGGCCCCTCCCCGTCCTGCCACCAGCATTCCCTGCCCACATGGGGCTATCCTGTCTGTCCACCATTTCCCCACCGCCCATGGAGCAGCGGTGGGAGTGGAGAGTGGGCACGGGCAGCCCTGCGTGGGCTCCAAGCAGCTGCCACAGGGAGCACTGGTGGTGGGAGGTGAAGCGGCCACTTTTGCTGCCCCAGCAGCTGTTTGTGCTCTGCCGCTGCTGCTGCTCAGGCCATTGGGTGAACCTGGAGCCGCTGCAGGGCCCAGGCCGACAACAGCGGTGATGAACAAACTGCAGCTGAGCGCAGAGGAAAAGCACTCCGCTTTCTGCTAGGTAGTGTGCTGGAGCCTGCTCCATGCTAGGCTCTGCTGTGGCTCCTTTGCCGCCAGTCCTGTGCTGCCCAACGTGGCCGTGTGGAGCAGCTGCATTGGGCAGCACAGAGCCAGTGGCAAAGGAGCTGCAGCAGAGCCTAGCACGGTGTGGGCTCCCCCAGCAAACACTACCCAGCAGTGGCGAGGGGGTGGGCATTTTCATTTGCCCTAGCAGCAGTTCATGCCCTGCTACAGCTCAGCCGCCAGGCGAGCCTGGAGACTGCGCAGGGCCCAGGCTGGCAGCGGTGGTGAGGAACAAACTGCAGCTGAGTGTGGGGGGAAAAGCGGCCCCTCCCCCTCCCACCACTGGCACTCCCTGCGACATCTGCTTGGAGGCCACGCGGGGCTGCCTGTACTCGTTTTCCATTGCTACAGTTGCCCCACGGGTGGCAGGGCCACAGAAGAGAGGCAGAACAGCCCCACATGGGCTCTGGGAGGCTGCCACAGGGAGCGCCAGTGGCAGGAGGGGGAATGGCTACTTTTCTCCCATGCTGAGCAGCAACTTGTTCCCCACTGCCACCGATGCTCAGCCAGATGGGCGAGTGTGGGGCATGTGGGGTTGGGGCTGCTCACAGTCATTCCTGCCTGTGCCACAGGGCTGGGAGCGAGCGGGTGTGCAGCAGCTGGATGGGAGCTGTGGCTTCCACTGCCAGTAGTTATGTGTGGGCAGCAGGGCAGTCCCAAGAAGGAGGCAGCTGGCTCCATGTGCTCTGTCCCACTCCCACCACAATGGATGAGCCCCGTAAAGTATGCCCATACACCAGAGCCCGTGCCAGGCTGGGCAGGACCCTCCACCCCTGCGCACAGCTGGGAGCAGGGGGATGCAAGCAGGGAAATGCCAACTTTCCTGCCCACCTGCTGGCCGCTCTGCACCCCGTGTCTCCCATACCCACAATACCATACCCAGACACGTACATCCCAACAAAACCCCATACCCACCCGCACACAGCTCCCCACAAACCCCACACCTCCCCATACCCCGACACCCATGCACACCTGACTCAATATACAAGTATGACTGTATTTTGAGCTTTTATGCAATCACTTCTACATATATAGCACAAATGCACACCAATCAGATCAAAAATAATATATTTTTAATTTAAAATATATTATTATGGGTGCCTGACTTTTACTACATATTCCCCCCCTAAGTTGGCAAACCCTCTTCTCCAAAGGAGTACCTCCAGGGGCAAGGAGAGGGACTTCTGGCGGCAAGGATCAGAGGTTAAGCAGGTGGGACTTTCAGTCCCAAGATGGTGACCAGGGGGCGGGGCACCTGGCAAGGGACGAAGCTACCCATGTTGCCCTCCAGCTTGCCAAAACTCAGTAAGGACCTCTGCCCAAAATAATTGCCCACTCCTGTATTAGACCAACTGAGTAGTTGGAAAAATTGTTCTTTGCAAACTTTCAGGCACAAACACCCTTCTTCAGGTTTATTAAGGGTTTACGCGAAGAGATTTAGTACCTGACGCTGGGCAAGAGGGAAAAAAAAAAGCAGAAAAAGTAGGACTAAAAGTTTGAGGATGAATAGATGAGACTTGGCCAGGTCCCCAAACATATTCCACCACTGATGTGGTCTCAATTTGAGCCTGTTTACTCTTAGTACTGCCTCACTCTTTAAAAGAATGCATTGCCTCACATCATGAGTGGAGTCCCATGGATTTCAAGCACTGTAGCCTGAAGAAGATGGAGTGTGGGAAGCATAAATGCCATTTGCCGGCAACACGAAGTCTGGAGTTGTGGATTGAGATCTCACCCAGCAAAAACAGGATGATCTTGAGGAGCAGAGAAATAGAAATGCTATTTCAAAGTCCAGACACCAGCACACAAACTGAAGGAAAAACACTAAGACCTCATGCTGTAACTGAGGTGTCAGCCCTCAGCAGGCATGAGGCTGCTTGGAGGTTGCATACAGAAGCCACTAAGGCGACATGGCAGATGGGGTTGAAATAGGGTTGCCAACCCTCCAGAAACTGGAGATAAATTTCCAGGAGACTGCTGAGAGTCACCCAGGAGATAAATGATAGGGCATTCATTAAAAGAAATATTAAGTGCCAAATCTGATTTATACAGTTGTCTGGTGGGTTTTTAAAATGCAACAATAATGTGCATTTGCCTTCCTGACTGTCATTACATCATGTGATGAAGCCTCCTGGAACAGATTCAAACACACTTGGCGACCCCAAGCAGAAATCAAACAAGTCCACG
>NW_017729007.1:3727677-3728062 GCF_001723915.1 Gavialis gangeticus | reverse complement strand
TATTAAGTGCCAAATCTGATTTATACAGTTGTCTGGTGGGTTTTTAAAATGCAACAATAATGTGCATTTGCCTTCCTGACTGTCATTACATCATGTGATGAAGCCTCCTGGAACAGATTCAAACACACTTGGCGACCCCAAGCAGAAATCAAACAAGTCCACGCAAAGCAACAACACTGAAATGAAACTGAAGAATAAAACAGGGATGGAGGAGGAGGAAAAAAAGCTGCAGACAGGACCAGGCAGTGTCGCCCCCTCCCGGGTCTTCTGGTCCCCCACCAGAAGACTCCACTCCCGCTGCTCTCTGCCGCCCCGGGGAAGCGCAGGGGCAGCGCAGCCTGGCGCTGCTGCCCCCACGCGGGCACCAAGCCGCTGCCAGGAGAGG
>NW_017729007.1:3724958-3727272 GCF_001723915.1 Gavialis gangeticus | reverse complement strand
GCACTCACTCTCCAGATAGTCCTCCAGATACAGCATGGCGGCGGCCGGGCCGGGCCCGCGCCCAGGGGCTCCTCGCTAACGGGCTCGTCCCTTCCAATATGGCGCCGCCGCCAACAACGCCAGCAGCTCGACTCAGCGAAAACAACATTGGCGGCGGCGGGCGCTCGCCTCGGCCGCGCCGCGATTGGCTGCCGCCCGCCCTGACGTACCCGCACCCCGCAGCATCCTGGGACATGTAGTCGCGCTGGGGAGCCCGGTGGGGAAGGGGGCGGGGACTACATGTCCCAGGAAGCACCGCGCCCAGCTGGGGCCTCGTCCCGCGGCAGGGTAGTGGAAGTTCCTGCGGCGCCAAGTGCGGGGCAGCAAAGTTGAGCCTTTCAGTGACTCGGTCGTATTCCTGCTCCAAAGGCCTGAAGCACATCTTGATGGGTCACGTTATTTCAGGAGGATTTCAGCTTTCACATATATTTCTAGCCCTCAGGGTTTTTCCCTCCTGGAAGTTGGAGTTGCTACCTCTCAGTATCTTTGGAGGTATGGGCCCCGCCTGGTCCTGAGAGCTCTAACTCCTGGGGTCATGTTATTTCAGGAGGATCTCAGCTTTCAGTTTTTTACATATATTTCTAGGCCTCATGGTTGACACCAGGGTTTGAATTATGGGGGGGGACCCCATAAGAGATGAGCCCCCCATAAAAGATGAGGGTCCCCGGCCCACCCTACACCTTTCTAAGTACTTCAGTCAGTGGCAGTGGCTCCTTCCAGCTTCTGGCTGCCACTGCCACAGACTCCCCACACACAAGAGTTGGAGTGTCATTCAAACCTTGGTTGACGCATCTCCCCACGTTAAGCCCCCCACATTCTTCAATGCAAAAATCCTTGGAGCAGAGCTCCACCATAGGTTTCACTGCATTCATTGCTTTCATCAATCACTTCTGCTTTCAGAATTTGCCACTCAATTTCTGCAAATATTCCTACAATATCGCAGAATTCTGGGGTATATGAGACAGACCTGGAGGTCAATCTAAATTTGCTGCTTTTGTTATTTTGATGTGCCTGTGGTACTGAATCAAAGTACTTTAAAGCCTCCCTTAGCCCCCATCTGCTCCCCAAAATGAGAAACTACATAAAAGGAACCTGAAATATAGTATTATTTAAAATCTTACAATTTGCAGATGTGTTAAACAAGGTTTCAAGCACAAAATGCCCTTTTCAGATGAGAATAAAGTCAACATTTTTGTGATATATATACATTTTTGGTTGCTATTTCTTAATATGTAAGGTTGATATGACACTAATACCACATGAGATGACAATATATATAACTTGCTCACATTTTTGTACAAATGTCATGCAATATGTACCCATTTCATATGCTGTCATATGAGTAGCTCCTTTTTCATGTATAATGGTACACTGGTGTATATAACAAAACATGAAATGGGCCGGACAAAGTCAGTGGACTGCCATTAACTTCTGTGAGCTTTGTATGTGCACCCAATGTCTGGTCCAGCAAAGCTGGTGTTTGAGTATCAGTAACTTAATACTGGTAACATTGGCTTCATTCAGCAATATCAGGACCTGTACATTGGCCTTCATTGAGCTTACTAAGGCCTCTGATTCCGCCAGTCACAAACCCCTGTGGAAAGTACTGATTTGGATGTCCTGAAAAGTAGTTCAGGGTTCTACGTCTTCTCCATGACCAGATGACTACGAGCAGTCTTTGCAGCAGATCAGCAACAGATCCGTGCGTCATCCGAACTGCAGTCAAGCAAGGATGCATCATTATTCCAATGCTGATCTCCATTTTTTTGACAGTCATCCTAGTTCTCGTTAAGCACCACCTTACTTCCAGAACTGACATTGAATATCAAATGGATGGAGTGCTCTTTAGTTTGGGATGTTTTACCTCAAAGACCAAAGTTCTCAAAACAACCACCTTCAGTATTCTGACAACTGTGCCATCCTTGCATACATTGAGGAAAACCTCCAGACCACACTGGATCTCTTTGCAAAAGCCTACCAGACTTTGGGCCTCTGTCTCAATATTGAGAAGAAGTGCTCTGTCAGACCTCTAGGCCAATGGTCTCCAAAGTGGGGTGTGTGCAAGAAAAGGGGCGTGATTCATTGGGGTGCAAGAAGAAAATATTAGAACTTCTATTTATATGTATATTTATATAAATATATATGTATTGGGGGCGCGTACTCAAAAATTTTTTACTGATAGGGGTGCGCGATCAAAATAGTTTGGAGACCACTGCTCTAGGCCATGAATATGACCCAAATTACCATCAAGGGAAAGACCTTGGAGGTATTCAAG
>NW_017729007.1:3709149-3719958 GCF_001723915.1 Gavialis gangeticus | reverse complement strand
TTGCAAAAGCCTACCAGACTTTGGGCCTCTGTCTCAATATTGAGAAGAAGTGCTCTGTCAGACCTCTAGGCCAATGGTCTCCAAAGTGGGGTGTGTGCAAGAAAAGGGGCGTGATTCATTGGGGTGCAAGAAGAAAATATTAGAACTTCTATTTATATGTATATTTATATAAATATATATGTATTGGGGGCGCGTACTCAAAAATTTTTTACTGATAGGGGTGCGCGATCAAAATAGTTTGGAGACCACTGCTCTAGGCCATGAATATGACCCAAATTACCATCAAGGGAAAGACCTTGGAGGTATTCAAGCACTTTCCCTACCTCAGTAGCCACCTCTCAGAGAGTGAACACTGATGAGGAGATCCAGCACAGCATGGGCAACTGGTGCCGTCTTATTCGGGGGGGACAAGTGCCAGTGACCAGTCAGCAACCACAGCCAATCTTGCCAACTGTGGGGGAGAGGTCCCCCACAGAAAAACTCACTGACCAGGAAGTGGCTGCAGTGGTTCTGGAAGTGGCCACGGTGCTACATGAGTGCCCCCACTCCCCAGCCGGAGTTCTCAGGGGTGGCACTCCCACCTGCCGCGCCCCTGCTCATTGCTTAAGTGGGGAGTGTGGCCAGTCACAGGGTGCACCAGTGCGCTTAGGAGGTGCACGTGCACCCCCATTCACCCCCTATGTGTCGCCACTGCAGCACGGGATCTGGTGCACAAGTGCTTCCTTTGGAAAATTGCTGCAGCCTATCTTTATTCATTGCGATCTCCAGAAAAACACCAAGATCCAGGTCTACAATGCAGTCATCATTCCCACTTTCCTCTATGGATGTGAAATGTGGATGACCTACCATTGTCATCTCAAGAGCCTAGACAGATATTACCAATAATGCACCTGGAAAATCCTCCACATCAAATAGGAAGATTGTCGTACAAACACCAGCATCCTTGCTAAAGCCAGTGTTACTAGCTTGAGTTAGTAATCCTAAAGCACCAACTTCCCTGGTCTGGGCATTGTGTGTGGATGTCTGGCTCTCAACTTACAAAACAAGTGATCTACTCTCAGTTCACTTATGGCCTGAGAGATTGCAGTGACCAGAGGAAATTCTACAAGGACACATTGAAGGCATACCTCAACAAATGGATGACAACATCAAGAGCTCGGAGGAGCTGGCTGCCATCAGACTCCAGTGATGCCACAGCCTCAACCAAGCAGTTGCTTGTTTCAGGGTAAAGCATCCTGCCCTCAAAGCAGACAAGAGAGAGCAGAAGAAGGAAAAGGAGAGGAACTCCAGCCTATGACCTACTCTGTCCTGTAGAAAGTTTGCAAGCTGTCCCACTTGTATGTCCTCTGTAATGTGATCGAGAAACTTGCTGTCCCGTCAGTTTATTAATAAAAATGTCAAACAGCACAGGATTCATAACAGACCCCGGTGAGACTTCGGGCTGTTCTGACATTGATCCATTTACAGTAACTCTCTTCTTGTGGTTATTTAGCCAATTATGTTTTTGACTTAGCAGTGATTTTATCTAGCCTTCATTTCTCTAATTTACTTATAAGAATGCCATGTGGGACCTACCAAAACCTTACTAAAGTCAAAGTACATTATGTCTATCAAACTAGTTACCCTGTCAAAGAAA
Source organism: Gavialis gangeticus (assembly GCF_001723915.1). Taxonomy (NCBI): domain Eukaryota; kingdom Metazoa; phylum Chordata; order Crocodylia; family Gavialidae; genus Gavialis; species Gavialis gangeticus. The sequence goes on along the minus strand of NW_017729007.1, from coordinate 3,718,322 downwards.
GGAATTACAATAGTTTGACATGTTTTGCACTTAGCAGATACATGCCAGATACTAGTGATCACCTCTTCTTCCTTCAGGTGTTTACAGACTGGCTGTTTTATTGTTTATTCCAGTAACTTCCCTGGTATTGAAGTCAGGAAACCTGATCTGTAATTTCCCACCCCCTTTTCAGAGATGGGCATTGTGTTAGTTCTTCTCCAGTCCATTGTGGCAGAACAGATACTTTTTTCGTTTTTAAAGAGTTTTGATGTATAACTAGTTAAAATACATTTGAATTTTAAATCTCAGGCATATTTTTTTATCTGGTATATGTGGAAAATAGTTTTCTGTTCACTATTTTTGGACAAACATTATGTAAAAAAAAACCAAAGACATTTTAAAATGTCCTGTATTGTGGTGACCTACAGAGGCTTTTCTAAACAGGTCTGAGAACAATGAATGTTGATTTCTTCAAGAAAGATTGTATTTAAGCATTGGTGATGCATAGGGGTGCACCCCCTGAGAGAAGTGCCAGCAGCACTTCTGGTTTTGCCACTGGGACTTCTGCATGCATTTAAGCACCCATTTTTCACACACATCCCATCCTTGGCCATTCTGCAAAGACATCCAATGACTAACAGTTGGTATCTCCTGGCATTTCTATGGTGTGTACATTTATACATTGAAAATTGGATTGAGAGCATTGGCTAATTCCATATCAGTCATTGAACAGTTGTTAGGTAGAAATTACATCATACTTTTGCAATTAACCAGAAGGCCTAGATCAGTGATTCTCAAACTTTTTAGACTCAAGGCACCCTCAGAAAATGCCAGCTCTTAGCTTTCACTCATTTTTTACCACAAAAATACAATAGAGCAATTCTTTCATTGTAAATGACATAGGACTGCAATAAGAATCCTCTTGACACCTATTTGAAAAATAAGAATTTTCTTGATCCTATTTGAAATCTCTGGCTTTATCTCAGGAATCATTTGTGGGTGTTTACACACCTAACAGTGCTAGTATTGCATGGAACCCTGTGGCACCCTTAAAAGAATCTCATGACACTCTAGGACAGGGTGGGCAATTATTTTGGGTGGAGGGCCACTTATTGAGTTTTGGCAAGCCATCGAGGGCTGCATGATAGGCAGCCAGAGGCAGATAAATATTAATTTTCTAAATTTTTTAGTGGCCCCATGGGCTGGATAGGATGGCCTGGTGGGCTGCATCCGGCCCCCGGGCCGCATTTTGCCTACCCCTGCTCTAGGATGCCACAGCAGCACGGTTGAGAATCACTGCCCTAGATGACAAGCTCTGTACCATATTGCTTATAGGAAACATCCCATTGTCCAAGTGTAATGCATGGAGCTAAAATGACAAACATGGATGATTGTCATGAGACATTTTAATATAAATGAGGTAACCCGGTTTGTTTCTACACAATTTTTTGTGTGGGGGACTAAGACTCTGATACTTTCTGCAGCTGAGGATTGATGTATCTTTACCTACTCACTGAAGTCAAAGGGCTTCACATTAAAAGAAAACTCAGCCCAAAATCTCAGGTTAAGATAGTTGTATCCTGTTTGCATCAGAGAAAAGCTGAATGAGTTTTGGGAAATTTGGGGACACAAAGTCATTTTTTTAAAATGTTTGTCATACCATGTTCCTTTTTAAAGTGAGAATATTAACAACTCTTGTAAAATCAATAAGAATTTGTTTTTTCTGCTCAAGAAGAGTGAGTATTATAGTATTTTGGGACAGGAACTTGAGTTACTGTTAAGACAACTCAGTTCAGGTCAAAATCAGTCATCTAATACAATCAACAATGGGGTTTTAAGAATATGAGTGCAGGATCTATCTGGTTCCGTATCTATTAAGAGGTATATAGGAACAAGAGTATCTGCCCTTAGCTTTTTCAATGTGAATTTTGTCTCTCAAGTCTCACATTTTTCACTAGTTTCAGTTCTGTTGTTTTATTCATATTAGGTAGTCAGATAATATGAATAGTCAGAATTAGTCCCATGAGATTTACATGCAAATAGAGCCTACTCACAGGTAAGAGTGGTAGAACTGAGCTATAATTTGATTTTTTAAATGGAATGAGTTAAGGCCATAAAAAGAGACTTTTTTAAAGATGAAAAACTTCCCATTGTACATAAATGTGGAGAATTAACTCTATTGACTAACCTGGCTTTTATAGCATCCTAATTGCCTCCAATCAAGGAAAAATAGATTAGTGACAGCTTACTGAGATGCAAATAAACTTCAAAGAAAACTGAACCCCAACTGTGAAACATCCATGAACTTGAGAAAAAAGAAGATTCAGCTACTGAACTCATTCCATGCTGCTCAAACATGCCAAACTGTTTAGCACAGAGGACTGGAGACCGTAAGAGCTGCCATTTCCTATGAATGAGTTATGTGGCAAAAATACTGATATTAATGGCATTTGTCCTGCCAGCATTCCACATAAATTGTATATTGTAACCTCTATTAGCATGTTACACTATACCTAAAGAATATTACTGTTTTTCTGTGACTCAAAGCAAATTGCATGAAAAAATCTCTTTTTCTATGAATGGAATCATAACTGATTAGAAAAGTGAATAAATTATATGTTTGCATATGATGAAATATTCTTATGCACATTTAAAAGCATTTCATCAAATTAAAAATAAAATTTAAAAAAAGTATTTCTTGATCTCACTCTGGTCCCTTTTCAGTTCTTCTGTCCCTTTCTATCTGTCTTCCGTCTCAGGTTTGTCTTCACTATTTCCAGAATTTCTTCTCATATCTTCCTCATTGCAGCTCTTCATTCCAGCTTGCCTGTTTCTGCACACCCCTTTCAGATCCATTCTCTTTACCTCTCTGACTTTAGATTTTCTATCCCCATTTACTGCTCCAGTCTTCTCATTGTCAACTTCTTTCTGTTCTTACCACTATATTTCCCTCTTTGTACAGTTTCTTTCTGGCAAGTCTAGTAGACAGAATCCAGTGGCCTAGTCCAATATTAGGCTGAGGCTGTAGGGTTGGAATAACTACAGCTTTTTGCCTGTGCTTGGACGTCTTACTGGGTATCAGTTGTCAGTCTCCTCCGAATCATAACCAGAAGCATCTGATGTGGTGTAAGCTGTCCAAATTCTAAGCAGCTGGGGGCCAAATGCCCTGTGGGTGGCACCAAAAGGGTGCAGTCCCTATGGGCTTCTCCCCCTGTCCTACGGAAACCTGGACAAACTATGGGCCCCGTGGACCACGTGCTGTATGGACACCACCCCCATCCTGCACTGCACGGGTATTCCCTCAACTGTAATGGCTACCTGCCCCCCCACTACGTGGAGTGCCCATCCCCCTGCAATGCTGCATTGTACATCTTTCCCCACTGCACCATGCATCCTGCATTGGATGCAGGCAGAGAAATCTGTAGGAGGGAAGAGGATCCTGGAGCCTAGAAGTGGGTGGAGGAGCACCCTGTAGACAAGAGCTGTGGGCCTTAACTCCTCACAGGCCACTACTTGGACCAAGCTCTAGTGAAAGTAATTGCTGCCTATCTAGAAGTATAAATCTTGTTCTTACAGGAGTACTTTCTAAGGCTCATAGGTGACGAAGCTACACTAGGGCAGCGGGACAACCAGAGCCTATGGACAAATACCAGGCTGAGAGGTCCCTCAAACGCTGGTGCATTTTTTTCAACAATATATGACATTTTCCACTGCTGAACTATAGGAATTCTGTCAAATGAAGCTAGATCCATTTACGGCAGTGAATCTCAGCTCCAGTGACAATTTGCTGCTGATGGCCAACGTCTGAAGTTTTACCTGAGTAAGAACTGCAGAATCAGGCCCATTGCTATTTTCTCTATTTTATTTTCATTTCCTTTCATTTCCTGTCTCTTGCTGCATCTTCTGCTCAGAGCCTTGCCTCTTGCTGTGGTGTTTCCACTCCTTCCAGTTCTCTTTTTACTTTCTCTCTAATTGAACTATTACTTTCAGTTGTCACAATCCTACCATTTCCAATAGTCCATCCCTTCTCCTGGTGTATTCTTTTTTGTACAGAGGAAGTAATTGTCATTGCACTGGTGCTGCACTGTACAGCCATTGGGGAACATCAATTCAATAATTCTTTTGAGACTAAGTACCTTTATGAAACTTTATGAGTAATTTTAATAAATGAAAAACTCCATCTAAAGCTAGATCTTACAGAAGCAGAGAAAGAAAATCAAATAAATAGCATTGCTCTTGACCTATGGAGTGATTGATAGAAACTTCACACTTCTCTGAAATCATCCTCAAAAAGGCAAACTAAGCCCATTGGTATTGTGATTGCAGAGTAACCAAGTTTTCTACATATTAGAAACTCTTGCTAATTCTTTATTTCACATTGCTATTTCAGAAAATAAATACATGGCTTCAGATAATTAATTTACTTTAACAGTCGACAGGGAAATGGAACTGCCGTTTATCTTCAAGCTTCACTCTGTGTACTGACTCAGGCAATTACAACTTCATCTTTTAGTTAATTTTATCTGCCACAGACTCTGTTGAATTTACTTGCAGATTTCAGCTGTTTCCTGCAGGTCTGCAGGATATGAGTGGTCACTGTTTATATGTTTACAGCTAAAGTGCTTTTTTAAATGTCTGTTGAAGCTGCCTGAAACAGTTTGGAAACTGGTTTAAAACCTCCTACGATGGACTCCCTTACTGACAAAGTAATAAATTACATCTCTTTTTCAGTAAGATGGGATGCTTAGGAATGTCACTGTTAATAAAAAGCGTTATTTTCAAATGAATTTTGCAGTTTATTTGTAGTGAAATATACTTCTTGTCTTTTAAGTTGTCGGAACTGATATTCATGCCTATTTTTTATGAAACTGACTTGTTTCCTTGATCTCTGTGAGTGGGAGCAACTCAGAATGCTAACCCATCCTAAGATGAGCATAGAAGAGACAGAAGCACTAACTTTATGACTGTCTCTCTTTTGCCCAGCCCTGCTGAAGAGAGAGATTCTGTGAGGATGAGATCCTGCAGGTGTGGTGGGAAAAGAGAAGCTGACACTGCAAGGATAGTGACTTTCACCCCTCTCAGCATCTTTCCTAATCCCAAAGATAATTCAGAGAAAACAAAAGGGGGAAATAGTTTGAGGGGACTTGTCAGGATGGTGACATTATTATTGACTGAAGGCTACAAATGCAATTATTGATTGAAGGCTACAACTCCCCGATAACCTGCCTACTGAAAACTGTTGGGGAGGCTTGCAAACTCTGGGGGTAGGGGCTCTAATCCTATGACAGCACAGGTTTTTAAAAAAAAACCTTTGGTGAGGGATAAGGTTGAAAGCTTTTTGAAACTCCAAATATATTATGTCAACTAGATTCCCCTTGTCCATGTGCTTGTTGACATCCTCAAAGAACTCCAGCAGATTGGTGAGGCAGGATTTACCTTTAAATAGCAGGCTAACTCTTCCTCAGCAGATAAGATTTGTTGTTATGATTTTCTTTTTTATTATAGATTGTATCAACTTGCTGGGGATGGAACTGAGACTCAGTGGTTTGTAGTTCCCAGGATCACCTCTTCAGTCCTTCTGGAAGAAGCATTTTTGCCAGCATTTGTAATGATAGGTTACATCTTATTGCCAGAAATTCTGCAACTTCACATTGTAACAGCATGGCCTGTCCCCTTAAGAGAAAGCAACTAGTTACACTGAAGGGCTACAGCTGTGGGAAGGCTAATGAGAATGCCGCACTCAGAATCCAAACCCCAGTAGGCAGAACTATGGTGCAACAGTGAAGGAGAAGCCCTCATGGTCGAGGATGATCACTCCCACGGGTTAAGTAAAGGGTTATAGATGAGTCCACTGATGACTAAGAAGGCTGATCCAAAGCCACAGACTCTATGGCCACAGGTGGTCATTAAAGGGAGGGTCAAACTGGGATTTCTCGGTCTTGTTTCCTTTCCTTCCATTTCTGTCATTTTTCTGCCTCCTGGGTGTGATGGTTTTCCTCAAAGCAAGGTGCTGGCTTTGTTTTTTTTGCCTGTGGGTGCATGCAGGTCAACCCCCACCCCCCACAACCCCTTCACCCCCCAAAAATGTCACTTTATGTTTAACTCGGCATGTTCCCATGCTGAGCCCCTTGCAAGCCCAGAAGAGGCAACACATTATTTCTGCTTGGCTCTGAAGCATCTTTAAAGATCAGGTGCTTTAGCAGGGCTTTTTGAGACTTTTTTCTAATAACTGATTGAATTAACTTTATCTAAAAGTGCCAAAAAGCCCCACTGAAGTGCCTGATCTTTACAGATGCTGCAGAGCCAATTGAAGTCACATGCTGCTTCTTCCAGTAAAGCATTTTTATTTTTAACATATGGAAGCAGCTCCGTGGGTGCTGAGCATGTGCTATTTTTTTTTCATGGATGCTTGAACCCTGGAACAGCCACTGTGTCAGCACCTATGCCTCAAAGTCAGATGTATCTTCTCTCACAAGGTGTCACCATGTAGCCTTGTCCTGGGATAGTTTTCTCCAATTTGTGATGTCAATGCCACACTTCTTAATATTCACCTTGAGAGGGCTCTTGAAATATTTCCTCTAGCCTCTACGTGTTCTTTGTCCATGACTTAGCTGGGAGTATAGCAGTTGTTTTGGTAAATGTACATCAGGCATATGCACACAATGCCCTGTCCATCACAGCTGATGCTGAATAATCAATTCTTCCATACTGGTGGTGTTAGCATTGGTGAGGACACCAGCATTTGTATGACAATCCGCCCACTTTATGCCAAGGATCTTCCAGAGGTAGCACTGGTGAAGGTGTTCCAGGCTTTTCAGGTGGTCCCTGTAGGTCACCCACAAATCACAGCCATAGAGAAGAGTTGGAGTTACCAAAGCCTTATATAATAGGAGCTTTGTTCTAGTCCTAATGTTGTGATTGTTGAACACATAACAATACGGTTTTCCAAAGGCAGAGCTGGCACATCAGATCCTGTACTGGATCTCCTTGTTGATGTTGTCCTTCTTTGAGAGATGGCTGCCAAGGTATGTAAAATGTTCTCCAGTTCCTGTCTGTCAGTGAGGATCTTTGCCAGGAAGTGAATTGGCTCGGTGCAATCAGGCTGGCAAAGTTCCTTGTATTTCTGATGTTAAGGGCCAGTCCCAGGCACTGGTATACTTGAGAGAAGCAGTTAAGGGCCATTTGTAGGTCTTCTTCAGTATGGCAATGACAACACATTAATCAGCATATTAAAGTTACAAAATTGAGGCTGATATAATTTTGGTTTTGGCATGGAGGCGGGAAGGATTGAAAAGGTTCCCATCTATCCTGTGCTGGATACTGATGTCATATGGCAGGTGATCCTAGATGAACATCTTGATGACCACAAGAAAGATGAAAAACAAAGTCAGTGCGATCACACAGTCCTGCCTGATAACAGTGTGAATGGCAAAGGGCTCCATGGAGCCATGACATAGGATGGAAGCAGTATTCTGGTCATAAAGGAGTCTCAGGATGGTGATAGATTTCCCCGGGGGGCCAAACTTTGATAAGACCTTCCATAGAGCCTCACAGTTAACAGTTGAAGGCTTTGGTCAAATTGATAAATGCCATATAAAGTTCCTAATGTTTTTCTTGGCATTTTCCCTGGATTTGCCAGGGCTGCATGTCCATAGGGCCTTTTGATGGTCTGAAGCCACATTGAGACTCAGGAAGGATTTGCTTGGCAAGAGGGAGAAAAGGAGGAGTACCAGAGGCAGGGAACTTCTATGCTAGGAGGAGGACAAACCTGGGAAAGGAAGCCTGAATCTATAATGGACCCATATCAGGGTCCATGACAGTAAGGTTCCTCTGTTAGTTTGCTTTGTTTTGTGAAGGACTGTATATAACTGGAGCAGGCTGGGAGGCACTCCAGGCAGCGAAGGCCAGCAGAGTGTAAGACTGTATAGTACTGAGGCTTGCTGAGAGATGCTTGGGGGAGAGATAAAGGCTAGTTGAAAGGCTCTAAGGCTGCAACCTGCTACATGTGGTGGAGAATGCAGGCACTGTAGATTTCAGCCAGCAGCATGAACCCTGAGGCAGTGTTAAAATGAATGGAGGGCCTGCAGCAGCATCAACAACAGTAGAGCTTGACGTTGCTGCTGCTGAAGCAGGTGAAACCCAGCCTGAAATGGAGTGGGTTGGATGCAGGGGATGCTTATAAAACTGGGGCTAGATGATGAGCCCAAGGCTTTTCTAGAGACTGGGGCCAGATGACAAGCCCAAGGCTTTTTTCTAGAGAGGATGGCTGAGGCATATCAGCGGTCTTATGATCTCTGGGCTATTAATTTCTTACCTAACTGGGGAGGCCAAAGCTTCACACACCTAGGACACCCTGAAGTTAGGCATTTTGGACCATGTGGGGCTCATGGAAAAGACCTACAGGTGGCAATTCCAGGCAGAGCCATTTGACCTTAACTCTTGCCTTTGGCCAGTGGTGCAGTGCTTTAAAGGTTTGTGCAACTGGTGGTTAAAACCAGTGACAAACTTGGCTGGGAAAATGGTGGAACTGGTGACAGTAGAATAATTTAGGTAAATCCTGCCAGTGGGGGCCCATGAATGGGTTTGTAGACACCAGATCATTAGCCTAAAGGAGGCAATAAGCCTCTTAGAAGATTTTTGAAAGGGTGAACTGGAATGTGGAAAAACTGTAACCAGGCAAAAGGAGCAGAACCACTGAAACTATAAACCTCCAATGAGGAAAGGCGGGCCCTGAAAGGGAGGCCAAACATCTGGCCTTGGAACATGGCCTCTCTTCCCCAAGGGGCAAATTCAGCCAGCTTGGGCCATGGATCCTGAGGGTGGAGAGGATCACCACCAGGAGGCAGTAGTAGATCAGAGGCCAGGAGAGCCTTTGGTCTATTTCTCATGTGACCAGCCTGGGCACCGGTGTAGAGATTTCTCTATTATGGACTGAAAGGATGTTCATTCTGGGATCTCTGAAGCCGTGGGAGAATTTCCTGGGTGGACAGCATATATATTACCCATCCAGGAAGCAGATGTCCAAGTTCTGGGCCTTGTGGACTCAAGCTCAGCCCAAACCTTTGTACAGGAACAGCTGGTGGACCCTGACCAATGTTCAGTTTCTGAATGCATCTATGTGACCTGTATACATGGGGATACCTGGCTTTATCGTATTGCTGAGGTGCAATTGATGATTGGGGCCCGGAGGGTTG